>NC_072395.2:46825240-47132115 GCF_028885625.2 Pongo pygmaeus
ATATTGAATGGTAGAGCTCTTACACAACTTCCATTATGTTAATACCTAGGTTTGTGATTTTTTGGATGCTACTATGTATTAGTCTGTTCAGGCTGCCATAACAAAATAACATAGACTGGGTAGCTTAAATAACAGAAATTGATTTCTTACAATTCTGGTGGTTGGGAAGTTCAAAATCAAGGTACCAGCCAATTTGGTTCCTAGTGAGCATTTTTCCTGGTGTAGGAGATGGTTATTCTTCTAGGTGGGCACCATCTTGCTATGTGTTCACATGATCTCTTCTTTGTGGGTGTGTCACAAGAGATAGCAAGTGAGCAAGCTCCCTGGTGTCTCTTCTTATAAGGGCACTAATTCCATCATGAAAGGCCCACCGTCATGGCCTCATGTAACCTTAATTACTTCCCCAAAGCCCCATTTTCAAATACAATATATTGGGGGTTAGGGCTTCAACATGTGAATTTTGGAGGGACATGAACATTCAGTATGTAACATACTGTAAATTCTTCATGTAGGTTCAAGGTTCAAATGTGTATTACCCATTTGGTCTGGGAATTCTTAAGATAAAAGATTAATATAGAAGTGGTATCAAGCAGTGATGGTATCCCTGCAATGTCTGTCAGAAGCAATAAAAAATCTTCTCTGGAGGAACATTCCCTCAACTCAGGCAGTTCAAGATTGCTACAAACAGAGTCCTACTAAATATAAGTTCACAATCCAATTACAAAACATACGAGGAATCAATTTACCATGAGCAAGAGTCAGCCGACCAAGCAACTGATGGATTATGTTTCAAGAACTTAAGACAATAGAACTATCAAATATACTATAAAATAAATATATTTAAAATGATTAAAGACTTAAAAAGGAATTGAAAATTGATAAAGAGAATAGGACTATTAAAAGGAGGAGGCAGATTTGAAAAAGAATAATATTAATAAAAATGAAAAGTATATAGTCATTAAAATTAAAAACTCAATGGACAGATTAGAGACAGCTGAAGGAGAATTAGGGAATTGGAAGGTAGAGGAAATTTCATAGAAAGCAGTTTAGAGAGATTAAGAGATGGAAAATATGAAAGAGAGATTAAGAGACAAGTAGGACAGAATGAGAAATTCTAACATACATGTAACGGGGTTTCCAGAAGGTAAGAAGATAGATAATGGGGCCGGGCATGGTGGCTCATGCCTGTAATCCCAGCACTTTGGGAGGCCGAGGTGGGTAGATCACTTGAGGTCAAGTGTTCAAGACCAGTGTGGGCAACAAAACCCCACCTCTACTTAAAAAATATACAAAAATTAGCCAGGTGTGGTGGTGGGAGCCTATAATCCCAGCTACTCAGGAGACTGAGACAGGAGAATCACTTGAACCCAGGAGATGGAGGTTGCAGTGAGTTAAGATTGTGCCATTGCACTTCAGCCTGGGTGACAGTTGAGACTCTGTCTCAAAAAAAAAAAAAAGGTAACAGGGAAGAGGCAGCAGTCACAGTGAAAGTGGCTAAAAATTTTTTAGAATTGGTTTAAGACTTAAATCCTAAAAATCAATCAGTCTGATTACTCTTGAGCAGAATTAAAAAAAATATATGTATAGTTTAGAGGATAAAGGAGGAATCAGTAAAACTCAAACAATCCAAGAGAAAGAGAAAAGAAACAAAGAAAAGACAGAGTAAGTAGGAAGTATAAAATAAAGCAATGGTAATAAAACTAAATATATGAGTAATCATAATACATATAAATAGAATAAATTATTCAGTTAAAAGACAGAAGCTAGGTGTGGTGGCTCATGGCTTGAAGTCTCAGCTACTTGGGAGGATGATGTGGGAGGACTGCTTGAGTCTAGGAGTTTGAGACCAGCCTGGGCACCACAGTTAGACCCTGTCTTAAAAAAAAAAAAAAAAAAGACAGAGATTGTTAGAATAGGTTAAACACACACACACACACACACACACACACACACATGCACGCAGTCTAGTATTCTAGTATGCCTCTTGTTTAGAGAGTGATGCAGAAAGGTCGAAAATACACACCAGGGGAATACTAATCAAAAGAAAACTAGTTCAGCTATAGTAATAACAGACAAAATGGACTTTTTATACATGTATAAAAACACTTTAAAGAGAAAAATAGTCACTACATATGATAAAAGGAACAGTTCATTAAGATACATTCACCTCCATTGTACCTAGCAAGATCACCTTAAAACATATGTAGCAAAATTTTACAAAATTAGGAGGAAAAATAGACAAATCCATACTTGTAGTGAGTGATTTTTAACATACCTCTCATAGTAATTGATAAACCAAGAAGACAGAGAATTAGTATGATTGTGGAACATATAAACAATATAAGAAGCTTGAACAATAATTATATGTGTAATTTTACACTCAACAATCAGAGAATAGGCCAGGTGCAGTGGCTCATGCCTGTAATCCCAGCACTTTGGGAGGCCAAGTTGGATGGATCACTTGAGGTCAGGAGTTCCAGACCAGCCTGGCCAACATGGCGAAACTCCAGGTCTACTAAAAATACAAAAATTAGCTGGGCGTGGTGGCGGGCACCTGTAATCTCAGCTACTCAGGAGGCTGAGGCATGAGAATCGCTTGAACCCGGGAGGTGGAGGTTGTAGTGAGCCGAGATCATGTCACTGTACTCCAGCCTGGGCAACAGAGCGAGACTTCGTCTCAAACAACAACAACCCCGCCCCCCCACCGAAAAAAGTTAGAGAATATACATTCTTTCTAAGCAGATACAGAAAATGTACAGATTTTGACCATGTACTAGATATTTATATCATGAAGCTATTTATGTAAAGCTTAAAAACCTATAAAACTATACTATACCATATTCATGGATATTATCTTCATAAAAAACATAAAATACATGGGAGCAATAGATCCTAAATTCAGGCTGTAGGTTTTTCTGCAGTTGGAAGGAGGAAAAGGGGATGGGGGAGGGACATATTAGGGGCCTCAGCGGTATCTGTAGTGCTTAAAACAACCTTAAATAAAAGATCAGCTTCCTGTCCTGATCCAGAAGGAGTCTAACCTCTAAGCCTCTCTCTCTCCCACTGATTATAACTAAAACTTTTAAAAGCAGAAAATACTTAAGACTTGGAAAAGTCATAGCATGCAGACTGAGGAAGGGAGTCAAAACTTGAAGAATGAATTGTTCAGAACCGAATTTCTCATTTTCCCCCCTTCTATTTCCCAACTTTGATCTGAGGGCAGCCTAGTTGTGGACCTAAAATCCTGAAAAAAACCCTGTATTTCTGGCCAGAGGACTGAGAAAATGGATCCCTGGGAACTAGATAACAGGGCAGCAGTCCCAACCTTTTTGGCACCAGGGACCAGTTTCATGGAAGAAAATTTGTCCATGGACCTGGGTAGGGGGATGGTTTCAGGATGATTCAAGTGCGTTACATTTATTGTGCCCTTTTATTTCTATTGTTATTACATTGTAACATATAATGAAATAATTATGCAACTCACCATAAGGTAGAATCAGTGGGAGCGCTGAGCTCATTTTCTTGCAACTAGATGGTCCCATCTGGGGGTGATGGGAGACAGTGACAGATCATCAGGCATTAGATTCTCATAAAGAGTGTGCAACCCAGATCCCTCGCATGCACAGTTCACGACAGAGTTTGTGCTCCTATAAGAATCTGATGGCTCTGCTGATTTGACAGGGGATCAGGCAGTAATGGGAGCGATGGGGACTGGCTGTAAATACAGATAAAGCTTCACTCGCTTGCTCACAGCTCACCTTCTGTTGTGCGGACCTGTAACGGTCCATGGCCCCGGGGACTGGGGGCTCCTGGAGTAGGGGAAATGCTGGAGAAGAGGGATTCCTTAGTTCTGTGTATGGACCAACACAAATCTTGGGTTCAGCCTCAAGTTGTATATACCCAGGACAGACCTAAAAGTACTACTGCAAAGGTTTTCACAACTGACCTGACACTAGAACCCTGCAAACAGAAGGCAAGACAGAACCTGTGATCTGAACACAACAGGGTTAATGGCCTGCTAAACAAATCAAAACCAACATTCTCTAGAAGTTTTACAAGAAGAATCTAGAATTTCATGGAATAATATTAGAAATGTACAAGATACAATCCAAACTTACTTGACACATAAAGAACCAGGAAAATGTGATTATTTTTCAAAGGAAAAGGCAATCGATTATGTTAATCCTGAGATGGCCCAGATGCTGAAGTTATCAGACAAATACTTTAGTTGTTATAACTAAGCCCATGAGGTAAAGGTAAACACCTTAAGATGGAAAGAAAAAAGTGTTTGGCAAAGAAATAGAAACTATTATAAAAGAATACAATACAACTTTTGAAAATGAAAATTGTAATATCTGAAAAACAAAATTCATTGAATGGGCTTAATAGCAGAATGGAGATGGCAGAGGAGTCAGTGAACTTGAAGGTGTATCTATAAAAATTATCTGGTCTAAAGGACAGAGAGAAAAAATGATTGAAAAAAATTAATAGAATCTCAGCGGCCTGTGGTACAAGACCAAAAGGTCTGACATTCTTGTTCTTGTAGCACCAAAAGGAAAGAGAAAAGAGATTGGATTAGAAAAAAATATATATTTGAAGAATTAATAGCTGAAAATGTCTTACATTTCGGAAAAACATAAATTTGTAGATTTAAGAAGCTCAGCAAGTCTCAAACAGAATAAACTAAAAGGAAATCATGTCCAGATGCATCACACACTGTTGAAAACCAGATGTAATTGAAAAATCTTGAAAGCAGCCAGAAATAAGTAACACGTTATATATCGGGGAACAAGGATTCATATGACTGAGTATTTCTCACCAGAAACCATGGAGGCTAGAAGACAGTAGAATAACATTTTTAAAGTGCTTAAAGAAAGGAGCTTTTAACCCAGAATTCTATATTCAGAAAAAATATCCTTCAGGAATGATGGTAAAATAAATACATTCTCAGATTAAGAAAAAGTGAGAGAATTCTTTGATATTAAACCTGCTCTAAAATAAATGCCAAAGAGAGTCTTACAGGCTGAAAGTAAGTGATACCAGAGGGAAACTTGAAACTTCAGGAATGAAGGAAGAGCAACAGAAATGGTAAATATTGGGCTAAATAAAATACCCTATTTTTATCCTTTTAAATTCTTTAAATATTTATGGCTGTTGAAGGCAAAAATCATAACATTGGTGAGGTTCTCAATGTATATAGATATAAACATATGACAGGTATAACATAAAGGGGGAGGGTAAAAGTATGTATATGTTTGTCAGGCTCCTACATTTTACTTTGAATTGGTAAAATAGTAACTTGAAGTAGACTGTAAAACACTAGGAAAGCACATTGCAATATCTAGAACAGTCACTATACACACACACACAAAGAGATATTGCCCAAAAAGCAACAGATACATTAAAATGAAATACTAAAACTTTAAGTAATTCAAAAGAAGGCAGGAACAATGGAACAGAACCAAAACACATAGAGGACAAACAGAAACCACAAAATACAATAATAGACATCAATTTAACCATACCAATAATTACGTTAAATGTATATGATCTAAACATACCACTAAAAAAACAGAGATTGTCAGATTGGATAAAAAAGAAGACTCAAATATAAGCTGTCTACAAAAAGCTAATTTAAATATGACATAGGTTAAAAAAGGAAACAATATAAAGCAAATATGATGAAATGATAGAACCAAGTGGTAGATACCTGTGAGTTAATTCTGTTACTTCCTATAATATTCTATATGTTTGAAATATTTATAATAATAATAAAAGGTGATTGGATGATTTTTTACATAAATATTCTAGTCCTCTAGGGAGGAAAGGGAAAGATTGGTTAATAGATACAAGTTACAGTAAGATGGGAGGGATAAGTTCTAGTGTTCTATAGCATTTTAGGGTGAATATGGTTAACAATAATTAAATGTACATGTTCAAAAAGCTGGAAGAGAGATTTTTTTTTTTTGAGATAGAGTCTTACCCTGTCACCCAGGCTGGAGTGAAGTGGAGTGATCTCAGCTTACTACAACCTCTGCCTCCTGAGTTTAAGCAATTCTTGTGCCTCAGCCTCTTGTGCCTCTGCAGCTCTGTAGCGATTCTTTTTTTTTTTATTTTTTGAGACAGAGTCTCGCTCTGTTGCCCAGGCTGGAGTGCAGTGGCATGATCTTGGCTCACTGCAATCTCCACCTCCTGGGTTCAAGAGATTCCCATGCCTCAGCCTCCTGAGTAGCTGAGACTACAGGCTTGCACCACCATGCCTGGCTAATTTTTTGTATTTCAATAGAGACAGGGTTTTACCATGTTGGCCAGGATGGTCTTGATCTCCTGACCTTGTGACCTCCTGACCTCGTGATCTCCCACCTCGGCCTCCCAAAGTGCTGGGATTATAGGCATGAGCCACTGTGCTCAGCCTAAAAGAGAGGATTTTGATTGTCCACAACACAAAAAAATGATAAATGTTTGAGGTGATGGATATGCTAATTACCCTGATTTGATCATTATACATTGTACACATGTATCAAAAATCACTGTGTCCCATAAATATGTACAACTATTGCATATCAACTAAAAATAAAAAGAATCAATGCCCTTTAGACAGGTATATGAGATCTTAGATGCCTGGCTCCAGACTGATGTCTCATCTTTTTCCTTCTAGTCCCTGGTGTGGGGCCAGAGCTTAGGATCTGGAATCAGACTTCTTAAACTCAAATTCTACTTCTTACCTCGTGATCATGTCCAAAGGACTTTAACTTTCTTAAACCTCAGAAGACTTCAACAGTAAAATAAGTATAACATTGCCTAACTCTAAGGGTTTATTTTGAGGAATAAATGTAATATTGCACCTAAGTAATGGCAAAATGCTTGGCACATAGGACTTGTTTAATGAACATGAGCTGTTATTAGCTAGACTGATTCACCTGGCTGGAGTCACTGATTCCACTGTAGGTCATCCTAGTTCCCTGCCTTTTACTACCCATGAAACACAGATTGCAACATATTAATGGCTGGTGAAATCAATGGAGTTTATTGTGACCAGCATTAAAAAAAAAAAATTGTAGGCTGGGCACGGTGGCTCACGCTTGTAATCCCAGCACTTTGGGAGGCCGAGGCCGGTGGATCATGAGGTCAGGAGATCGAGACCATCCTGGCTAACACGGTGAAACCCCGTCTCTACTAAAAATACAAAAAAATTAGCCGGGTGTGGTGGCGGGTGCCTCTAATCCTAGCTACTCAGGAGGCTGAGGCAGGAGAATGGCGTGAACCCGGGAGGTGGAGCTTGCAGTGAGCTGAGATCGCGCCACTGCACTCCAGCCTGGGCAACAGAGAGACTCCGTCTCAAAAAAAAAAAAAAAAGAAAAAATAATATGTAATGAAATGATGTACAACAGAATAGAATGGATTGGAATTTAATAGAATTGAAAAGAACAGAATAGAATGGCATTTTTAAAAAGTGAATTGTGTATAGTTAGGATAATGATTGTTTCAGTGTGTGGGTATAAAACATATTTATTATTGTGGGTTTTGGCCAAAAGAAGCTTGAGAAACACGGGTTTCCATGATTCATTTTGCCTGGAGTAATGAAGCTTAGTGTCGCCCTCCAATGGATTTTCAACAGCCTGTTGGAGCCCCACTTCCTTGAAAAGTTTTCACATGATTTTCCTTAGCCAGGATGGAAAACCTGTGGAAGCCATGGGTACGTTTTAAACAAGGGAGTGATGAGATGTGATTTACTTTCTAAGAACAGGTGCTCCTGTGAAGAGGAAGCCTCAGGAGGGAGTGAGAGCCGAAGGGAGCCCACCTGTGGTCGTCTCAGCAACAGCAGAAGGACCTGGGCTGCTGGGAGTGGAGTTGGAGAGAGACAGGTTGATTTGGAAGTTATTCTGCAGGTAGAATGGAAAGGCTAATTCTGCAAGATGCTCTGGGGTCCACTGAGCTCAGCTGCTCAGGCTCAGCTCTTTCTGTGGCTTCTTCTTGGGCAGCCTGTTGACCAAGATGTGGCCCATGCCACTCTCTACATTTGGAGTCCATTTTCTGATGCCCTCTTTCAGCTCTTCGCCTGCACCCATCTGTGACTGCCTGGTACTGCTAGGAAGCCTCTGTTTGTGTCTCATCTCTCCAGGTGGACTGGAGCTCCTGGGGGTCCTTTCCTTTGTGGGGGTTATCAATATCAGAATGGAGTCACTTATGTCAAACCCTAACAAAATGGAGGTGGAGGCCACGAAGAGGAGCCTACATGTGTGCCTGTAACAGGACTTGTCACAAGGAATCCCTGCACATATGCCTATGATGGGGACTATACCAGGAACTCCTCACATATGGAAGATTCAAGGTAAGCCATTTGCTCAAGGACACTTGCCCAGCAATGGCAGCCTCCACTAATGAGACATCGACAACTCCTGTAATCAATGGTCTTTGTTTCCAAACAGCTTATGTGGAATTCTCCGTTTTTTTGTCTGTAAAAGTTTTCTTTAGCCCCAATCTCTTTGGATATGCCTATGATTCATCATAGCACATGTTTCACAGGTTGCAATCCCCGGCAATTCCCAAATAAGCTCCTTTTGTGGAGATCCTGTCTCTCTCTGTCATTATTTAGGTTGACACCTTTTATGTCCTGCATTGCTATTGATGACACCCACATTTGCACCTCCTGCTTGAACGTCCCCACCCCCAACTCCAAAATTCCTATCTCTCTCTACTCAGTACTTCTATTTGAACCACTAAGAGGCATCTCAGACTTAAAGTGTCCCAAACTGAGCTCCTGTGATGCCCCCAAAGCTGCTCCTCCCCACCACCTCTTCCTCTCAGCAATGGCAGCTTTATTCTTCTTTGGGCTTTATTCAGTCCCCCAACTTTGGAGCTTTCTTGACCCCTCTCTATTGCTCACGTGCCATATTCAGTGTGTAGGCAAATCCTTTGGCCCTGCCTTCTAAAGACATGCAGAATCTGCTCACTTCTCCCCACCTCTCTGTCTCACCCTGCGTCAGGCCACCCTGTGTGTCACTTGCACAATTGCAGGAGCCTTGGATCGAGTCCTCCAGACCTTCTACCTCTTTGACTTCATCTAGTGCTGCTCCAAGCCCCGTGCTCTTCCTTGGACACACTGGGCATGCTCCTGGCAGAGCCTTTGCACTTGCTGTTCCCTTTGTCGGGAAGCCTTTTCCCCAGGTATCTGCTCAGCTCATCCGTTGTCTCTTTCGTCCTCACTCAGATTCCCCTTCTCTGTGAAACCTTTCTGACCATCCTCATTAAAATCAAATAACCCCACCCCTCCACTCCCTCACCCATTTTCCTCATCCATTTCCCCCCTAGGACTAATCACTCTCTAACATTCTATATATTTTTTTCTGATATATTTGTTTATACGTCTTGCATAAACAAAACGATTTGGTTTATGGTCTATCTCTTCTTGCTAGAATGTAAACACCACAAGGGTAAGAATGCTTGTTTATTTTGTCACCGTTGTGTCCCTGGCTCCTAAAATGCTGATGGTGTGGCCAGCTGCATGCCCTGCTGTCTCTATTTTGAAATCCTTAATAAATTTTGGACAAGACCCTCCTCTTTCATTTTATGCTGGACCTGGAAAATTACGGAGCGGGTTCTGATTTCCAGGCACATGGTACACATTCAATAAATAACCTCTTGAATGAATGTTGAATGTGGTGGTTTTCAAAGCAGATGTGAGATAAGAGGTTACTGATTGGTTGACTGAATGGAGGGCTGATCATTCATTCATTCATGCATACATTCATTCACTAACATTCAACAAATATTTACCTGACATCCTTAGGGATTAAATTTCTGTCCACTGATAGTGAACCTCACGCATCATGTTGCACAGTCCATAGATTTGAGGGATTTTAGGAATACAACACCCTGTGATGTAGGTATGATTGTCTCCACTTCCAGATGAGGATACTGAGAAGTTAAAGCATTGCCTGAGGTCATGTGGCTAGTGGAAGCCACAGGCAGGATTATCCCATGGCTGGCCAGGCTGAGCTGTGGGGGCAGCTCCTGTACTCTCAGCCTCCTCCTTCAGAATCCCTCCTCCTCACTCCCCATTCATGGGCTGCTTCTCCCAGGATCAGGCAGCCTCTGCCCACCTTTTCTCACTTCACCCTTTCTCCTTGCAGAATTAGAAAGAATCGGCTCTCAGCTATTTGTTTCTTACTGTGGATTTATCCATGTGTCACCTCTCCCAGGCAGAATTACATTCTGAAGGCATCTCTAATTGAGATTGCTCCATGGGGAAGGACTCTTAGGCCTCAGGAAGCAGGTGTTAAAGCCCTGGAGTGAGGCAGGAACCCCAAAGTCCTGATGACATCCCATGTAGGTACCCCCAAACCTGCCTATACTTCAGGCCAGGCCCCCAGTATAGAGATGGAAAAATAGTCCCACTTTTGGTCACAGATTCTAGAAAACTGTGAGATTCTGGGGAAATCCATTTTGAGTAATACCTTTTAGAAGAAGAAAAAAATGGAAGTGGCTTATCATAGCATGGGTTTTGTTAGACAAAGATGGCAATTCAGGAGGAAACATAAATTTAACAACTCTTAAGAATGCACAGCTGACATCTCGTAGAGCGGGGCTGGTGACTAAGCCAGAAGTTACTGTCTGCATCCTCTGTAACTTACAAATAAAAATGAGGACCAGACCTTAGTTATGAAATGCATGAACAACCACTGCTGTGGGAGCCACATAAAAAGATGCTGATTCTAAATATTTAACCTTAGCATTTGTCTGTGTCGTTTCATTTGAAAATGATGGGGTGCTTGAAACTCTCAGAACTTAGAAAACTCTTTAAGTTTTTTTTTTTTTTTGAGACAGGGTCTTATTCTGTTGCCCAGGCTGGAGTGCGGTGGTGCAATCATAGCTCACTGCAGCCTCGACCTCCTGGCCTCAAGGGATCCTCTCGAGTACGTGGGATTACAGGTGCATGCCATCATGGCCAATTTTTAAATTTTTTTGTAGAGACAAGGGTCTTACTATGTTGCCCAAGCTGGTCTTGAACTCCTGGCCTCAAGAGGTACTCCCATCCTAGCCTCCCAAAGTGCTGGGATTACAGGTGGGAGCCACCACGCCTGGTCGAAACTCTATGCATTGAAATAACAAATATAAGAAATAGATAAAAATATAATACATAATAAATATAATAAATAAACAAATATAATAAATATACAAATATATATAGTATTCTATATGTAAACTCATGTATTTTATATATGAATATATTATATATTTTATATATGAATATATTATATATGTAATATATTGTATATATATTTGAAAATATTGTATATATAAAGTATATAACATAAAAATCAGAAATAA
Organism: Pongo pygmaeus; assembly: GCF_028885625.2. Classification (NCBI taxonomy): domain Eukaryota; kingdom Metazoa; phylum Chordata; class Mammalia; order Primates; family Hominidae; genus Pongo; species Pongo pygmaeus. Next base: position 46,836,572 of record NC_072395.2, read on the forward strand.
ATATAAGGAATGTAAGTATTGAAATTACATCTTGAGCTTGCTTTTTGTACTCAGACCCTCCCCACAGTATTAGGATGGTTTCATTGGCAAGTAAAAGAAACTGAACCCAACCCAGCTTAGGACTTCAGGAAAACTGATTGAATGATTGATTGATTGCTTCTATGATTGAACACGCTCCCTCACCTCCAGGCCTCCCTGGCTTGATGCCCAGAGGGGCAAAAGGAGCTTCTCTTTTCTCCCAGCAGTCACATGTCAAATCCTAGTTGAGCTCAGGCTGGCCTTACTTGGACACACGCCCCTCCCTTGGGCCTTTGACTTAGCAGGAAGGATGGGGGGCTAAATTAGCCAGACCTTGAGGGGGCCAGACACTGTGACTGAACCCCCCAGAATCAATACCATCAGCTTTGGGGAGAAGCAGCTCCCAGGAAAAAGAAACAATAATTGCCTATAATCTTGCTTTTCTTTCCATGCTGACGAGAGACATTTTCCCTGAGACTGACAGAAAGCGCTGTGTTATAAAGAACTAGTCCTTTCTCTTAGCCGTTTTCATAATTCCAGGTGTTTTGTGTTCCAGTCAAAAGACTCAAGAAAAGAAAAATCTCCCAAGAGAGAGGATCAACTTCTTCTTTATTTTGGGAACAGTAGCTAAAATGTGGTCTCTGGACTCAGGCTAACCTAGATTTCAACACTGCATCTCCTGTGGAGTGTAGGAACTTGGGAATTTAGGTCCAGTTGGCCTTCACTTTCCCCGTTTGTAAAACAGAGATAAAATTATACCCCTGTTAGTTTTATGGTAAGGATGAGATAAAATAACACGTATTACCAAATAGCATAGTTCTTGGTAGATTTTCTTTTATTTACTTTCTCCGTCAAATACCCACTGGGTAATTTTTTACCCCTCGAGAAGCCTTGGAAAAGCAGTGATACTGGATGCATTCCCTTATCTTATCACTTGTCACATTCATTATGCTGAAATCATCCATTTAAGTGTGACTCTCTCTTTTATTTTCCACCAGGCGGCAGGTTCCTTGAGATCCAGGGCCATGTGTTATCCATTTTGATGTCCCCAGTGTCAGACTTAATGCCTGGGAACACAATAGGAATTCAATCAATGTGGAGCTGCTGAACTATTGAACCACCAGGTAGAGATTTTGAGGGTGACCGATCATTATTGCCTTTAGAAAAGCAAGATTGGTGGGTTATACCCACACAGAGCCAAGTTAGACTATTTTCTGGAATTTGTTTAACCCAGGGTATGTATTTACCTGGACCTCAAAGAGAATGTTGATGTGACCAAGTCATCTTATAGGGGAATGGCAAGGAAGGGAAGAGGCAACAGGGAGTTACATGGCTGGGTTGGAATCTTCACTCTCCCGCCTACTTGCTTGTGGAATCTTAAGCAAGTTTTTTGATCTATTTCTACCTCAGTTTTCTGATCTTTAAAATGGTACAACAATAATACCAACCACATGGGACTATTGGGATAATTAAATGAGACAATGTATTTAAAAAATCACTGCGGGCTGGGCGTGGTGGCTCATACCTGTAATCCCAGCACTTTGGGAAGCCGAGCAGTTGGATCACTTGAACTCAGGAGTTCGAGACCAGCCTGGGCAACATGATGAAACCCCATCTCTACAAAAATACAAAAAAATTAGCCGGGCATGGTTGGCATTTGCCTGTAGTCCCAGCTACTCGGGAGACTGAGGTGGGAGGATCACTTGAACCTGGGAAGCAGAGGTTGCAGTGGGCCAAGATTGCATCACTGAACTCCAGCCTGAGACCCTGTTTCAGAAAAAAAAAAAAAAGCCACTGCCTTGATGCATCAACATATAATATGGAAGAGTCCCTGAGCTGGGGCCACAGGGTTTGCTTGGTAGGCACTGTGTTTGTAGGAATACAGTCTTAACTGCTGTAACAAAGAGGCTTTAAAGTACGGTGACTTAACAAGAGAGAAGTTGATCTGTTTCCATGTCACAGTCTGGAGGTCAGCAGGTCAGGGCTTCTGGGGTAGCTCCACATCCTTAATACGTGCTTTCTATTTCTATGTCTAAGGAGATACCCTGGTTCTTGTCCTCTCCTTCCAGCAGTGGAAAGGGGGAAAGGGACTGGGCACAAGGGGTCGATGATACTACCAATTTTTTGAGGGCAAGATCAGGATGTGACCCTCATCACTTCTGCTGGCTTTACCTAGTCACATGACCATGGCTACTGCAAGGGAGACTGGGAAATGTAGTCTTTGGCCAGGCAGCCATATTGCCAGCTAAAATTTATACTACAGAAGTATAGAAAAACAAAAATTGGGAGACAACCAGCCACCTGCCATAGCCACTTAGGACCTCATGAAAAAAGGCAAGAGTGATAGTTACCTCTCAAAGGGGTTCTTTGCTGGGTTCCCTTGGCAGCAAGTGCATTGTACAAAGTCTAACTCCCCATGAACCAGAAGGGAATTCAGGAAATGATTCAGGCTCCCTGGCTGACTCAAACACTCAGGATCCTGGAGAGAAAAGTAGCCATACACCCATTTGGGGCTTGGGGTTTAGTTTATAATAATAATAATGACTTTGGCACAGAAAACTTCCTGAGGGTTAATGAATGACTGGCTTGGATTAATAGCCCAAATCACTGCTGAAATCTATCAACTCCTTCCAGCTTCATATTAATCTACAGGAAATTCTTTGTATACCCAGCTATTACAGCTTCAATCTCACAAAATAAAAATGAATGGATGTTTCATTAGAACTTGGAAAAAAACTTGATCACCATTGTGGGTGGCCACCATGCTATTATTATTTTTTTTCCAGGCACATTTCCTGCATTTCCTCTGGTTCTCTTTCTGGCTTCAATTTGCTGCAGTGGCAACAGCAGCAGCTGGCCCTCTAGACTAACATCTCCTTGCTATTTATAATACATTTTGCAATGCTCATTATTTCTTAACTTTGTCTTCCCAGATAGACTGGGAGCTCCATGAGGTCCGAGACAACCAGAAGACTCCCAGCTCAGCAGAGACTGGCTACGGCAATCACTTAGTTACTATTTGTTGAATAGGACATAATAGAAGAGCTGAAGAATTTTAAACAAGTCACCACCAGTCCAGTGGATTCCTCAAAGCAAACCTGTAAATCTCGGCATGAGTTGGATTTAAGGCAGTACATTTTCAGCTCCTGAAAATTTGAGCAGTTTCTCAAGAGAACAACTTGAAACAGAAAGGCAAGGATGTAGATGTGGTTGTAGAAGATGATGTCTAAGGCCACCAAACTGTCCACTGTGAAGATAAACCGTGCATGTTTAGTAGGAGGTGGCTCCCCTTCCCTGTGGGGAGTCCCACTGCTTCCCTGGCCTGGGTGTTCTCTGCTGGTAGATGTTATTGACAAAATAAGCAAAGTCCTCTGATTCTGAGAATTAGAGTTTATGATTGCTCTAGATTGCCTCTGCCATGCTATTTAAAGTCCTGCTTTATTGTCTGACATGAGCTCGGCATCTATGAGGACTTGTCCAGTGCACAAAGTACAATCGCCACTGAAAGATATCACCAGCACATCTTGTCACTGTGCTGTAGCGAGCTGGGCAGTACAATGATGTTGGCAGGATCCTGTTTAGGTGGAGGATGGCCACCTGGGCATCAAGAATCTTCTACCTTGATTCCACATTGATTCCCCAAAGTGGGCTTCAGACAGCTCTTCACTTACGTCTTCTGATTAAAGCAGCAGACGGGGTCCCAGCTAGAGAAAAGTTCTGGGAGCAGGAGAGGTGTTGGTGGCTTTAAAACCAGGGGTGAAGATTGAATTAGGAGGTTAGGCAGGAGTAGGATAAAAGGCTTAGAAAATGCTTGTTTCCTTCTATTATTCTTGTGAGAGCTGATAAGGGGCTTTCAGTTTTGGGGGAGAACCTTGGAAGAGAATGAGGGAATTTAATCAACTAGCGGGACCTTTCCAATTTATATTTCCCAGTGTTTGTTGGATGATACGTTTGCCTAATAAGTTAAAGCTTCCAAAAATAGAAAGGAAAGCTTGGTGACACTAAGCTCTGGCATGCTGTCATCTTCTGGCTAGGGGTCTTGTGCTTCTGTTTTTCTATTTCTGACCAAGGACATAAAATGTGTTGTGACCTCTCAGATAATGCTATGGTATCATGCCCAAACAGTAACTAACCAGAGTGGAGTTTTTACAGGTAAAAAAGTATTGAATAGCTCAGCAACAGGGAGGATTTCATGATAAATTGCTTTTTCAGAAAATGACAAGAGGACAGACACTTGCGGTTCTTCCATTGAGAGCCTTAAGGAAGTTAAGCGAACTCTGCTCACCCCTTCAAGTAATGATGACCCATCAGATTGTGGTCATAACCAGTAGCATCTGAGCCACCCCTAACCTCTCTGGGCCCCAGATTCCTTGTTAAGTTAAATGAGGTGACTTCCCAGCTTACCATTCTAGGGGTTCCTGAGGAGTTAAAAATGAAGGAGAAAATGCAACATGTACCAAGTGAGCAAGAGCTCAAGGCTTATCTCTGGCACGAAAGTGACCGCTATCCATTAGAGAGGTGCTTGCTCTAGATTTCCTTTAGGAAATGCAAACATTGAATTCTGACCTTCAGGACCCAAGCCCCAGCTTGCATCTATTCTATACACTTTCTGTTATTTGTTAGGGCTCACAAGGAACAGCTATTTTTTTTAGAGATGGAGTCTCACTCTGTCTTTATTCTGCCTACCACACTCATCTTTTCTTTCATCTGTCTCCCAGGCTGGAGTGCAGTGGTGCCATCTCAGCTCACTGCAATCTCCACCTCCCGGGTTCAAGCAATTCTCCTGTCTCAGCCTCCTGAGTATCTAGGACTACAGGCGTGTGCCATCATGCCCGGCTAATTTTTAGTATTTTTAGTAGAGGCGGGGTTTCCACCATATTGGCCAGGCTGGTCTCGAACTCCTGATCTCAAGTGATCTACCCTCCTTGGCCTCCCAAAGTGCTGGAATTACAGATGTGAGCGACCACACCCGGCCCATTTGTTTTCTTTCAAACCCTTCTGTAAGACCAGTGCTTTAGGTGAACACGTGGACAGAACAAGATCATCACTATTTTGCAATATGAAGACCAACTGCACTGTGACCATAAAAAAACAGAGGCAAAATATTGAGCTTAATGATACATTTTTATAATTTGTATTTGGTGTTTTTCAATTTTCCATTGGATAGTTTGAGAGATAAGTACAAGCCAATGACATGTTCTCTTTCCTACCCTATTGTCTAATCCTGCTAACACGCACACACACACTGATTACCTAATTCATCTGTTCCCCGATTATTACACTCTCAATTGCTGCAGAGTCTCAGAAGGAGCATGGTGTAACAGAAAGAATATGAGGCTTAGAATCCAAAGCCAGAGTGTGAATTCCAGCTCCACTGACTTGCTGCGTGACTTGAAGCAAGTCATTAAGTGTCTCTGTTTACTCATTTTATTACTTTCCTATTGCCTCTGTAATATAGCACCACAAACTTGTGGACTTAAAACAACATGCGTTTATTCCCTTAGCATTCTGGAGGTCAGGAGTCTGATATCAATTTCACTGGGCTAAAACCAAGATGTTGGTAGGACCAAGATCCCCGTAGAGGCTCTGGGAGAACCCATTTCCTTGCCTTTGCCAGCTTCTAATGCTGCATTCCTTGCGTTCCTTGATTGTTGACCTCTTCCCCCATCTTCAAAGCCAGCATAGCAGCACCTTGTTTCATTGCCTTCTTTCATGTCAAATCTCCCTCTGCCTCCTTCTTATAAGAACACTTGTGGTTGCATTTAGAGGCTATGATGATAATCCAGAATAATATCTTTATCTCAAGATCTTTGGCTTAGTCTCTTCTGCAAAGTCTCTTTTGCCACAGAGGGAAACATTCACAGGTCCCAGGGGTCAGGCTGTGTACATCTTTGGGGGACTTTATTCTGCCTACCACACTCATCTTTTCTTTTTTTTTTTTAGATGGAGTCCTGCTCTGTCACCCAGGCTGGAATGCAGTGGCATGATCTCGGCTCACTGCAACTTCTGCCTCCCTGGTTCAAGCAATTCTCCTGCTTCAACCTCCCAAGTAGCTGGAATTACAGGCGCCTGCCACCACGCCCGGCTAATTTTTGTACTTTTGGTAGAGATGGGGTTTCACTATGTTGGCCTGGCTGGTCTTGAACTCCTGACCTCAGGTGATTCCCCCACCTTGGCCTCCCAAAGTGCTGAGATTACAGACGTGAGCCACCATGCCCGGCCCCACACTCATCTATTAAGTAGAGCTAGGAATTCCTATCCTAAGGGACACGAAAATGAAAAAAGATAAAATTTGTGAAGAGGCACATAATGAAAGCCCATACATGTCGCTGAGTTCGGAGGAGGGTGGGTCTGACCTCCCATTGGCTGGTCTCTGCCTGATGGACATCGTAAAGAAGAGAGCCAGGACTAGCGTGGCTGGGGGATGTTCAGGGGCCAGAGTGGCTTCAGGTGCCAGCAGCCCTGGCCGAAGGATGACTCCAGGAGCAAGGCTCAGAGCCAAGTGGAAGAAGCTTCAATAAACGGCACCTGAGCCAAGCATGATGGGATGTGCCTGTGGTTCCAGCTACTCGGGAGGCAGGTGGGAGGATGGCTTGAGTCAGAAGTTCGAGGCTGCAGTGAGCTATGATCACACTACTGTACTCCAGCCTGGGTGACAGAATGACACCCTGTCTCTAAAAAGAAAAGGCAGCTGGATGCTCATGACCGAGATAGGGTGGGGTGGGTCGGGTGGGACAGCCTCACTTTATAACTTTGCTTTCAGTATGATGTGGATTAGTGTCTCCCACGTGGGAAAATTATGTTTACCACTTAGCTGATAGTGCTTGGTTACCCCATAACGCCGGACGGTGGCAGGCTTAACTCCCCCATCAAGGGCCTTAATGTATTTGGGGCCCTAGTCCTAGCAACAGCAGCAAATCTCCTTTTTCTTTTCCTCAAGCTGGTTGTTCACCAGGCAGTTGGGATGTTACATGGGAAGAGAAGACACACACAAGTCCCTTGTTTTCAATAAGGCAGTCTGGTCACGTACTTAGCAGATTATTAATCTTTTTCAAACCCCTCCTCTCCACCAAGTTTTATGATCCTGGGAATGAGATTCCTCCCCAGCATCCTTAGAGTTATCGGGGGTTAGGATCGGTGCATGTAGCCACTTCCCTGGAATCATCAGTAGCCCTCCAGCCTCTGGGGGAGAGCTGCCAGTGGTCAGAGATGTTGGGAATTACAAGGGAGAAGCTAGGGAGAAGGAACTCACAGTCCCTCAGTCTCTGAAGGTGGCTCCTGGCAGGAGAAGCCAGGAGAGGGGGCCAGTCCTAGATAAGAGCTCTCCCAGGGAATTCCAAGCATCCTCCAAGGTCCAGTCACAACATGAGGAATTACTGTTGGGCTCTTGCTCAGATGTGCCTGTAAATTCATATCACAGATGCTGGATGCATTTGACAATTGTTTAATTGCTTGAGCCCAACTGACACTCTTTCAGTCACTTTAAGGGAGTGATTTCAAGTATGATCATTGCCTCAAATCTGTATGGCTTTCCTTGCCTTTCAGGTGCTTTAAGAGGACTTATGTTCTTTGACTCCACTAGTAACTCAAGAGGGTGGCTAAGATGCAATTCTGGAGGTTTCCAAGCTCTCTGCAAAGCCTGCCTTCAGTAGTCTGTGCACCATAAGAAGCATAACTTTATTATTCTCTAGCTGAATTTACCTCCTGCTTCAAGCCCCTGTTTTCCCATGTCATTTTAGGGGTCCCATGTTTTCCCTGGAGGCATATATATATATATATATATATACACATATATATACACACATATATATATGTATATATATATATATATACACACACATATATATATGTATATATATATATATATATATATATATATATATATATACACAAATTCCAGGGGCCTCTGAGGTGCCAAGACATGTGTGGGGTCCATCTGGTTCACACTGATGTCCATGATCATTGAGTTCCTTTTTTATATCAACTATGTGACACTTCTTATAGTTTCCAGTTCCTGGTTAGAATTTGCAAACTTGTTGACTATTTCTTTGAATAGAGTAGTTAGATCATGGGTCTACACGGGTCATCAAGGAGCGATTTCCCTGTTGGAAGCTCCAAGCAAATTGTCAGCTCTAGCATTCCACACATCTCTGGGCGCCACACTCCTTTTTCCTTTTAAAAGATCATGATCTGCTAGTGGTGAATGCTCTTGGGGTTTTATTTGCAGGTTTTTCTTCTTGTCACAAATGTCTATATTTCATCTTCACTCTTGAGGGATATTTTCCATGGGTAGAGGATCTAGGCTTTTCTTTTGGATTCCATTGTGGCTTTAAAAAAAAGTCAGTTGACTGTTTATTTATGGCTTCTTTAAAGGTGATCTCTTTCTTCCTAAGGCTGTTTTAAAAGTTTTCCTTCCCTCCCTCCCTTCCTCCCACCCCATCCCCCTTCTTCCTTTCCTTCCTCCCTCCCTTCCTCCCTTCTCTTCCTCCCTTTCTCCCATCCTCCCTTCCTCCCTCTTTCCTTCTTTTTTCCTTCCTCCCACCCTCCTTCCTTCTTCCATCATTATATATTAAAATATTTTCTTTCTTTCTTTTTTTTTTTTTTGAGATGAGTTTCGCTCTTGTTGCCCAGGCTGGAGTGCAATGGTGTGATCTTGGCTTACTGCAACCTCCACCTCCCTGGTTCAAGTGATTCACCTGCCTCAGCCTCCCTAGTAGCTGGGATTACAGGTGCCTGCCACCACACCCAGCTAATTTTTGTAATTTTAGTAGAGATGGGGTTTCACCATGTTGGCCAGGCTGGTCTTGAACTCCTGAACTCAGGTAACCCACCCGCCTTGGCCTCCCAAAGTGCTGGGATTACAGGCGTGAGCCACCACTCCCAGCCTATTAAAATATTTTCTTCTGGGCCTTCCCTCCTTTTACTTCTTTTGATACCGCCATCAAATGCATGTTAGGTTGACTCACTGTGTACTCTATTACCCTCTCTTCTGGTTTTTAATCTTTCTGTCTCCTTATACTGTAATCTCAGTGTTTCTTCTGCTTTAATTTTGGTATATGAAATATTCAGCTGTGTTCAAAGTGTGGTTAAAGCTACTTATATGCTCTTTAATTTTTAGTTATTGTACTTTTCACCTCTAGAAGTTCTTCTGAGTTCCTTTTTTATATCAACTATGTGACACTTCTTATAGTTTCCAGTTCCTAGTTAGAATTTGCAAACGTGTTGACTATTTCTTTGAATAGAGTAGCTAGAATTGTTTTAGTCCGTGTATAGTGAGTTGAATATCTGAAACCTCTGTGAGTCTGTTTCTTTTGTCTGCTAGCCCTACTCATGGCGTCATGTTTTCCTGGATGTTTGGTTGGTTGTCTTTGAATATGTCCAACTCCAGTTATTTCTGGGAATACCCAAAGGCACACCTGTTCACTATCACCTGGTGAATTGCCATGTGTTTGTCTCCTGTCATGGTAACATTTGCATTCAGGGAGAGGCCTCTGCTATCTGCAGAACTGTGTGAAATCACCTCATTTTTGCCTTCAATGAAGGTTGTCTCTTGCTGGTCACCGCCACTTCCTCAAATGACTAATGCCACTCTTGCTCACAGTGCTAAGGCACTAAGGAGTTTTCAGAGGGCTAGAGTGATTCTGCGTCCTCTGAGGTTCTCAGGAAACGAGGCCACAGGGCCATCTGTGCGTGAGTGACAGTGGGGTGGGGTGGATGGGCAGTGGCAGTGGTGGGCACCTATGCTGCTGGTGCCACAGCTTTTTATATCTTGGTGAAAGCAACGCCTTGCGTTTTCACTTGTAGATTCTCCGGCTACATTCCACAAGAACAAATTCTGGTCACAGAGGCCGGAGTAGACTATCAGTGTAATGGCCCTTCCCCTTTGATGATAGTAGCTTTTTTCGGGGGAGCAGGGGTGGCCAAACTTCTTAGCCTTATTTTCTCTTCCTTTCTAGTTCTCCCCAGAGGCTGCTGGGTTCACCTCTCCCTCTGCCAGACAGACAGGCTCAGACATGCGAGAACGGAAGGGGGTGTGGGGGTGGGTGGGAGGATTAAGCTGGGGAGAGCCAGTCTTGTCTTTGTAGATTACCAGAACTGACACATGTACACACATGTACACTCACTCACTCACTCACTCACTCACTCATCTATTCATCTATTTTTGGCCTAAGTGCCTTTGGACCCTTCTTCGGAAAAGCACATGAACTCTTTGGAGTCTCCCGTTCCACTTGGTAAATTTCCTATAGCCACACACTGAAAGTCCCTGCTGCCCTCCTTCCTCTGAGCTTGTGGGGCCCACAGATCCCCTGCTCCACTTCCTGCTTTATTTCAGCTGATGGTGAGTCCGGGGCAGGCTTGTAGAAGGGTGGGCTGGGCGCGGGGAACTGCAGCACCCACCCCACCCCCTGCCCCAGTGCTTGTTGCCCCAGCCTCTGTCTCCCTCGCTGTGCCCTTCCCTTAAGCCCCACTCTTAGCCTCCCCAAAGACAGAGTTTGTTCTGTTTTTATTGATAGGATGACACTCCCTCGTTCTAAAACCATCTGAATGCCTGAGCAATTACATCTTACAACCTCATGAAAAACACAGCAGCTTGTCACGATGAATGATGTTACCGTGAATAATGCAGTTTTGAGTTCAAACTCCTTCTTATTCCAAGAATGAGTAAATATCCCTATTCCCTCCCCTCCCCATTGCATTTGGGTTTGACATGACATGAATCATTGTGGTTTTACTCCTGGGTAGAATTGTTTTTCTGTTTTGCATTGCCAACCAATGGAAGGACAAAAAAAGGATACTTACCAACGAGCAGTTTCAGATGAACTTAAATTCTCAGAAATCTTGAAGAATGAATGAACTACAACTTTTTGGAGTTGCAAAAATGTTCAAGTCGGAAGTGACCCATGGGAAGCAACCTGGTCCTTAACTAGGACTGGAAAGAAAACGGAGGCCCAGCGAGGGAACAGTGGCTTCCCCAAGGTCACACTGCAAGTGAGTGGTGGCACTAGTCACCCAGGAGTCCTCTTGACTCCACGGTATCCTGACCCCAGACCGGCAGCCTTATTTGTGGTTAAAGAACGTGGAAAAACAGCTTATGTTTGAATTTTAAAATCATGCCAGTCCTGAAGATCTGCATTCCATGAATATTGAGCTTTGCTGTGTGCAGGTTGCTATGAATTTTGTAACTATTTTCTCTAAGAGCTCTCAGTATTTTACATATACAATTCCATTCTTTACTGTCCAGGGAAAAAGTTGCATTTACTGAGCAGTAAGAGGGTGATTTGAAGTCCCTGGGGACCCCTGCCCTTGTCTTTCTATGTGAGATTGTATTGCAGGGCTCACATTTATTCTCTCAGCAGCTCATTGCACAGACAGTGTATTTATTGAGCACCTACTGTGTGCCAGGAGCTATGTGGTAAGCTAAGCAGGCAAAAACTCCTGCTCTCACAAGAAGAAAGAATAAACAAACAGACAATTGCACCTATAATGTCGGCCAGGTGTGGTGGCTCACTGCTGGAATCCTAGCACTTTGGGAGGTGGCAATGGGAGGATTGCTTTAACTCAGGAGTTCAAGATGAGCCTGGGTAACCAAGACCCTGTCTCTACAAAAAAATCAAAAAATTAGCTGGGGGTGATGGCATGAGTCTCTGGTCCCTTGGGACCAGAGGCCTCGGGAGGCTAAGGTGGGTTTATCACTTGAGCCTGGGAGGTTGAGGCTGCAGTGAGCTGTGATCACACCACTGCACACCAGCCTGGATCACAGAGCGAGACCTTGTCTCTAAATAAACAAACAACCTAATGTCAAGTTAGGAAGTGTGGCAAAAAGGAACAAAGTCAGGGTGACTGCCATTCTAGAAAGGGTGGTGAGGGAAGGTCTCCTTGAGCAGACCCTGTGGAAGTGGAAGGGTAAGTCACGAGACTCTCTGGAGGAAGAAGATTCCAGGTGGAAATGCCTTAGTGGGTGTTAAACGCTTTAACAGGTGTTAGCCAGAAAGCCAGAATGGCTGGAGCTGAGGAGTAGGGGAGGTGGCATAGAAAATGAGGTCAGAGATGAAGGCAGGGCCGGATCACAGCAGAGCACAGAGAAAGAGGAGGGAATTGGATTTTTGGAAAAGATTGTGGCAAAATACAAAATATAAAATACAAAAATAAAATATAAATTATAAAATGTACTACTTTTACCATTTTAAGTATGCAGTTCAGTAGTGTTAAATACATTCACATCATCATTCAACCCATCTCCAGAACTCTCTGCATCTTGCAAAATTAAAACTCTATGCCGTTTCAACAATTCGCATTTCCTCTTCCCTCTCATTTGTGGCAACCACCATTCTTCTTTCTGTCTCTGTAAATGTTAGTACTCGGGGTATCTCATCTAAGTGGAATCATACAGTGTGTATCCTTTTGTGACAGACTTATTTCACTTTGCATAATGTCCTTAATATTCATCCATGTTGTAGCATGTGTCAGATTTTCCTTCCTTCTTAACACTGTGTAATATTCCATTGTACGCATAGACTACATTTAGCTTATCTGTTCACCTGTGGATGGACAATTGGGTTGCTATAGTGAATAATATTGCTATAAATATGGGTATACGATTATCTCTTTGCAACCCTGCTTTTAATTGTTTTGGATATATAACCAGAAATGGAATTACTGAATCATGTGGAGATTCTGTTTTTGATTTATTAATTATTTTTTTATTTTTTGAGATGGAGTCTCGCTCTGTAACCCAGGCTGGAGTGCAGTGACACGATCTCTGCTCACTGCAACCTCTGCCTCCTTGCACCATTAATTCTGAAAATGCAGGCCTGAATCCAACCGCCTTTGGGGACGGGTACCTGCCCACAGGAAGAGGTTGAGAAGACAATAATGTCACGAGAATTATCGTCTTTGACTGGGAAATGGTGTGCAGACTTTGTGGTTCCTTCTGAAGCGATTCTCGCACCTCAGCCTCCCTAGTAGCTGGGATTACAGGCATGCACCACCACGCCAGGCTAATTTTTGTATTTTTAGTACAGACGGGGTTTCACCATGTTGGCCAGGCTGGTCTCAAACTCCTGACCTCAGGTGATCCACCTGCCTCAGCCTCCCAAAGTGCTGGGATTATAGATGTGAGCCATGCACCTGGCCTGATTGGTTATTTAAATTCTGAGATGGGGTATACTAATGTTTGAAAACCACAGGTATGGGATAGGTATAGGTGGGGAGGGAGAGCAAAAGTGGTATTTAGAATACATTACATTTGAAAAACCTAATACACATTCTACATCCAAGTGGACATAAATGGAGTTATTTGAAGCTCCGAAGACACCTGAGTTGGAGACAGGAATTTGTGGATCATCTGATATATTTAGCATTTATAGCCACAGGGCTGCTGCCTGACTTTTTTCCCCCTAGACAGAGTTTCGCTCTTGTTGCTCAGGCATGATCTCGACTCACTGCAACCTCTGCCTCCCGGGTTCAAGTGATTCTCTTGCCTCAGCCTCCTGAGTAGCTGGGATTACAGGTGTCCACCACCATGCCCGGCTAATTTTTGTGCTTTTAATAGAGATGGGTTTCACCATGTTGGCCAGGCTGGTCTCAAACTCCTAACCTCAGGTGATCCACCTGCCTTGGCCTCCCAAAGTGCTGGCCAGGCGTGAGCCACTGCACCTGGCCACCACTGCCTGTTTTTGTACTGCTTGGCAAGCTAAGAATGGTTTTCACATTTTTGTTTCTTTTTTTTTTTTTTTTGAGATGGAGTCGCGCTCTGTCACCCAGGCTGGAGTGCAGTGGCGAGATCTCGGCTCACTACAAGCTCCACCTCCTGGGTTCACACCATTCTCCTGCCTCAGCCTCCCGAGTAGCTGGGACTACAGTCGCCCGCCACCACGCCCAGCTAATTTTTTGTATTTTTAGTAGAGACAGGGTTTCACCGTGGTCTGGATCTCCTGACCTCGTGATCCGCCTGCCTTGGCCTCCCAAAGTGCTGGGATTACAGGCGTGAGCCACCGCAACCAGCCACCGCTGCCTGTTTTTGTACCGCTTGGCAAGCTAAGAATGGTTTTCACATATTTGAATATTTGAAAAAAATTTTTCAAGAATACAATTTTGTGACACACGAAAATTATATGAAATTCAAGTTTCAATGTCCACAAATAAAGTTTTATAGGAACATAGCATGCTCACTCATTTAGGTATTGTTACGGCTGCTTCCACACTACAGCAGCGGGGTTCAGAGGGCATGGCACAGACCACATGGCCCACAAAGCTGAAGATACTTCCCTTTGTAGAAGCTGTTTGCCAAACTCTTGGCTAGGAGAGTGAGTCATGAGAAAAGAGAGAAGTGCATGGACTGAGGTCTGTCCAGGGCCTGTCAAGAACCAGTAACCATTGCTGTGAGTCAAGGATGCCAAGATGGTGCCTGCTCTGTGAGCAACTAAGCCCAGGGGCCCAGCAAGCCAAGGCTGCTTGCCTCTTCCCCTGGGGCCAGCTGGGCATCTTGTGGATGGCTGAAGTTGGGTGACCCATAACAGGCTCCTGACCCACTGTGAGATGGTGGCATGTGAAAGGACCAGCATCCAACAGTCTTGCCCTTACTATATTAGTAATTTCCTGGGGCTACAGGAACTATTTACTACAAACTGAGTGACTTAAAACAATGGAAATGGATTCTCTCGCAGTTCTAGAGGGTATTCTTCCAATCAATCAAGGTGACAGCAGGGCCATGCTCCCAAAGACAACTCTAGGAAAAGCTCCTGGTTTCTAGCGGTTGCCTGCACTCTTTGGCATTCCTTGGCTTACAGCTGCATCATTCCAGTCTCTGCTTCGGTCACCATGTGCCTTCATCCCTGGGTCGCTTCTATGTCTCTACGTCCAAATGTCGCTCTTCTTATAAGGATATTAGTCATTGGATCACGACCCACCCTAATCTGGTATGACTTCATATTAATGTGATTGCATTGATAAAGACGCTGTTTCCAAATAAAGCCATTGTCACATGTATGGGGACTAGGACTTCAACATATCTTTTTGAGGGACAAAATTCTACTCACTATACTTCCGCACACATGCAGATTTCACGCGGTTGAATCTAAGAGTATTTGGGTTCTTGCGATAAAAGGATATGGCTTTTAGGTGACTAATCTTGGGGAAAGAAATAAAAAGAGAAAAAAAACCCTCTAGTATTGGTTTTAAGACCCTGAGTTTTACTTCATTTCCTCACCACTCTCTGCTGCCTTCAGGCAGGCCAGCTGCCTCCCTAGGGGCAGAATTGGAGAAAGAATACGTCTCTCTGATGTCACTACTGCGCTCAGGCAACCCACTGTGGAGCTTCACAGTGGTTCTCTGCCAAAGATTCTGAGGCTTTCAGCCTGAGACGATATGTCAAAACCAGGGAGGTGCTCATGGGGGAAAGCAGCACTGGACAGAGTCTAGATGCTGCTTCCCTCAGGCTGTGATGACCTTCAACTGGCCCTCATTCCCAAGAACATCAGCTTCTTCCTCTGTATTAAGGAAATAACCACAGCCCCGTCTGTCTGTCACAATGTAGAAGCGAGGATGAGAAGTGAAAAGTGAGATCTTGCAAAGGTCTTGCAAGTCCTCTGCAAAGCTAAGGGGTATTACTGGACAGCGACTTGGACGAGGGTGGCCAGACATTGTCCTCCTCCTTCAGGACCAGCTTCTCAGAGCAGAGCCTCCAAACATAATGTTGCTTCCAGATGACGCAAATCTGACATCAGAGAATGACTAAAAGCTTGCAACTTTGCTTTTAATCTGTTGTGGATCAAGTTTCTTTTCAAATAAATCAAAGTTTGTGAACTTAGGAAGGAGGAAAATTGCTGGCTATCTTTTTCGTCAGGGGGGCGGGGTCTCTCTACCGATTTAGCCATTTCAAAGTGTCCGATTCAGTGGCTTTAAGTACACTCTAGTTCCAGAATTTGCTCATCATCCCAAATAGAATATACTCATTAGCAGCCTCTTTCTGGCCCTTCACCCTTCTCCCGTTCCTGGCTACCATGCGTCTGTGTCCGTCTGTATAGATTTGCCTATTTTGGATTTCTTCTCTTTTCTTCTCTTTTTTAAGATGGAGTGTCTTGCTCTGTCTCCCAGGCTGGAGTGCAGTGTCATGATCTCGGCTCACTGCAACCTCCGCCTCTCGGGTTCAAGTGATTCTCTTGCCTTAGCCTCCTGAATAGCAGGGATTACAGGTGCCTGCCTCCATGCGCGACTAATTTTTATTTTCTATTTTTTTTTTTTTTTTTTTTTTAGTAGAGACAGGGTTTCACCATGTTGCCCAGGCTGGTCTCAAACTCCTGGCCTCAAGTGATCTGCCCACCTCAGCTTCCCAAAGTTCTGGGATTACAGGCATGAGCCATCACTCCTGGCCCTATTTTGGCTATTTCATATAGTGGAGTCATACAACATGTGGCCTTTTGCGTCTGGCTTCTTTCTGTCAGCATAATGCTCTCGGGTTCACCCACGTTGTAGCATGTATCAGTATTTCATTTCTTCTTATGGCTGAATAGTGTTCAGTTGTGTGGGTTTGCCATATTTTGTTTATTCATTTATTGATGAACATATGGGTTGTTTCCATCTTCTGGCTATTATGAATAGTGCTGCTATGAACTATAATGAACATTCTGCATACATTTTTGTTTGAACATCTGCTTTCAATTCTTTTGGGTATATACCTAGGAGTGGAATTGCTGGGTCAAGCAGTAATTCTGTGTTTAACTTGATGAACTACCGAATTGTTTTCCATGGTGGCTGCACCTGCATCATTTTGCATTCCCACCAGCGGTGATGAAGCTTCCAATTTCTCCCAGATCATGATTTATCACTCATTTTTATTAAATGCAACAACCCCTCCCGCATCTGGCCTGAGTGTCCCGGGCCAGCCGACTGCTTGCTCTCCGTCTTTCCTGTTTTGGTCAGAGGCCCTGGGTGCAGCCAGTGGGTCACCCACTCTGATTCCCTCAGTGACTTCTCCTGGGGGGTCACCAAGGATACTCATTCAGTCAGGTCTTCCAGAGCCACTGTGTTGATCCTGCAGTGAGGACATGAGTGTGCAGTGACTGGACTCTCTCAGGCAGTCGTGGAAGCAGAGGATTGCTCTGGCCAGCCTGGGGACAGTTCCCATGGTTCCTGGACTTGATCTGAATCAACTCCTTCTTCCTCACCACCTCTTGCCTGGTGCTGCTGGCTGAGGCATTGCATCTGCGGGGTCTGTCCACTCCCCCAGCCCACGTCTTCTGGCAACTCCTTACTCTATTCTAATGCGCCTAGTGGTACTGCCGATTTTCTCTTTTCCCAGACACCTCTCTCCACACTCCTTCTCCCACACTGGCCTGGCCCTCACGGCTCTTTGATCCTCATGGAACATTCTATTGTCTCCTAGGTGAGAAGAAAAGGCACCCCAGCTTATATGAAGACACATGGCCTTGAACTCGTAATAACTCACGCATGTAAGCCACAATAACTTCATTTGCATGCAACCATCTTGAATGAATGGTCTCAGTAAATGTGTCATTTATTCTCAATGTTTTGTAGTGCTGGAAAAAATGTGGAGTCAAAGGATCCCTCAGTCTGCTGGTGTGACCTGGGGCACCCATTCCTGTTCCCTCTCCTCTTACATGGGATAAAACCCCAGGGGAGCCGTGTCTCTGGATCATTGTGATGGATTAGGTGAGTCTCTACCTGGGCAACCTCTTTCACGTGGCAGCATTTTTATCGCTGGGACAGCCTGGAGTCACCTTGCCATTTACCACAGTTGCCTTGGATGACCAAGTAACCCTCTTGCACTTCATGGGGGGATGTCCTTTGAAGAACACCCTTCATTCTGGAAGTGCAGGCCTGGCCTGAACCACTTTGGGGACGGGTACCTGCCACAGGAAGAGGTTGAGGAGACTATAATGTCAGGAGAATCATCATCTTTGACTGGGAGATGGTGTGCAGAGTTTCTGGCTTCTGGGGGCATTCCATCTGTGAGGTTTTCAGTTCTTCATGAGCTGTTACAGGAAACAATGTTTTCGAAAACAAAGTTGTCCCTGGCCCAGGGGCGCCAGGTCATTCCATGCAAGCAGTCCCCATCAGCTGAGGGAAGGCCCAAAATATGCAAGTGCATGAGCCAGGCTGGCATGGCACGTGAGGCTGCATAATTTTCGCGGCCCTTCGCTAGGTGTTCTGCTGAGAGCTGGGCTGTCTGCTTAGGAATCAGCCTCCAGGCCTGACTTTTGGCCTCTGCCCCGCCTATGGAGTCTGTGCGGGCTCCAGATTCCAGAGGCGAAGGATACATCCTAGTGCCAGCTCAGATCTGAAACAGGCGTGCCCTTCATTTTCAGGTAACTTCTGTTCTGGTCTCTGAGGCTGT
Organism: Pongo pygmaeus; assembly: GCF_028885625.2. Classification (NCBI taxonomy): domain Eukaryota; kingdom Metazoa; phylum Chordata; class Mammalia; order Primates; family Hominidae; genus Pongo; species Pongo pygmaeus. The sequence continues at coordinate 46,854,945 of NC_072395.2, forward strand.
GCTGGAGCACTGGTCGGGATTCCAGGCAGCATTTTGTATTTGGAGATAGCAATCTGGGGAGGGGCATAAATAGTGGGAGGGGCAGTGTCATCTGTTTTTACCTTTTCTTTTCTTCTTCTTCTTTTTTTTTAATGGAGTCTGGTCTTTCCAACTTTGTTTTCAGCCAATGCAGAAGATGTCTATTTGTGCTGCATGGCCCAGAAGGGAACTGCCAGTTCAGAAAGTGTCAGGTCAACTTGATGCTCCCGGTTGACATTTGGCACTGGATTGGGGGAGCGGGAAGGAAGGGGAGGAAAAGGACGTGGAGAAGAACCTGGGAAGGATTCGTACTTTCGTGCTTTTCTTCTTTTCTCCTCTCCTCCTCTTCCAGCCTGCTCCAGGCTGACGGGAAGGGAAAGTCAAGTAGCTGGGTTTGATGGGGCCCTGCGGGGAATGGGGTGGAGACGGGACAGGAGGGGGAGCTGTGTGTGAACCACTCTTGCTCCTGACCACGCTGCCCCCCAACACACACCACACCACACACACCACACCACACACTGCACATACACATCACACACACACCACACCACACACACCACACACACACCACACACACCACACACACACCACACACACACCACACACACCACACCACACACACCACACACACACCACACATACCACACCACACACACCACACCACACACTGCACATACACACCACACACACTACACCACACCACACACATACCACACACACCACACACACCACACACACCACACCACACACACCACATACTGCACATACACACCACACACACCACACACTGCACATACACACCACACACACACCACACCACACTATACCACACACACCACACACACACCACACCACACTATACCACACACACACCACACACACACCACACCACACACACCACACACTGCACATACACACCACACACACACCACCACACACACCACACACTGCACATACACATCACACACACACCACCAAACTATACCACACACATATCACACACACACCACACCACACTATACCACACACACCACACACTGCACATACATACCACACACACCACACCACACTATACCACACACATACCACACACACACCACACCACACACACCACACACTGCACATACACACCACACACACCACACCACACTATACCACACACACCACAAACACACCACACCACACACCACACACTGCACATACACACCACACACACACCACACCACACTATACCACACACACCACACACACACCACACCACACACACCACACACTGCACATACACACCACACACACCACACACACCAGACACACACCACACACACACCACACACTGCACATACACACCACACACACACCACACCACACTATACCACACGCACCACACACGCACCACACACACACCACACCACACACACCACACACACAACACACCACACTATACCACACACATACCACACACACACCACACCACACACACCACACACTGCACATACACACCACACACATCACACCACACTATACCACACACACCACACACACACCACACCACACACCACACACCACACACTGCACATACACACCACACAACACCACACCACACTATAACACACACACCACACCACACACACCACACACTGCACATACACACCACACACACCACACACCACACACACACCACACACTGCACATACACACCACACACACCACACACTGCACATACACACCACACACACACCACACCACACTATACCACACACACCACACACTGCACATACACACCACACACACACACCACACCACACTATACCACACACATACCACACACACACCACACCACACACACCACACACTGCACATACACACCACACACACACACACCACACACACCACACACTGCACATACACACCACACACACACCACATCACACACACACCACACACTGCACATACACACCACACACACACCACATCACACACACCACACACTGCACATACACACCACACACACACCACACCACACACACCACACACACCACACCACAACACACCACCCACACCACACCACAAATGACACACCACACATACCACACCACACACAACACACACCACACCACACACACCACACCATACACACCACACACATACCACACACAAACCACACCACACACACCACACCACAACACACCACCCACACCACACCACAAATGACACACCACACATACCACACCACACACAACACACACCACACCACACACACCACACCATACACACAACACACACACTACACAACCATACCACACTACTTACCATTACACTATGTCACACCACACCCACACATCACACTACACATACACACCACACACACACCACATAACACCACACGCACACCACGTAACACCACACGCACACCACACAACACACCACCCATACCACACACACCATACGACACACCACACACACCATACCACACACACACCACACCACCCACATCACACCACACACACCACACACACCACACACTACACATACCGCACACCATCCACACAACACCACACACACATACCACACCACACACACCACACCACCCACACACGTCACACTACACTATACCACACCACCCACATACACCACACCACACACACACACTACACATACACACCACACCACACACACACACCACACACACATCATACACACCCTCCTCACACCATGTACACACACACCACACACCACACCCCACACCTCACACCCTGCAGGGCTGTGTTCCAAGTTCCTCAGGGAGCGGAGGCCCCTGAGGAACAGCCTGAACCAGCATTTCCCAGGGTTCGCAGCTCCAGTTCCTTGCCCGGCAAATTCAGTAAATCCCAGGCTGTCACAGTTTACCACAGCTGCGGTAACAAAGCACCATGAGGCACGCTGCGCCTACAGAGATGTCCTGCCTCACAGTTCCGGAAGCCACGTGTCCCAGATGGAGGTGGCGGCAGGGCGGGTTCCTCTGAGGCTGTGAGGGAGGCACTGTCCCAGGCCCTCCCTGGCTTCCTCTGGGAGTGCTGGCCACCCTGGGCGTTCCTTGGCTTCTAGAAGCATCACCCAGATCTCTGCCTTCACCTTCACCCGGGGTGCTCTCCCCGTGTGTGTCTGTGTCCACATTTCCCCTTTTTATAAGCACACCAGTCAGACTGGATTGGGGGCCCACCCTACTCCTATACCATCTCTTCTTAACTTTTCTCTGCAACGACCCTGTTTCCACATAAAGCCACATTCAGAGGTACTGAGGGTTAGAACTTCAAAAGATGCATTTGGGTGGCGGGGGCCGCAATTCACCCCATCGCAGCAGGTGTACATGCTCCCTGCTTCTGGGGCTCCCTGCCTTCCGGGGCTTTCCACTCTGAGATCAAGGTGCCCAGGATGTCGAGCAGGTCAGGTGTTCAGAATTAGGAGGAGTGCAAAGGTAAGCAGAGACTTGTCCCTCAGCCCTCAAGACAGAACTGGTCTCAGTAAAACTTGGCAATTGCCCGGGGCCATTCAGAGCTGCCAAAGCATTTTCCTGCTTATTAGCCATTCCAGCCTCACAACTAGCAACCTCGAGAGAAACGTCTGGAGATAAACTTTATCCCTGTATCCAAAAAGATGGAGTAACTTGTGCAAAAATCACGCTGTTAGCTGGAGTTGGAACTTGGGTCTTCAGGCTCTGTGTGTGGCCCTCTCAGGAGGTAGAACCAGTGATATGAGAGAGGGGTGCTCACGAAGGTTCACCTGTTGCAGGGGTTCTGGGAAGCCATCGTGAACGTCGTGACATCTGAGGAGGGCCTTGATTAAAATTTGAGGGAGAAGGGAGCTTTTTGGTTGCAGGCAACAGTTAAGAGCAAAGGGCCACCAACTCAAAGTGTCCCTGAGTTTGGGGTGCTCCGAAGTGGCGTAGTCCTCATGTAGAATGGGAGGATTTGGTTTTTATCTGATCTCTGTCACCTGCTGATACCTTTGTCTCATCCATTACCCTCAGCCACACCTCACCTATTCATTAGTTAATTAATTAATTTTTTATTGAGACAGGGTCTCGCTCTGTCACCCAGGCTGGAGTGCCGTGGTGTGACTACAGCTTGCTGCAACCTCCACCTCCTGGGTTCAAGTGATTCTCCCACCTCAGTCTCCTGAGTAGCTGGGACTACAAGTATGTGCCACCATGCCTGGCTAATTTTTGTATTTTTTGTAGAGACGGGGTTTTGCCACATTGCCCAGGCTGGTCTTGAACTTCTGAGCTCAAGTGATCCTCCCACCTTAGCCTCCCAAAGTGCTGCAATTACAGGTGTGAGCCACTGCGCCCGGCCCACCCCCTCTATTAGAAAATAGAAAGCTCTTGCTGCATTCTCTTCACTGGGACCAACAGAACCTCCTCGTCTAAACTCTCCTCTCTCAACAAAAATTCTCCCCACAGCCTTGGTGTGCAGCAGTTCATGCAGATAAACCCAGAAGATGATTCCAAGCTGGACTCTTCTTTCCATTTTGAGCTCCTGTCCTCCGCCCATGGCTCAAAGCCCCTCTGGCTCATGGCACATCAGGGCAGGGTTCCCACCTGCACACCTCAAACCTTGGGATGAAACAGTTCATAGCTCTGGCCTCACGGATCTTTCCCACAGCAGAGCCAGGCGAGCTTTTCTATGGACACAGCCCAGGCCTTCATCCCTTGCCTGCTCCCCAACTCCCACAGGCTAAGATGGCCCTGCAGGACAGGTAGGACCTTGGCAGGCAGGACAGGATGGGAGTGGGGAGGCTGCAGACGTCTGTAGAGCTCCATGCTGTTCCTGGATGCCTCCCCGTGCGTTGTCCCATCTGGTTCCTGCTCACTTGCAGAGCTGGGCAGATGCCATTTCCTTTTTAGAGCTGGGAAAAGAGCCCTCTGTGACTTGTCCATGATCCCACAGTCAGAAAGCCTCTGAGGGAGACTGAACACAGTTCTTCTGGATTCAAACTCTGTTCTCATTTCCCAACCTGACTCGGCCTCTGGGTGGAGGCAGCTTCTTTAGAGAGGATGCACATCTGATATCCTTGCAGAGAAACCCTCTGCAGAGGCTGCTGGATTGGCAAGGGCATAGGGGAGGGGACAGGGTGGGTGCAGCCCAAGAGCACTGGAGTTCCTGGGAGGCGGGGAGTCTGTGGTTCTCTAATGGATGATTTTTCTGGGGAAAAGATGGTGTCGACTGTCCAAGCTTGGGTGAGAGGATTTGTGTATTGCATCTAAAACCAAGAAAGACTAGGATCGTCTTTGGAATGATTGGGATGGTTGATTCAGCTAAGGACTATTCATAAGGCACATTTACCAGCTCTCCCTTAGGTCTTTTCATGAGCATGTTTTTATTAGTTCGTTCTCACACTGCTATAAAGAAATACCTGAGACTGGGCAATTTATAAAGAAAAGAGATTGAACTGGCTCACAGTTCTGCAGGCTATTCGGGAAGCATAGTGGTTTCTGCTTCCGAGGAGGCTTCAGGAAGCTTCCAATCATGGTGGAAGGCCAAGGGGGAGTGGGGCACTTCACGTGGCTGGAGCAGGAGGAAGGTGCAGGGGAGGTGCCACACACTTTAAACAAGCAGATCTCATGAGAACTCACTCACTGTCAGAGAACAGCACCAAGGGGATGTGCTAAACCATGAGAAATTGCCCCCATGATCCTGAACAAGCACACAGAACAGGCTGCTCCTGCTGCTAGAAGGGCTTCTTGTGGGCTCCCTTCTAACCCCCACCAGCTCCTGAGTTAGAATCCAGGAGGGTGCATCTGATTGGCTGGACCTAGGTCATGTGCTTGAGCCCCAGCAGCCCCAGCAGCAAGGGGTGCTGGAAAAGGCAGGAGTCAAGGGGCTCAGCTTCTGTACCAGGAGGCTCCACGCCCTGCCTCCTACAAGATTCATACATAAATAGAGGATTCCCTGAACCCAGGAAGGGAGTTCAGACGCTGGGCAGCCAGGATAATTACAAATATTCTCTATGTTAGGGTGTGTGTGTATGTACAGGGCAGGGCTGGGAATGAGCAGGGTGGTTAAGAGAATGAGATTTGGCATCACACAGATGGGTCTGAGGACCAGCAATCTTCACTTGTTATCTCTCAGTCCTGGCGATACACAGCCTGTCCCAGCCTCAGTTTTCTTGTCAGCAAAACTGGGATACGAATGCCTATTTCACAAAATGGTAGCCTTATTATTCTTATAGTAGATGTTATTATTAGAAATATCATGATAGCCATCAAAATATGGTGTACCCATCATGTTATGATGCCTCAGTCATGAACTCTAAGCCTAACTGCAAGGCCTGGTTAGATTGACCTTCTAATTTTTTACCTGTCTCTCCAGCACAGATGGTCAAATCAGCTTTTGACGCCTGAGTCCTGATACAGTCCTCAAAAGGCAGGTGCTTTTTTTTTGTTGTTTTGAGATGGAGTTTCACTCTTGGCCAGGTTGGAGTGCAGTGGCTCACTGCAACCTCTGCCTCCTGGGTTCAAGCAATTCTCCTGCCTCAGCCTCCTGAGTCGCTGGGATTACAGGCTCCTGCCACCATGCCCAGCTAATTTTTGTTATTTTTAGTAGAAACGGGGTTTTGCCATGTTGGCCAGGGTGGTCTCAAACTCCTGACTTCAGGTAATCCGCCTGTCTTGGCCTCCCAAAGTGCTGGGATTACGGGAGTGAGCCACTGCGCCCAGCCAAAAAACAGGTGCTTTTAAAAGGATTAACCTAAGCTCTAAGTATAAAGTTTTTATTGCTGTTTTATCCTATGGTGTAATGACCCTCTAACTTTTAATTGTATATATATATATAAAATATATATATATAGTCTTATATAGCAATGTCTGGTTGCGTGTACCCAAAGTCCTTTATAGCTCTAAGCTTCAGAAAAGTAAATAGAAGAAGATAATTAAAAGACTAAGATAAAATAAAACAATTGTCTTTCCCACTTGAATTTGGAGGAGATGGAGTTTGCAAGTGGGAGAGTTGAGGGGGTAGTTCAGCAGCTGGTTTCATCAGCAAATAGGCCAGTTAGGAGGGGTCACTGAGGTTTATTAGATGAAATCCTCAATGGGTGGGCACTGCAGCACAGAGCGACCTGGAGTGTGTGGGGTGGGTACCCCAGCCAACACACACAGGACTCTTGCAAACAGGCTCCTTGACTGACATGCTTCTGTATAACTTTCATAAAAAGATATTGATGTTCAGAGTAATCCTGGGGCTATGTAGATCCAGAAACCATCAAAGAAAATTTAGATTCTACTCGGTAGATTTTTACCATGAAGCACATTTCACTGTGTTCTCATTCTTGGAAACTTAGGGATGGATGAGTGACGTTAATTGCAGTTTGCAATTCTCTGTCGACCACAATGTTGAACACAGCGGGATAATCTGTTCTCATGCCTACCTGAATAGTTACCTAAATCTGATTGTTAAATAGGCCCATAAGGTTTACAGGACAGATTTTTTTTTTTTTTTTTGCACATAGGGAAAAAAATGAGTACATAGTACATGGTTGATTTCTGGATTGTATCAAATTGGGAAGAATTTATGTAATCCCAAACTGGTATATTTGCACCAAAATTCTTGATAATGACAGGTTGAGGCTGGGTGTGGTGGCTCATGCCTGTAATTGCAAAGTTTTATATATTTTTTTGGGAGGCCAAGGCAGGTGGATCATTTAAGTTCAGGAGTTCGAGACCAGCCTGGCCAACATGGTGAAACCCTGTCTCTACTAAAAATACAAAAATTAGCCAGGTGTGGTGGTGTGTGCCTGTAGTCCTAGCTACTTGGGAGGCTGAGGCACAAGAATCGCTTGAGCCTGGGAGGCGGAGGTTGCAGTGAGCTGAGATTGCACCACTGCACTCCAGCCTGGGCAACAGAGTGAGACTCTGTCTCAAAAAAATCAAAAAGGAAAAAAAAAAGATAGGATGGTGTGATGAGTAGAGATTTACAGAAAGCAATTTTCCCTCAGAAAGGAGGAGGGGAGTAGGTGGAGGACAGTCCTCTGGGAATAGTGAGAATTGGGTAGAGGAGGTGGGTTTTGAACAATAAGTTTGAAGAATTCATTCATATGGTCAACAAATGTCTACTGAACACCTAAAATACATCAGGCAGGGTTCTAGGCACTGGGGATACAATAGGGAACAGAACAGATATGCCTCCTGCCCTCATGGTAGGTGTGTGGTTTTCAGGTTACTCTGGAAAAAGGATGAACATTGGGAAAGATGGAGGAGAGAGTGAGTGTTGTGTAGAGGACTGTAGGTGGGCTTGCTTCTTTTATACATTCGTTCAATTAATCCAGCATTTATGGGCCACCTTCCATGGGCAGATTTTATGCAAGACACTGGGGATACAGAGACGACCAAGTCTTACTTGGGAAGTTCAAAGGCTGGAGCATGGAGGCACAGACTTTATAGAACAGGATGACTGAGGTCTGGTAGAAGCAGGCTCAGAGGAAAAATATGCCAATCCTGCTAGAGAGGATTTGAAAAGCTTCCTAGAAGGAAAGAAAGGATGCTGATTGCCAGCCTTTAGAGACAGCTGAGAGCTTGCCAGGTAGCAGAGAGAGCAGAAGAAGATTCTAGGCGAAGGGAATGAGAAGACATCTATTGGGGGAAGGGAGCACTAAAAGAAGGCTGTCAGGCAGGGGAAGGCTGATGGTGGAGAGCCTTCATGGGAATTGTGATTTTAATTTAATTTGAGACATGATGTGGGCCACAGCCAGGTTGAGGAAGTAACTCCATGAAAATTACATTTGAGGTTGATGACTTCTGTGTGCTTGTTCAGGATCATGCCCTTAAACAAGGAATACTCATTAGCAAACTAATTAAGGCCCTTAACAGGAGGGATGGTAATTTGTTGGGTTTTAGAAGACTTAGTACAATAAATATATTGATTGAGTTTGGGTTTGCCAAGGAATTAAAGAGTCTGCACTTCCCTAATAAAAATAAAATGAAAATACTTTTTTGGAAAACTGACAGTAAGGCAGTAATGACTATAATAAATCAGAAGTCCTTCATCCACAAACCACTGTGGTTGACAATAAGGGATTAAACATTACCCGAATTGGTAGAGAAATTATTAATAGCTGTTGCTTTTTAATAATAGACATTTACTGCCAGTCTCTGGGGAGGAGGGAGAAGCAGAAAGGTGCAGGTGCTGATGGCTTTGAAGGGCATCAGCTGTGCCTCTTCCATTCTCATTTTCTCTTCCCTCATTCCCTTTTCCAAACTGAGAACCTGGACTCCATGTCCAGGTGGGCAGAGGGAGGAGGAGGAAGACCTGGGAGATGGTTGGAGAGAAGAACAAGACAAATCCTTATGTACTTCTGGGTATGCTTGTGCTCCAGTTTTAATTTTTTATAGCTTGCAATTTAGTGAACTTGGAGCTCCAAGACGTCACTTGGATCTTGCCTCAGTGCTCTGGTTCTCAGCCTTGGTGGCAGCAGAAACCCTTAAACAAAAGGCTGAAAACTGCACGTTCCCAGCGCTTTCCTCCCCGCCCCTTTCCTGGGTCTTCTGTTTACTGGGATATGGAGAGGAAGTGCAAACTCTGTAGTTTCTAAAGTTCCACAGGGGGCTTTGGATGCTTTACCTGGGGTTGAGGTACTGACTTGGAGGCTCACTTGTTGTATTAGTCTGTTTTTATGCTGCTGATAAAGACATACCTGAGACTGGGTAACTTATAAAGAAAAAGAGGTTTAATGGACTCACAGTTTCACATGGCAGAAGGCAAAATGCACGTCTTCCATGGTGGCAGACAAGAGAGAATGAGAATGAAGCGGAAGGGGTTTCCTCTTATAAAACCATCAGTTCTCATGAGACTTAGTCACTACCACGAGAACAGTATGAGAGAAACCGCCCCCATGATTCAATTATCTCCCACTAGGTCCCTCCCACAACATGTGGGAATTATGGGAGCTACAATTCAAGATGAGATTTGGGTGGGGACACATATCACTTGTGTCCCCAAACCATATCACTTGTGTTCTCTCTCTCTTTCATTTTTTATTTTTTTGAGACAGAGTCTCTCTGTTGCCCAGGCTGCAGTGCAGTGGCATGAACATGGTTCACTGCAGCCTTGACCTCCTGGGCTCAAGTGATCCTCCTGTCCCAGCCTCCTGAGTGGCTGGGATCACAGGGGTGTGCCACCACACAAGGCTAATTTTTTAATTTTTATTTTGTAGAGATGGGGTCTTGCCTTGTTGGCCAGGCTGGTCTCAAACTCCTGGGCTTAAGTAATCCTCCTGTCTTGGCCTCCCAAAGTGCTGGCATCATAGGTGTGAGCCACCACACCCAGCCTCACTTGTGTTATCTGGACCCGTATTTTAGATGTAAGTAGTCCTGGGAAGGTGGTGCTGCTCTAGAGTTTCCGTGGCTGTTTTGCCAGACATGCAGCAGAACTGGTGTGCCTGTCTGGGGTAGGGAGATGGGGCCCAGGGAGGGCTCTGAAAGAAGGCTCTGGAAGGAGTTTGGAGCATGACAGCATTGGGTGCCCTCAGAGGGCAAAACAGCAGAGGACAAGGTAGAGAAAGATCTAGGTGGTAGGAGAGGCTTCCAGAAGAGAGGCAGTAGGGAGCTGGGTCTCGGCTATGCAGGCCCATGCCTTTGGACCTCAGGCACGTTATCTCCAGCCTCTCCCCTTCCCTGCTGTGGGTGGGGCATGCCCACCTGCTGAGGAAATACCTGGAAAGAAACCATGGGACAACCATCTAACCCTGGTACTTTTCCATTCCATATGGATCTAGAACTCCTGGCACATACTCCCGTGTGATCTCGTGGAACACTGGGCTTCTCTGGAGGAGTCATTAAGTGTTGGCTGCACCCTGAAACGGTGGCCCTGTGACTCTGCAGAGGTCACCACAGAAGTTCTTTTGCTCTGGGTCAACCCTCATCTTCAGCTCCCTTCCACTTGGTCTTGTGTTGCTCATCTTCACTAATTTGTGACGAGGGGGTATGTTTTTATCACTGTGGCCTCAGCCTGCCACCCGCCTCCCCATTTTCCTTTTGCCTTCAGAAACTAGTTATTTTTACAAAGGAGGGAGGAGTGTTCCTCCCTCCAATTCCATTTAAAACAAACATGGTTTTGGCACAACAAGCCTGCCTCTTCGAGGTAATGGCCACTCCCCCGTGCCAGTTGCTATTCCGCCCTCGTGAGAGTGGAGCCTGTGTTTCCTCCCCTGGTTCCTCTTTGTTTCTTAGCCCTTCCTCCTCTGAGGGCACAGGGGCAGATAGGACACCCTCTCACCAGGGGCTGCCTAGTGACTGGCAGAAGATTCTGATCATTTCAGGCCTTCCTTTACATTCTCCAGCAGCATTTTAAGGTCTTTTCTGCAAGGCAAAAACTGGCTTTTCATCCTTCCTCCTTATCCAGGTCTTCTGTTTCTGGGGTCAGTCTGGTGCATAGACAGTTCCACACATACTGTGTATTAGGGATCCTGAAAGAGAGAAAGCTAAAAGGGACTTGTTCCATTTCAAGAAGAGACTTAAACAAGATAGAATTCCCTTTCCTTCTTATGAGACTGAGAATAAGCACTCTAGCAGTCCTTAGTGTCAGGGTCCCAGGCTCTCTCTGCCATATTGCTTTGCCATCTATAGGGTGTTGCTGCCTTTTACAGGACTCACAGTGGGTCACAATCACTTATTGATCCAGGTAGTAGGATGCCCTTTAAGGGCCTGATTCAGAGGTTGTACATATCACTGCCACTCACATCCCATTGGTTGGCTGTTAGTAACATAGCCCTACCTAGAGGCAGGTGAGGCTGGGAAATGTAGTCTTTATGTGGGTGTCTGGGAAACCAACTAAAATCTCTATTAATTATTAGAAGTTTCAAAAAGATAAATGTTTCATGCATGTGGGAGAAAAAGGCATTCTCTAATTGTTGAATGCAGAATTCTATATATGGTCGTTAGTTCAAGCTTGTAATTTGTGTGGCTGTTTTGTCTGCCTGACCCATCAATAATAGAGACCTATCAATAATTGAAATCTCTCTCGACGGTGGTGGATTTGTCAATTTCTCCATGTATTTCTATCCATTTTTTGTTTTATGTATTTTGAGGTTAATTAGATGCATTCATATTTAGCATTCTCATGTATTTAGCATTCCCCATGTATTTCTATCAATTTTTTGTTTTTTGTATTTTGGCGTTTGTTCATTAGATGCATTCATATTTAGCTTTGTCATGTCTTCTTCGAGAACGAACCCTTTTCTCTGCATCCAGTGATCCTCTCTAGCCCTAAGAATGCATTTTCTTTCAAAGTATATTTATCCTATATTGACATACATTGTTATCTTTCTTCATTCTTTTAATTTCAACATGTTCATGTTTTTATACTTTAGATATACCTTTTATAAATAGTATGTAGGTGGATTTTGTTTTTTAAATCCAATCTGATGATTTCTGTCTTTTAGTTGGCAAATTTAGACCATTTATATTGTTTATTTATGCATTTATTTTTATTTATTTATTTATTTATTTATTTATTTTTTGAGATGGAGTCTTGCTCTGTCATCCAGGATGGAGTGCAGTGGCTCTCAATCTCGGCTCACTGCACCCTCTGCCTCCTGGGTTCAAGTGATTCTCCTGCCTTAGCCTCCCGAATAGCTGGGATTACAGGCGCCCAATACCATGCCCAGCTAGTTTTTTGTCTTTTTAGTAGAGACAACGTTTTGCCATGTTGGCCAGGTTGGTCTCAAAATCCTGACCTCAGGTGATCCACGCACCTCAGCTTCCCAAAGAGCTGGGATTACAGGCATGAGCCACCACACCCAGCCTTATTTCACTTATTTCTTGCAGTTTTCCTGGATTTATTTTTCTTATTTGAATATCACTTCTTCAAAAAGTGTTTTTAAACGTGGATTGTAGCATGACAAACTTCCTCAAGCCTTGTATGCCTGAGAATATTTTTATCACACCCTACATTTGAATGACAATCTTGCCAGAAATGGAATTTTAGGTTCAATATACTTTCCTCAGTACTTTATTTATTTATTAATATTTTTTAGAGACAAGGTCTCACTCTGTGTCCCAGGCTGGAGTGCAGTGGCATGATTATGGCTTACTTCAGCCTCGACCTCCTGGGCTCAAGCGACCCTCCCACCCACTTCAGTCTCTCAAGTAGCTGGGACTTGCGGTGCTACCATTCCCAGCTAATTTTTGTATTTTTGGTAGAGATGGGGTTTCACCATGTTGCCCAGGCTGCTCTCTAACTCCTAAGACTAAGCTATCCACCTGCCTTGGCCTCCCAAAGTGCTGGAATTACAGGCATGCACCACGGCTCCCAGCGCTTCAGCACGTTACAACTCACACTTCATTATGTTTTTGCATTCACCATTGTGGTTAAAAAGTATGATATTCACTTTTAAAGTGACTTTTAAAAAGTATGATATTCACAAAGGAAAAAGGTTATTTTTCCTTTGTGGGTGTTATGATCCTTCTGAGAGTTTTCAAAATTTTCTCTTTGAGTTTGGTATTTCTAAATTAATTAATTAATTATTTCCATGATTCTGCATGGTATTCCTAAATTTGATTCTAGTGTGCCTAGATGTGGAATTTTCTTCTCTTTCCTTTTGATGTTCTATGCACTCTTTTAATTTGAATATATTCATCTTTAATGCTTGGAAACGTATCTCCATGAATTCTTCATCTATTTTCTTCTCTTCATTTCTATTTATTTTTTTCTATTCTGTGACTCCTATCATCTGGATGCTGGTAGTTTTACTTTCATTCTCCAAGTCTCTTAACTTTTCTTTTATATTTTCTACATTTGAATTTTCCCCTGCTTGTCTTCTGGAGTGTTCCTTGATCTGATTTTCTAATTCACTAATTCATTCTTTAGCTGTATCCATTCAACCATGAAGCCCATTTATTATGCTCTTTATTCCCATTATATAATTACCATACCTTGTATTTTCTCCTTGTTCTTGTTTTATATTGCTACGTTTGGATGAACAAAGAGAGAGAATGGGCAAGCCTGGGAGAGAACCCCAGATAGGATGCCCCCATTTGGTATCACCCACCAAGCAACACCTGAGGCCAGAGCTTTCTCTTCAGATCCTCAGGCAGAAGCAGCAACAAGAATAGGCATGCACAGTTTATCATCCCCAACACTGGGATTGGGAGGGCAGGGAATGCAGAGGCTACTCAGCCTTCACTGAAGTTCTATAAGGTTTCACTGGAATGGGACTTCTGGGCTGCCCTGATTTTACTCTTGTGTCAGCAGTCTGGACCACAACTGCCAATTTCTAAAGGCCGAGGAAAGATAGTGATTGTCCCAAGGCAATGATGGAAGAGAAGAGTGGAACTCAAGTTGCTTTTTCTACTGTCTCCTCCTAGAGCAGCACCAGCTGGCTCATCCCAGGCTGCAACCCTTACCACTCTTACCACCACACACATGCAACAGTTTCTCTTTCAGTGTTCTCAGTTTTTCCTTTAGTTCGTGAATTTTGTGTTTCCTACCTCAATTAGGTTGACTCTGGGCAAGACGTATAATGGTTTGTGTGAATTCTCCGTCTTGGCAAAAATTGGAATCTCAGCAGAGCAACCTTTGTAACCCTGTTGTATTAGTCAGGCTTCTCCAGAGAAACAGAACAAATAGAATGTGTATATATTTATAGAAAGAGATTTATTATATGGAATTGGCTCATGAGATTATGCAAGCTGACAAGTCAAAGATCTGCAGGGTAGGCTGGCAGTCTGGAAACCCAGGAGAAGCAATGCTTTAGTTCTAGTTCTAGTTCTAGTTCAAAGGCAGTCTTCAGGAGAACCAGGAGGTGCCAACATTGCAGATGAAGTCCAAAGGCCATCTGCTGGAGAATCCTCTCTTGCTCAGGCAAGGCCAGTCTTATTGTTTTCTATTCAGACCTTCAATTATTTGGAGGAGACCCACCCACATAATGGAGGGCAATCTACTCAAAGTCTATGGATCTAAATGTTAATCTTATCCAAAACCAACCTCACACCCAGAATGGTGTTTGACCAAATATCTGGGTGCCCCATGGCCCAGTCACATCAACACGTAAAATTAACCCTTACACCTGCTATTCCAAGTATGGTTTGAGGACCAGCATTGGCCTCACCTGGGAGCTTGTTAGAAATGCAGAATCTTGGGCCCACTTTTGCCAAGATGCCTGCATTGGAATAAGATGCGAATCTTTTCAATTTATTGAGTCAGAGCTTCATATCAGTAAAAATAAGAACTTTGGATTACATAAGAGAGTCTCTGATTAATGTCCCTGCATGATCAGGGACCTTAAAAAAAGAAAACAATTACATAAAACTGCCTAGGCTCACCCCAGACCAATGAAAACCGAATCCCTAGAATAGGGCTCAGGCATCTCTTATAGTGTTTTTTTATTTTTTTTAAATCTATGCTGGTGAATCTGTTATCCATTGAAGGTGAGAATCTTCAGAGTTGTGCTTCTCAAACTATAATATGCATGCACATCACTTGGAGATCTTGTGAAAAATGCAGATTCTGGCTCATGAGACCTGGGAAGGCTGGAGATTGCATTTCCATCACTTCCTGTTTCAGGACCACTGTTGGACTTGGGAGATGCTAGACTGGATGACGGGTGAGATCCTTTGCAGTTCTGAACTGCTCTGATCCCTGAAACCAGGAGAGGTTCACAGGTTTGCCAAGGTGGGTTCCACCCAGGGACACACCTCTTAGTATCTAACCAGGAAATAAGGCCTCCCTGTCTGTGGTTTCCAGCATCTTCTGAACTCCTCAAGTCAAAGAAATCAGATGCCTTCCTGCTGCCACTACCCACATGGAAACTAATACATTGCTCCTATCAAAAGCTTGGCTCTGTGCCCTGTGGCCAGAGTATAAGGCTCTAGAAGATATTAACTGTGTCCTCTGTGGGGATGGGCAGATTGAGAATGGTGATTTGGCATCAGAGTAACCTCATGTGGTGACTGAAAAACATAAATTAATTGCAGACCAAATTTAAGATGGTTGTACCCGAAGCCTAGGCCAAGGCCTGAGCGGCACCCTCAAGAGTCCTCTCTTGTCTCCTCAGCTGGAATAACTTTTTCTCAACTGGTGGCTGTCTTGGCCGTTAGTTTAAAGCTCTGTTGTAATGTATGTCACCCTGACTGGAGTTCTAAGTATTTTGTTTCTTTTCTAGATTGAGATCTTTGGGGCAGCCACTATGACTCTCTGCTTTCCTTCCAGTCTCTTCCACCACCCATCCCCAGCTGCGGCCAGGGCAGACCTTAGAAAACCTAAGGGGTTTTACTCCCCTGCTTGGAGGCCTCCAAGGAGGCGCTTGATGCTTGGAGTAAAATCTATACTCGTCCCCATCCTATCTAGTCCCTAATGACCCTGCAATGTTATCCTTTACCACTGCCCCTTGTCACCCTGTTCCAACCGCACTGGCCTCTCCCCATGCAACAAGCCCACTCTTGCCTCAGGGCCTTCCCAGTTACTATTCTGCTTTTCTTTTTTTTTTTTCTTTTTGAGATGGAGTCTCGCTCTGTCGCCCAGGCTGGAGTGCAGTGGGGGATCTCAATTCACTGGAACCTCCGCTTCCAGGGTTCAGGCGATTCTCCTGCCTCAGCCTCCCAAGTAGCTGGGACTACAGGCGTGTGCCACTATGCCCAGCTAATTTTTGTATTTTTGGTAGAGATGGGGTTTCACCATGTTAGTCAGGCTGGTCTCGAACTCCTGATCTCAGGTGATCCACCTGCCTCGGCCTCCCAAAATGCTGGGATTACAGGTGTGAGCCTCTGTGCCAGGCATCCCGGTTACTATTCCTTCTGCCAACACACTGTTCCCCAGCTCTTCATGTAGCTGGCTGCTTCTTGTCACTCATCTCACAGCTTCAATGTCACTGCTTCCAAAGGAAGACCTCCCTTCTAAGTGGTCTTTCTCATGCCAAAATGACTGTGTACCCCATAACTTATTTTAATGTCTTCATAGCATTTATGACTATTAGAATTCTCTTACATATTGATGTTTTCTGATTTATTCCTCTCCCCTTGTCCTCATCCCCTACCACTACATTGTAAACTGTACAAGCAACTCTATGATCTCTTAGTGTCACCTTAGTATCTCTGGTGCCTAGAGCTTCGACCTGCAGCTGTAGGAGGTCCTTGATTATTAATTGGATTAATCTTGAATTTTCCACTGCATTTAGCTCAGTTCATTCATTTAACAAAGGATGTTTTTCCTCTAACCAAAATATGGGTAGCAATTTTGGGTGTCCTCTGGAAAAACTAATTAATGGAGAAACTTACAAAAACAAGATACATTTGACAGAAATAGCATGGGACTCAGTCAGACTCTAGTTTCCATCGGTAAGGGTAAATGTGGGTCCCTGGGCTGTGAAATGTTTGCCAATCAGATTTGAGGAACTCATAAAAAGTTCAGAATCAGCTTTTGCTTCTGCCCCCTGCTCTACATTCCTCTTGGGTGCCCAGTGGTAAGCTGGCAAGAAGCAGCAGCTGAGGGCATGGGCAGGATGTTCTGGTCCTGGATCTCTGCCTTGCCCCCGCATCCTAACACCACTGGGAAGACAGAAGCTCTCAGCACCTGGCCCAGGTTTCCACTAAACCCTGGCAAAGTAACCCAGATGTGGGATGCCAGGGCCGCCACACAGGGAGGCAAAGAGACCTTCATTGGAGGAGGCTGCTGCTGCTAGGGGTGTAGAGGTGAGCCAGGGGCCAGCAGCAGATTGTGCCAGGGGCAGCTGGGAATGGGCTGTGCCTCCACCGAGCCTCAAGCCATCCTCTGATCTCGCTAGTCAGACTTGACCACTCTTCCAGATGTGCATGATTCAACCCAACACAGCTGGCAAGGGGGAGGGGCAATATGATGTTTCTCTCGTACTAATGTTGTAGCTTCACAGCCTCTTGGGGTGGTCCATAGGCCTCTCCAAGGTGGCCTTGGGTGGGTGGAAGGAGGGGCAGAGGTTGGCATCCAAATTGCTCCAGACTGAGTCTACTTTCAAGATCTGTTTTGCACTGGAGATGTAAGTTTCCACTTAAAAATGCAAAGTGAGCATTAACACAGAGGTGTGGCTAAAGTTATTTGCTCTGAAAAAGATGCGCAGATATTTTTGTGTCTGGTGGGAAGGACAGAGTGTCAAAGGATGGACAAAGGCCACCTCTGTGTGAAGGTGCCTTTTGTGATTTTGGCTTAACCAAAAGGTCCTGGAGATGGAGTGACTTGGATTCTGATTATGAGGTGTCTTCTGTGTACCATTCTTCTCATTCAGTTGAATTTAATTCATCAAGGAGGAATCGTGTGCCTGCTCTGTGCCAGGCACTGTCGGGTGCCGGGAACGCAGCAATGAACAAAATGTAGATTGATTCCTGCCCTCTTGGGCCTTACTACCTGGCAGAAGATATAACAGAGAGCCACTTCCACAGCATTGTGATGACAGTGGGATGTGACCATCCCTTTCCTAGCTAGAACTGGGGATTTGGAGTCCAAAGGCCCAGTTGACGTTTCTGGCCCTTCAACTTCCAGCTGTTTGACTTGAGGCCAATTATTTACTTATTTATTTGAGACAAGGTCTTGCTCTGTTGTCCAGGCTGGAGTGCAGTGGTGCGATCACAGCTCATTGCAGTCTTGAATTCCCAGGCTCAAGTGGCCCTCCCACCTCAGCCTCCCATGTAGCTGGGACCACAACTGCACACCACCAGGCCTGGCTGATTTTTTAATTTGTTATAAAGACAGGAGTCTCTTATGTTGCCCAGGCTGGTCTCGAACTCCTGAGCTCATACAATCCTCTCACCTCAGCCTCCTGAGTATCTGGGACTATAGGTGTGAAGACTGCGCCCAGCTGATTTTTTAATTTTTATTTTTAGTAGAGATGAGGTCTTGCTATGTTGCCCAGGCTGGTCTCCAACTCCTGAGCTCAAGAGATCCTCCCACCTCGGGCTCCCAAAGTGCTGGGATTACAGGTGTGAGCCACTGCACCTGGCCTATTTACTTTTTTTATGCTTTAGTTTTTTTCAGTTCTCATGTGAGGAAATGACATCTGCCATGTCCACTTTGTGAGTTTTTAAAAATGAGAATCCAGTGAGATAATTTACCTGAAAGCTTTCTGTGAGCTCCTAAGGAGACTTTTGAACTGTTATTGGTACTATCATCTCTCACTATCCTCTATAATGTCATGATGCTACTTGTTATCAAAAGCTGACAAAAGCTATAAACGTGCACTCTTTGTCATAGTAGCCACTAGCCACATGCAGCTGAAATGGGGCTAGCTGGAATTGAGATGTGCTGTGAGGGTAAAATACACGCTAGATTGTGAATTTAGTTAAAAAAAAAGTATATCTCTTATATTGAATATATTTTTGATATTTTGGGTTAAATTGAATATACTATTTAAAGTAATTTTTTTTTTTGGAGACTAGGTCTTACTCTGTGGCCTAGGCTGGAGTGCAGTGGCATGATCACGGCTCACTGCAGCCTCAATCTCCTGGGCTGAAGTGATCCTCCCACCTCAGCCTCCTAAGTAGCTGGGACCACAGGTGTGTGCCACCAAACCCGGCTAAGTTTATTTTCTGTGTGTATTTTTTGGAGAGATGGAGTTTTGCCATGTTGCCCAGGCTGGTCTTGAATTCCTGGGCTCAAGCGATCCTCCCACCTCGGCCTCCCAGAGTGTTGGGATTATACCAGGCCTAGCCTAATTTTGTTAATTTTTAAATGTGGCTACCAGAGAACTTTAAATGAACTATGTGGCTCACATTGTGTATTGACTGAACAGTGCATCTCTAGAGGCTGTCTTTGGAACTTTATTATATACCCAGGACCCATGAACATTCATGCAGTTTCCAGGGGTATCATGGACTGCTTAAAGTCCCATCTGTGAAACCCTAACATGATGATTTTAAAAGTTACTTTTTATTTACATTCAAAATGTACATAAAGGATGTCCCTGTGAGATTAGATCATTTAAGGGAGAACCATGTCTGTGTTTCACTACGCAGAAAATGGTTTAATCGTCATTGTCCTGAAAGCCACTGCCTGGAAGGGCTGTGCAGCGCTCAGAGTGGGAGAGGCAGACCTCTAAGGGGAGAGGCAGACCTCTAAGAGAAATGACTTCAGCATCACTACAACTGTGGCTAGAATGAGAACAGCCTCAAATTTCACTAATGAAGAGATTTTCTGAGTTCCATGTGAACAATGCCACTTCCTTCCCATCCCCAAGTCCTTCCCCTTGTCAAAGAAAAAAGACACAACCAAAAGGGAGAGCCGCCATCCTTTCAGGTCCCTTCGTGTTCTTCGTCTCACTGAATTCACCCCTAAATGCTTTGAAGTATTCTCCATGACTGTTTCATCAACTGAGGAAAGGAGGCCCAGAATGGCTTAGAAACTTGCTAACTGGTTTAGAAGAAGAACTGAGATTCAAATGCTTTGCAGTGTAGGTCTGCTTCTGCCACAAAACTGCAGCCAGGGGAGGAAGGAGAAAGTGAGGAAAGGGAGAAAATTAGCACTCGGGCTTTGTCAGATCTCAGGAGAGGCGGATGCTGGCTAAGCCCCATCGCCTTATCTTTATTTTGTGAGAAGCAAACTGTGGGGTTTGGTTGCAAGAGAAGATCTTACTAGGGACCAGTTGCAGGGTGTATTAATCAGGGGTTTCCAGAGAAACAGAACTAATAGGATCTATCTACCTGTCATCTCTCTCTCTCATCTATCTATCTATCTATCTATCTATCTATCTATCTATCTATCTAATCTATCATCTATCTATTCATCATCTATTTATCAACTATCATCTCTCATCTATCAACTATTTGCCATCTATTATCTATCTAGCATCTATTTATCTATTAATCATCTATTTATTAACTATCAATCTATCATCTGTCATCCATCAACTATTTATCTGTCTATCCATTCTCTATCTGTCTATCTCTCTCTCTCTGTCTGTCAATCAGTCCATCAATCCATCATGAGAATTGGCTCACATGATTATGGAGGCTGAAAAGTCCCACGATCTGATGTACCATCTGAAAGCTAGAGACCCAGGAAAGCTGGTGGTGTAATTCAGTCCTGGGAATGGAGGTGGTGGGAGGATACTGGTGTCAGTTCCAGACTCTAAAGGCTCGAGAACCAGGAGCTCCAAAGTTCAAGGGCAGGAAAAAATGAATGTCCCAGTTGAAGAGGAGAAAACAAATTCACCCTTCCTCTGCCATTGTGTTCTATTCAGGCCCTCAATGGATGGGATGAGGCCTACACACACTGCTGAGGGCTCTCTTCTTTGCTCAGCCGACCAATTCAAAAGCTAATCTTTTCCAGAAACACCCTCCTAGACACACACAGGAAGAATCTTTTACAGCTATCTGGGCAGCCCTTAGCCCAGTCAAGTTGATACATTAAAATTAACCATCATACAGGGATTTCCTACCGTTTTGGGGAAGCCATCTTTTCATGGCTTCCTTCCAGAGGAAAATTCCTGCTATATGCTTGACAGAAAGAACAAAACGCCAAACATAAAAAAGACCAGTCTGTGGAATGTAGACAATTTGGGTCAGATGTGGTTCCCTGCCTAGAGGAGTCAGTGAGATGAGCCATTTCCATCCACCAAAGATGGGCTTGAAATGTGGTCTACCTTTCAACATGGTGCCACTGAGTGCTTCTGAGCTGGCTGTGATCATCTGACAAAACGCTGTGTTGGCCAACTCATAGAAGAGTTTGCTAGCTGGCCTGGCCCCAAGCAGAAGCAGCAGGTCACTGCCCAAATTCTCCAAGTGGGATGACCAGTGGCTATATAAAGGGCAAACAAACAAGAAAGCCTTTCTTTCTGAGAATGTTTCCACTGCAGTTAGGTTAGAAAATGATCCAGGGAAGATATAAACTAGCCCTTTCATTTAGCAAAATAAAATGCCTATCCGCTTGGTAATCTCTGCAGTGGAAGTCAGAGCCAGAGTCTTGTTTTTAAAGATTTTGTTTAATTCACCACCCCCATACCTCCCCTCCCACTGCCTAGTATCAGGCTGGACAAGAAGAAAGGGGACAGTGGCCTGCAGATGCTGCCACGTGACATGTCCTTACAGTATAGCTTCTATGACATTTGTATTAAGTAACCACAGGAAAAAAGGTGAGGTGTTGATGACAGAAGGCATCTGTATTTTCTGGAGTTGGGTTCCAGTTTTAATGAATATGGATAATGCACAAAACATCTCATTTTTCAGAGCTGTGTTTTTTCATTAAACACTGCCACTCTGCATGGGAAAGGAACTGGACATTCCTGACACATTATTTGGCAGGTCTCAATAGCAAGTGCTCCAATATTGGCTTTTGGAAACCCATTCCAGATTTGGCCCAGATTGTCAAATCTTGTCCAGAGCACCAAGTCAAAAGGTGCCTTTAAGCCCTGGGCAGAGTGCCAGGCTCTGAAAAACAGTGGCTGGATCTCTGCAGGGACCCTGGCTAAGACAGGCGAGTGATTTGTTCTTCAAATGACCTTTCCCTCCTTGGAAAAGAGCACCCGGAATAAAAGTACAAGAGGTGCTTCAGATGTCCCCCAAGAGTTTAACACAAGCAAAGGTATTGAGGGGCTTCTGTGTATTGACCAAGTAAGAAACATTTTTTTGGCTGGGCATGGTGGCTCACGCCTGTAATCCCAGCACTTTAGGAGGCTGAGGCGGGCGGATCACCTGAGGTCAGGAGTTCGAGACCAGCCTGGCCAATATGGTGAAACTCCCGTCTCTACCCACAAATACAAAAATTCGCCAGGCATCACCTGTAATCCCAGCTACGCGGGAGGCTGAGGCAGGAGAATTGCTTGAACCTGGGAGGCGGAGGTTGCAGTGAGTGTGGTGGTGGGCACCTGTAATCCCAGCTACTCAGGAGGCTGAGGAAGGGGAATCAATTGATCTGATCTTGGCTGCAGTGGGCCAAGATCGAACCACTGCACCCCAGCCTTGGCAACAGAGCAAGACTCCATCTCAAAAACAAAAACAAATGAACAAACAAACAAAAAGAAACATTTTTTCCCTGTGGTAGGATGTCTGCCCTCAAGCAGTGAACCCAACTACTGTAGAACTGGTGGCATCTGTCCAATTAAAAATAACATTTGCTTTAAGGTAAAAATATATTATATATTAGGGTTGGGGCTCTGTCTTCTCCTGAGTAGTGTGTCACCCAGCATTTCTCAAAGCATAGTCTGGAGACCCTCCTACATCAGAATCAGAGGATGTGTTTCAATTACAAATTTCTGACCAAACCACCTACCAAATATGTGGGAGCTAGAGCCAAGAATTTTCATTGTACCAAGCTCCAGGAAATCCTGATATACCCCAAAGTTTGTGAGCCATTGGATGCAAAAAACCATATATATTATATATATATATAAAAAATATATATTATATATATAAATATATATATAATATATATAATATATACTATATTAATATATTATATATATTATATATATTATATATATAAAATTGTTATTGTTGTTGTTTGTTTGTTTTTGAGATGGAGTCTTGCTCTCTCTCCCAGGCTGGAGTGCAATGGCGCTATCTTGGCTCACTGCAACCTCTGTCTCCTGGGTTCAAGCCATTCTCTTGTCTCAGCCTCCTGAGTAGCTGGGATTACAGGCATGAGCCACCACGCCCAGCTAATTTTTGTATTTTTAGTAGAGATGGGATTTCACCATGTTGGCCAGGCTGGCCTTGAACTCCTGACCTCAAGTGATCTGCTCACCGCAGCCTCCCAAAGGGCTGGGATTACAGGCGTGAGCCACCGCACCTGGCCCCCTTCATACATTTTAAAGCCATTAAAGCAAATTGTGATGGACAATAAGATTGGTTTCTTTTGCTCACATCCATGTGAACTTATTTAATTGTGTGCCTGTGGTAGTGAAACTTTGAACCACAAAAGACAGGGACTACTTTAAGCCTTTGCTTTTGCAGATTGATACATGTGTCTCGTCCTTTTGCAGTTACGTGTCATTATCTGCCCAAGAATAGTATTTCTAAGAAGTTGTTTCTGTGTATCTTCTGGGGAAGAATTTGTTCTTCAATTGCATGTGATTGCAACATGTTGATAAAAGCAAAAGAAAAGCAATAAAATCATTTGGTTGAATATCTCATTTCTCTGAAGCCAAACAGTTTTTGAGTGATAAGAAAGCAATTCAGTGGAACTTACTGTTCAGCATCTTACAGAACAGGATTCATATGTGCTTGTGTATTCACATGCGAATTCATGCACACATTATCACCTAAGAGAGTCTGAGTGTCCTGGTCCTCAAAGTATGTGGTTTTCAGAATTTACACTGTACACAAATCTAGAACGACATTTGCTGCCTAAAGGACACTGACATTAGATCTACACAGCAAGAGTTGAATAGAGCTTTGTTCATCTTCTCACAAATTTGGGTGGATCTAAATTGCTTATTTTAGGACAAATTAAACTTCTTAGTTTAAAACTTTATGGTTATCTGGTTAACTTAGGTGAAGTCTATTACATTAGACAGCAATGAAAGCAAATGAGCCACCCGCCAAGTAACAAATGGACCTTTAACCAAATATTCCTAAATATTCCAAATATTCCTAAATCACTACAAAACGCTTCTCTAAAATCCCCAAAACTGTTCCATCCAGGGACAATATAAAGTCAATAGGACCCTATGAAGATGCCAGTGCTAAACCAAAGTCACAACATGTTTCTTATTATGAACAATGGAATCTTTTATCCATAATGTGGTCTCTTTTTAGTTTGCCTGGTAAATCTAGAAACACTAGGGTGACCCCATTGAGACATCATAGTACTCAAAGGAAAATGTTGCTTTTGTGACCATAGAGAGTTTAAAAGTGTGTAGCCAAAACTTTTGTGAGTTTTAGAGGAGATACATCTAACGATTTTGCTGTGGTTGTTAGGCCAGAAGTTCATTTAGAGTCCATCTATGCCTCTAGATCATTCTCCCAGGTCCTCTTACAACTTCCTGGCTCAATCATAGTGGTAAGGTCCACCTTGTTCAACTCCCATGTTCCTAAGAAACATTAACTACTATGACGTGAAATCAGGAAGACAATTGCAAAGTGCTTTCAAAGTGTGTGTGTGTGTGTGTGTGTGTGTGTAGGGGAATGAAAAAAAATCAGGTCTTAAGACATTGCAGAGGCCGGGCACGGTGGCTCACACCTGTAATCTCAGCACTTTGGGAGGCCGAGATGGGCAGATCACCTGAGGTCAGGAGTTCAAGACCAGCCTGGCCAACATGGTGAAACCCTATCTCTACAAAAATACAAAAATTAGCCAGGCGTGATGATGGGTACCTGTAATCCCAGCTGCTTGGGAGGATGAGGCAGGAGAATTGCTTGAACCCAGGAGGTGGAGGTTGCAGTGAGCCGAGATTGTGACATTGCACTCCAGCCTGGGAGACAGAGCAAGACTCCGTCTCAAAAAAAAAAAAAAAAAAAGCAGAGTTTAATAAGGAAATTGAAGTCTACTCTAAGTATTTTAAAAGCGGATATTAGAAAACACTCTGCCATGTCTCAGGAGAAACAGAAGGTATTTAATTTAATTTAATGTATTTACTTAGAGATAGGGTCTTGCTCTCCTCCAGGTTGGAATGCAGTGGCACAATCACAGCTCACTACAGCTTTAAAGTCTTGGGTTCAGGTGCTCCTCCTGCCTCAGCCTCCTGAGTAGCTGGGATTACAGGCATGCACCACCACACATGGCTAATTTTTATTTTATTTTTTAAGGAGGATCTCGCTATGTTGCCCAGCCTGGTCTTGAACTCCTGGGCTCAAGTGATCCTTCCATCTCGGCCTCCCAAAGTGTTTAGGTTGCAGGCATGAACCACCGCTTTGGCCAACAGAGGGTATTTATGTAACTGCCCAAGGGGTTCCCCTTGCCAGCTGCCTAGACAGAGCCTATTTATCAAGACAGGGGAATTGCAATAGAGGAAGAGTGATTCACACAGAGTCAGCTATGCGGGAGACCAGAGTTTTATTATTACTCAAATCAGTCTCTCCAAGCATTCAGGGAGCAGAGCTTTTAAGGACATCTTGGTGAGTGGGGGCGCGGCAGGCTAGTGAACCAGGAGTGCTGATTGGTCACAGATGAAATCATAGGGAGTCGAAGCTGTCTTTTTGCACTCAGTACCTGGGCAGGGGCCACAAGATCAGATGAGCCAGTTTTTCCATCTGGATGATGCCAGCTGATCCATCAAGTGCAGGGTCTGCAAAATATCTCAAGCACTGATTTTAGGAGCAGTTTAGGGAGGGTCAGAATCTTGTAACCTCCAGCTGCATGACTCCTAAGTCATATTTTCTAATCTTGTGGCTAATGTTAGTCCTACAAAGGCAGTCTAGTCCCCAGGCAAGGAGGAGGTCTGCTTTGAGAAAGGGCTGTTATCATCTTTGTTTTAAACTATAAACTGAGTTTCTCCCAAAGTTTATTCAGCCTACACCCAGGAATGAACAAGGACAGCTTGAAGGTTAGAAGCAAGATGGAGTCGATTAAGTTAGATCTCTTTCACTGTCTCAGTCATAACTTTGCAAAGGTGGTTTCATTTGCTACAAAGAATTGGTTCAGTGGGTGATGAAAGTTCTGAGAGGCCAAACAAAGGGCAGTGGAGGAACCCAGAAGTTGGTAACAGGAGGAAGCCACTATGTTTCTAGGCTTGCGAGTCAAAAGGAGGGGAGGTTGCCAGAGCCAGGAGCTGGGTTACTCAGCACCCACAGTGGGCATGTCTGGGAAGAACTGGAGTCACGTGGGATTTGCAGGAGTGGCTGAGATACCTGGTGAGGTAGAGAGAGAAGGGGAGAGATCCTCTGGCTTCTCCTTTCTTGCCACTCTTAATCTCCTGACAATGCCTCGCTTAGCCAAACTCACCTGGAAGCCAGGAAAACACCATCTGCATAGGTCAGCCCCACTGACCAGCACAGGGGAAGAAGCACTGGATCTGACTGGCTCAGTGATCCGTAAGGAATACGGCAGGACCGACTCCTGGCTGACGAAGGTGGGAGTCATTGAACTAGGGGAATTCTCGTCATCACCTCATGCATCTACTTTATGGCATCTTTTCATCTGAACCATTTTATTGATTGAGGGTGATAATCCATGACCTTTAAAACACAGATATATCACTGGGTGTGGTGGCGTGTGCCTGTGGCACCAGATACTTGGGAGGCTGAGGTGGGAGGATCCCTTGAGCCCAGGAGTTGGAGGCTGCTGTGAACTGTGATTATGCCACTCTACTCCAGGCTGGATGACAGAGGGAGACCTTGTCTCAAAAGAATAATAATAATAAATAAATAATTAATTAAAAAATTAAAAAAATAAAAATTGAAAGTTAAGAAAACCACAGATAAGTCATGGGCAGACCTTTATCAGAAACCACCGTGTTTGAATACCTGGGGCAGTGCTGTGGTTCTGCTGGGGGTTAGAAATGCAACTGGAAGGCCTTTGACGGCCACTAAGAGGGCCACACCTTTCGTTAATTCTCCTCTAGGATGTTCTTGGGAAACTGAGTTGGAGACTCTTCATGAACTCATATTGGTTCTTCTCAAGGAAGAGCCTCTGCCTATGGAGAGTTGTACTAACATATTCTTTAGAGGATATAATGACCTAATATAGGCAAGAAAATATAGTACTTATTATTAGAATAACAATCCATCTGTAAAATGCATCTGTTATGGAAACACAGCTCATGTTGAGAACTGTAAATAGCTTTGTTTTCCATTTTCTATACTGCCTCCCCCACAATACAGACAGTAATCAATCTGGAATGTCACTTACTTAATGGTATGATCTGGCCTTTTAAAAAAAATAAAAAAATAAAAATATAAAATAAAAAATAAAAATTTAATTTCAAAGCAATTTTCGATTTACAGAAAAATTGCAAGCATAGTAGAGAGAGTTCCAATAGGCCTCACGTCCACTGTTTCCTGTTATTAACATCTTATGTAAGTATAGTACACTTGTCACAATTAATGAGCCAGACAGATACATTATTATTAACTAAAGTCCACACTTCATTCGTATTTTCTTCAGGTAGATACATTATTATTAACTAAAGTCCACACTTCATTCGTATTTTCTTCAGGTTTTCCTAATGTCGTTTATGTACTGTTTTCTGTTTTAGGATCCCACTGGGGACACCACATTACATTTAATCATTCCTCTTTAGCCTCCTCTTGGTTGTGACAGTTTCTCAGACTCTCTTGGTCTTTGGTGACCTTGACAGTTCCGAGGAACACTGGTCACCTATTTGTTAGAATGTGGAGTTGAGATTTGTCTGATGTTTTTCTGTTGATTAGACTGGGGTTATGGAGTTATGGGAAGACCAGAGAGGTGAAGTGTCGTTTTCAGTAAATCATGTCAAGGAATGGGGGTTAGAAATGCAACTGAAAGGCCTTTGACAGCCACTAAGAAGGCCACACCACATAACACCTACAAGATTCATCACTGTTGATGTTGACCTTGATGACCTAGCTGAGGTAGTGCCTGTCAGACTTATCTAGTGCAAAGCTCCTCTTCCTCCATCCCTTCCATGCTGTACTCTTTGGAAGGAAGTCTTTTTTTTTGAGACAGTCTCGTTCTGTCACCCAGGCTGGAGTGCAGTGGTATGATCTCGGCTCACTGCAACCTCTGCCTCCTGGGTTCAAGCAATTCTGCTGCCTCAGCCTCCTGAGTAGCTGGGATCACAGGTACCTGCCACCATGCCCGGTTAATTTTTGTATTTTTAGTAGAGACAGGGTTTCACCATGTAGTCCAGTCTGGTCTCAGACTCCTGACCTCAGGTGATCCACCTGCCTTGGCCTCCCAAAGTGCTCGGATTATAGGTATAAGCCACCACACCTGGCTGGAAGGAAGTCATTTTGAGTGATGCTCTACTTTTTTGAGGAGCAAATATCTACATGATTTATTTGGAATTCCTCTGCACTGGAGATTGGTCTATTCTTCCCGATTTATTATTTAAATATTTGGTCATTTATTTATATTCGTATTGGACTCATGAATACTTATTTTCTATTTGGGGCTATCATTCAATAGTACTTTATGTATTTGTTTTTGCTCAAATGGTTCCTGCTTTGGTCAGTAGGAGTTCTTTCAGTTGGCTCTTTTGTTCATTTGACACACTCCCCATCATTGAGGTTTTTTGGTTTGCTTAGTTGTTTAGTATGTCATTACTTTGACACTACAAAATGCCCCAGTCTTAGAATCAGCCATTTTCAGGGAGTCCTGGATAAGCCATTGCTGAAGAATCATTTTAGAAACCAAGATCTAGGTGCTAAATGTGTCCAACCTGGCCACTTTTTTTTTTTTTTGAGACAAGATTTCTCTCTGTTGCCCAAGCTGGAGTGTGGTGGTGCTATCTCGCCTCACCACAACCTCTGCCTCCTGCACTCAAGCCATTCTCCCACTTCAGCCTCCTGAGTAGCTGGGACCACAAGTGCGTACCACTACAACTGGCTAATTTTTGTTTTTTTTTTTTTGTAGAGACAGGGTTTCTCCATGTTGCCCAGGCTGGTCTTGAACTCCTGAGCTTGAGCCATCCTCCCATCTCAGCCTCCTGAAGTTCTGGTATTACAGGTGTGAGCCACTGTGCCTGGCAGCAGCCTGGACACTTTTAACCTATCCATGCATTTACTAAATATACACATTTTCTGAGTCCCGATTTTGGGCAAGACTCTGGGGCAGGCAAGAAAAATGGGGTGAAAGTAACTCTATTACTCCATGGTCCAAGAAGAGGGCTGCCTGCAAGCTATGAATAGAGCTTACAGAGTGTTTAAAGGTGGAAAGAGATTTGCTCCTGATTCTAGACTTTATCTCCTATCCTCAAGGTCCATGTCTTGGTAGCTCTGCTCAGATCTACCCTTCCAGAGTCTGTAATATAAGGCTGACCCAAGTTTGAATCCTAGCTCTGCCACTTAGTAGCCATGTGATCTGGAACAAGTGTCTTAACTGCACTGAACCTCAGTTTCCTCATCCTTAAATTGGGGGCAGTGATGCTGAAAGGAACCCCCTCCAGAAGCCCTGGGGAAGATGAAAGGGAAGACTTGTGGAATGTCCAGCCCAGTGTCTGCAGAGCCAGGCACAGCAAATGCTGGTGAGCAAAACAGTGATAACAGTCAGTGTTCCTCTTGGGATATAATTAACTTTGGAGTACCAGCTGATTCCTAGGACAGAGTTGGAGAAGAGGATATAATTAACATAGGTGGTAAAGGCAGAGTCAAGGAAGTAGCTGTGGAGTGAGCTGATGCCTGGGGTCAAAGACAGGTCTGTCCTGCGGATGACATTTCTCTTGAGAAGTAAACCATCAGCAATCAGCACCTAGGGGTCACCCAGCATTTGGTGGCTCAGCACAAGCTCTAGTACCAGAAGGTATGGCATCTTCTACAAAAACAAAATGCAGTCGTCATAATTTGTGCTCATCAAAATGCACTAGCATAGTTTCTGCCATCAAAACCTGCTTGACATTCAGAAGGGGTCCTCATGCTAGGGTACCCAACCACAGAGCTGCTCCCCTAGAGGATGAAAATATGCTTAACACAGGGCTTTCTGTTCTGGAAAGAAAACAGGACTTAAACTGAGCTGCTTCAGAGAGGGTTGAGAGCTTCTTTATGGAGCACGCAAAGCATGGATATCATGAACTTTCTTAACATACCAGGTGAGGGGCAGCCCTACAGCCCTGAGATAGAATGGCTTTTCCGTTGGTTTTACCGATACCCGAGGGAGGGCATGACTATCCCCATTGGTGTTTTTCCTTCACTTGAGAAGCATCTAGGCCAGTGATTCTCAAAGTGTGGTCCCTGGACCAGCAGCAGCAGTGTCACCTGGGAACTTGTTAGAAACACAACCTCTTGGGTTCCATCCCAGATCTACTTAATTAGGAACTCTGGGGCTGGGCATCACTCCTCTTTCCTGCCCACTGCAATCTATGTTTTAATAAACACTCCAGGTGAGTGACTAGGATGCCAGCTAAAGTTTAAGAACTGTATTAGTCCATTTTCACACTGCTGATTAAGACCTACCTGCGACTGGGTAATTTATAAAGAAAAAGAGGTTTAATGGACTCACAGTTCCATGTGGCTGGGGAGGCCTCATAATCATGGTGGAAGGCAAAAGGCATGTCTTACATGGCGGCAGGCAAGAGGAAAATTGGAGCCAAGTGGAAGGGGAAACCCCTTATAAAATCATCAGATCTCGTGCGACTTACTATCACGAGAACAGTATTGGGGAACCACCCCTGTGATTCAATTATCTCCCACTGGGTCCCTCCCATAACATGTGGGAATTATGGGAGCTGCAATTCAAGATGAGCTTTGGGTGGGGACACAGCCAGACCATATCAAGAACCATTGATCCAAAGGCTGCAGGATTGTCCACAACTTTCCATTGGAATCCTAAAGACATTTGAAACTCTAAGGACTTTGAGGTAGAGACTGACTTTCTCTTGCATATGCCATTAAGTAGGTATGCAGTAAATAGTTGTTGAATGGAGGCCGAGGTGAGCAGATCACTTGAGGTCAGGAGTTCGAGACCAGCCTGGCCAACATGGTGAAACCCCGTCTCTACCAAAAATACAAAAATTAGCCGGGTGTGGTGGTGCACATCTGTAATCCCAGCTACTCGGGAGGCTGAGGCAAAAGAATCACTTGGACCAGGGAGGCAGAGGTTGCAGTGAGCCGAGATTGCACCACTATACTCCAGCCTGAGTGACAGAGTAAGACTCTGTCTCCAAAAAAAAAAAAAAAAAAAAAGTACTGAAGTGGCTAAAATTCAAAACCCTGACAACACCAAATGCTTATGATGATGTGGAGTAACTGGAACTCTCATTGACTGCTGGCAGGAATGCAACATGGCAGTGTCACTTTGGAAGACAGTTTGGCAGTTTCTTACAAAACTAAACATACTCTTGCCATGTGGTCCAGCAATGACACTCATTGGTACTTACCCAAAGGAGTTGAAAATTTGTGTTCGTGTTTATAGTAGTTTTATTTATAATTGCCAAAATTTAGAAGCAACCAAGATGTCCTTCAACAGGTGAATGAATAAACAAACTGTGCTATATCCAGATGGTGGAATATTATTCAGCAATAAAAAAGAGCTATTGAGCCATGAAAAGATGCAGAGGAACTGTCATGCACATTGTTAAGTGAAAGAAGCCCATCTGAAAAGGCTACATACTATATGACTCCAAATATAAGACATTCTGAAAAAGGCAAAATGATGGAGACAGTAAAAAGATCAGTGGTCACCAGTGGTTCAGAGGGAGGGAGGGATGAATAAGTGTGTATTAGTCTGTTCTCACGCTGCTATAAAGGAATACCTGAGACTGGGTAATTTATAAAGAAAAGAGGTTTAATTGGCTCATGGCTCAGCAGGCTGTACAGGAAGCATAACACAGGCATCTGCTTCTGGGGAGACCTCAGGAAGCTTCCAGTCATGGGGGAAGAGGAAGGGGGAGCAGGTGTCTCACATGGCAGGAGCAGGAGCAAGAGAGAGAGAGGGGGGAGGTGCCACACACTTTTTTTTTTCTTGAGATGGAGTCTTGCTCTTTCACCCAGGCTGGAGTGTAGTGGCACCATCTCAGCTCACTGCAACCTCCGCCTCCCGGGTTCAAGCAATTCTCCTGCTTCAGCCTCCTGAGTAGCTAGGACTACAGGCACATGCCACCAAGCCCGGCTAATTTTTTGTATTTTTAGTAGAGATGGGGTTTCACTGTGTTAGCCAGGATGGTCTCGATCTCCTGACCTCGTGATCCGCCTGCCTCGGCCTCCCAAAGTCCTGGGATTACAGGTGTGAGCCACCGCGCCCAGCCCACCACACACTTTTAAATAACCAGTTCTTGTGAGAACTCATTCATTACTTCAAGGACAGTACCAAGAGAACACTGCTAAACCATTCATGAGAAATCCAACCCCATGATCCAATCACCTTCCACGAGGCCCCATCTCTAACACTGGGGATTACATTTCGACATGAGATTTGGGTGGGGACACAAATCCAAACTATATCAAGGAGGAACACAGAGGATTTTTAGAGGTAGTGAAACTATTCTGCAGGATACCGTGATGGTGGATACATGTTATTAGACATTCTCAAACCCCACAGCATGTACAACATAAAGAGGGAAACCTAAGGTAGACTATGGACTTTGGTTAATAATAATGTATCAATATTGTGTCATCAATGGAAACAGATGTACCACATAAGTGCAAAGCATTAATAATAGGGGAAAATGGTGAGGGCATGTGGGGATACACAGGCTCTCTCTGTACTTGCTGATCTATTTTTCTGCAAACCCGAAATTACTCTAAAAATGTCTTTTGAAAAAATGGAATTAGGGAAGGTCAGAATGCCCTTTGATGAACAAGCACTGTTTGGGCATTTGAATTAATATCCTAACGGAAAGCAACTAGAGTCCTTTCCTAGGTATACTGTCAGATCTGGTTGTCCTTGACTTTCCCATGATCCCTTCTTGCTATTAAGCCTTACTACCAACACACTGGGGTTAGCTCCCTGGACACATGAGCATGCTGATTGAAGAGCATCTTGTTTTATTAGAAGCATAAGTTCTTTCATCTGTTCTCCATAGTAAAGAGGGGTATTTCTAGCTTCCAAGTGTAGCAATGAATTCTGGATAGAATTGTATCTGGCCCTGTTTGTGAAATTCCAGATACTTGGGGGAATGTCCTGGGACACTGGAAGAAATTTTTTTTTTTTTGATGAGATGGAGTCTCGCTCTGTCTCCTAGGCTGGAGTGCACTGGCATAATCTCGGCTCACTGCAGCCTCTGCCTCCTGGGTTCAAGCGATTCTTCTACCTCAGCCTCCCGAGTAGCTGGGATTACAAGTGTGTACTACCACATCCAGCTAATTTTTGTATTTTTAGTAGAGATGGGGTTTCACCATGTTGGCCAGGCTGGTCTTGAACTCCTGACCTCAGGTGATCTGCCCGCCTTGGCCTCCCAAAGTGCTGGGATTACAGGGATGAGCCACTGCGCCTGGCCGTCTTTTTTTCTTTTTGAGACAGTTTCACTCTTGTCACCCAGGATGGAGTGCAGTGGCGTGATCTCAGCTCAAGGCAACCTCTGCCTCCCAGGTTCAAGCGATTCTCCTGCCTCAGCCTCCCAAGTAGCTGGGACTACAGGCATGCGCCACCACATCCAGCTAATTTTTGTATTTTTAATAGAGATGGGGTTTCGCCTTGTTGGCCAGGCTGGTCTTGAACTCCTGACCTCAAGTGATCCATCCGCCTTGGCTTCCCAAAGTGCTGAGATTACAGGCGTGAGCCACTGCACGAGGCCTGATAAATTTCAGTAATTTGACTGTTCTGGTGGATGAAGGCCTTGGATATTTCTCCTTGTAGGGGAAATTAGTTGTTCTGAAGAACTTTGGTGTTTGCCTTAAGATGATGAGTAGAAGCTTCTCTGTGACAACTGCATTTCACACTCATGAAAACATTCCAGTGATATTAACCATGTGGCTCTTGTAATTTTAAAAAGTCCATATTGCTTCAGCAATGTTGTCAAGGGGGTTGCTAGGAAAAAAAGGGAGGGGTGGCAGAATGTCAATTTTCTTTAGGGTGGCAATAAGCTCAGCTAAGATTGTACATTTCTCAGATTCCTTGTAGCCGGGGGAGACCTTTGGCAATTCTGGCTAATGAGAAGTAAGCAGATGTTATAGGGTGGGGCTTCCAGGAAAGCTCTTTAAAATAAGACAGAAAAAAAAATGTTGGTGTCAGGGGAATAAATTGGCATGCACCTTTTATCATCTGTTGTCCCATTTCTTCTTCCTGGAACACTGATGCAATGCTGGAGGCAGAGTTGCCATTTTGTAGTCATGCGGTGACTGAGCATGAAGGCACAAACTAAGCAGGGAAACAAATAGCTAGAAGAAACATCAGTTGTAGACACTGTTGTGCAGCTGCCATACCAATCCTGAATGGCTTACCACAGCAGCCCTTTACACGAGAAAAAGCAAAGCCCCTAATTTGTGTAAGTTAATATTTTGGGAGTTTCTGTTACTTGCAGTCAAACCCAACATCTAACTGAATCAGAGGTATTTTCAGTCTACACTAGTGGTTGAGAGTATGGACTTATGAGGTCTGACAGACCTACTGATATGTTGAGCTATGTGACCTTGAATATACTGCCTCACATTTCTCAACTTCAGATGCTTCATTTGTAAGATGGAATCAACAACAGTATTAACCACTGGGTTGTTTTAAGGATAAGTTGATATGCTTTAAGAGCTAATTAGCTCTGTGCCTGACATATACCAACAACTGACTTGATGGTAGAGCGAAACTGAAGTTGTCTTCCAATACAAATAGAGGGTGCGCAGTTACGTACAAGAAGTTTTAAAACTAGGGCACAGGCTGGGTGTGGTGGCCCACGCCTGGTAATCCCAGCACTTTGGGAGGCCAAGGCAGGAGGATCACTTGAGGTCAGGAGTTTGAGACCAGCCTGGCCAACGTGGTGAAAACTTATCTCTACTAAAAATACAAAAATTAGCTGGATGTGGTGGTGGGAGCCTCTAATCCCAGCTACTCAGGAGACTGAGGCAGGAGAATCTCTTGAGCCCAGAAGACAGAGGTTACAGTGAGCCGAGATTGCACCACTGTACTCCAGCCTTGGTGACAGAGTGAGATCTTGTCTCAAAAAGCAAAAACAAAACCAAAACTAGGGCATGATTTGGCAGCACTGTGTCTTGGACACTGAATATTATACAGCTGCTGGACTTCATTGTCATGTGAAAAATCAGGGTCATCTGATGCTAAGTGGATCTGGCCAGGCCTACCCTCAGACTGGTATTCCCTCTCTCTGCCCCTTCTAGGGGTCTAGGGCTACAGGTCATTGTAGGAAAACTATCCGACTCAACATATAGCCCTCCTTACTGGCTAAGGAGAACTAGGCAGTTATGCAGAGAGGACAGGCTGTAATGCATGTTCCAAGGCCATCCCTTGACTCGGTTGCACCCAAAATGGACATCCAACGCAAAGAGCCCATTTTGAAGGCTGGCCAGAGGCTGACCAAGGGTCCTAGTAGGAAAATTTACCTCTGAGATGGCTGTTTCAAATGTTCTCATCTCTCCTTAGAACTCCTTCCCTTCCTCATTCCCATCTGATGACATTGCTTCTCATTGATTGTAGTGAGAAAATAGAAGCAATTGGAGGAGAACTGATTTATTCTCTCAGAACTGAATCTCTGCCCCTTGGCTCTGCCTTCCTTCCTGTTCCCATGGATGAACTGGACCTGCTCCTTGCAGAGGAGAGCACCTCACCAGGAAACTGGGGCTGTGTCCTCTTGCCACTCTGGAAAACCACTTCTGTCTCTCCTATATCGTGACATCCAACTGTACCTTTCTTCTGGATCATTCTCTATGCAAATGAGCTCTAACCTCTCCATCTTAACAACACAACAACCTTCTCCCTTGAGCCTGAGCCCCTCCCTGCTCCCTCCTCACTGCTGTGCTTCCCTTTACAGCCACGCACCTGGCCTGTCCTCACTGTTCTGAAAGTGCACTCATCAAGGTCACCAGTGACTCCTTTGTTGCCAAATGCAATAGCCAGTTCTGAGTCCTTGGTTTACCCAAACTTCAGCAGTATTTCACCCAAATGATTACTCCCTTTTTGAAAAACTGTCTCCACTTGCTCTCTTCAGTGTGAGAGACAATAACAAATATTAATACCTTTATAACATAATGTGAGCTCCATTATGGTGAGGGCTTTATTTCATTTACAGCTGTATTCCTAGCATGCAGAATGATGCCTGTTACATATAAGGCATGCAGTATATTTGTTGAATGGATGAATCTGGATCAGAGGCCAGCAAAGTGCAGACCACAGGCCAAATCTGGCTCATTGCCTATTTTGTATATAAAGTTTTATTGGAACACAGCTATCCTCATGCATTTGTGGATTGTATAAGGCTGCTTTCACACATCGGCAGAGTTGAATAGCTGTGACAGTGACTGTGTGACATGCAAAGGCAAACGTATTTACTATCTGGCCTTTTACAGCAAAACTTTGCTGACCCCTGATTTAGATAACTACTTCAACTTCCACTACATGCCGTGTGGGTAACACCCTGACCCCACATGACCAACGAGAGAAAGTTCACATGGAAGAAACACAGCTGCCTCTTTCACCAGGAGCATTCTCAGGATTTGTCCACGGCCAAGGGCTGAGAAGGACTCTCTATGTAAATATAATAAAAGGGTATGGGGTGAAGATGGAAGCAAAAAAAAAATTAATCCATATTAATAAGAAAAACCATTTTATATCATGTGCAACCATTTTATATCATGTACTTTGCATATATGTTTCACTGAATGCTCCTGTAATCCAGTGAGGCAGGCACTGTCATTTCCATTTTGCAGATGAGGAAATGAAAGCAAATGCAAGTTAAATGTTTTGCTGAAGGTCACAGAGCTACAGAATATCAGAAAAGGGGTAGCTGATGCCAGT
This sequence comes from Pongo pygmaeus, assembly GCF_028885625.2. Classification (NCBI taxonomy): domain Eukaryota; kingdom Metazoa; phylum Chordata; class Mammalia; order Primates; family Hominidae; genus Pongo; species Pongo pygmaeus. The sequence continues at coordinate 46,892,357 of NC_072395.2, forward strand.
ACCAGGAATAGACCCTTGGGGCAGGGAGCAGCCGTGATAACCACAAGCACACACAGGGGTGTGGTGACATGCAAGTGCTGTTCCCAGTCTGCCCATCCATCTCGGGAAATCAAGGCCTAGGAGGATGGACTGACTTGCCCAAGGCCACATGACCGTGGTAAAGGGCACAGCAGGACTTGATCTCACAGTCTGGCTTTAGACTCAGTTCCTCACTACTCTCGATGCATAATGCATAACAGGTCCTCGATGAATAGCTGTCAAGCAAATAAACGAATTTGAAGGCAAATTTGTGGAATCCCAGCCAGTGCCTCTGCCTCCACCCTGCAGAAGCCACACTTCTAAGGTTCAGAGGGCTCGGCAGTATCTGCTTAGAGCAGAGCTGGCAAGAAGGGGGAGTCGTTGTCGTAGAAATTACTAGAACATTTCAGGATTTATTCATTCTCTGTCTACATTTTTGTCTCTCTTGGGGCAGTGCCCATTTCCCTGGGGAAACTATCATTTCAATAACTGGTGATAACATCTCTCTTTAAACTTGTGAACCACTTGTAGAAATGTATTTCAGAAGGGAACTAAGCCTTCCGGTTTTAGGGCAGTTTCTTCCAAAATCATTGAAGTTGCTTTCTTACTCAATCCTGGCTACAGGTTTGAATTGTGCAACAAAATACATTCCCCAACAGACTACTGTACAAATTATGCTCTCCATTGGGAGGTGAATTTTTTTCCGCTGTCAAAGTTACTTAACTTAAAAAAATTGGGATTTGATGCATTTCACTTTCAAAATCAGATAAAGCCATCAAATTTATGTACATTTGGCCAGCTCTCAAGAGTAGGACAGGGGTATTCTAGAGAGGAAGCATTCTCTACTCAGTAAGGCATGTTTTCGATTTTCTGGTTGCGGGGTAAAATTAATGATATCTTTCCTTCTGTATTAATCAACTCAGATTGCCATAAGAAGATACTATAGATTGTGTCGCTAAACCAACAGACATGCATTTTTCACAGTTCTGGAGGCAGGAAGGTGAAGGTGCCAGCTGATTGGCTTCCAAGTAAGGCCTCTCTTTCTGACTTGCAGATGGCCACCTTCTTGCTGTGTCCTCACATGGTCTTTCCTTAGTTTGTGCATATAGCAGGGCCGGGGTGGGAGTTGGGAGTGAGGGAGAGAGAGAGGAATTTCTCTTCCTCCTCTTATAAGGCAACCAATTCTATTGGGTTAGGGCACCACCCTTCTGACCTCATTTAACCTTAATTATCTCCTAAATGCCCTATCTCCAGATACAATCTCACTGTGCGGATTGAGGCTTCAACATATAAATTTTGAGGACAACACAATTCAGTCCCTTTCCTGGGACCCTGAGAACTATCCCATGTGACCTGATACTGTGAAAGTTTGCAAGGTGACTTTGCAAATATTGTTCAATCTGGTTTTGAGACCATGATTAACATGCTTCCATGTGGGAAGATCCCAAACTCTATTCTTTAGTTTCAAGTCCTTGCACACATGAGGAAAAAATCGTGTGCATTGTGCAGCAGTTAGTAGTTTTTCTGAATATTCCATACGGTAGTAATAGCTTTGCTTAAAAGGTACCAGATGCTGTACTACACCTTTTGTATCTCTAAGCATTCTGTATTATCTTTTAATCCTTTTCACAACCTTGTGACAGATGAAACAGTTATTATTATCCCAGTTTATGGATGAAGAAACTCAGGTTTAGATAAGCTAGGTAACTTGCTCAAGAGAACACAACTAGGAAATGACTCAATTCAGGTTTGAACCCAGCACTGTATAATTCCAAGGTATTCTCCTAACCACGCTCCATGTCTCCCAGTTGTTGATGAAACGTATGCTTCCAAATACTTCATTCCACAATCATCAGGAATGATGGTTCAGCTTAATGCTTTAAAATTAACCTCTGGCTGAGAAGAAGTTAATTCAGTTTGGCTTAGTTCTTGCTTTTATTCAGATTTATCTTATTCATTTATTTTGGTTAGTAACCATTGAGGCAAAGGGATATCACTCTGAAAAGCCACTCCTAACTTAAAACGTTTTGCTTTTATTAGAATGTCAAAAAGGTTTTTGGTAAAAGACACTTCTAAAAAAAAATCAGTGGAGAATGGTAATGGTGCCATTTCCCGTTCTGTAATTTATTTTAATGATTGTCTTCTCTCATCTGTGTCGAGAGTGTCCTAAGAAAATTTTATGGGTTTTTTTAATTAAAAATTTTGCTCACTTTTCAGAAACCAAAAGAGAGCACTATCACAGAAAATGTTTTTCTCTTCTGTTTGTTCTGTTTCAAGTAATATGTTTCTATCATGATTAAAAGTCATTTCTTTTTCAAATAAGTCCAGCTGTTTGAACCATCTGAATTGGAAGAGTGGAAAGGAATTGAAGTGTTTCTCCCTCCTTCTAGAAAGTTAAGGGTAGCAGAATTTGAACACCACAAGCCTCAGAGAGAAGTGACACAAGTGAGGACAGATGACCTAATTGGTTATTCCTAGTTATTAGAATTAGGGGGCTTATCTCTTTTTTCCTAAATGTTTATACCTATAGGAGAATTTTCCAGCTTCCTGGGAACACAATTTTTTTTTCTTTCTGGAGAGAGATAAGTGTGTTTACTCTCTGCAGTATCTATTCAACTGCAAGGAAGTATTGCAGGGCAGAAGCAAGCTCTTCAATACAAAGCAGCTCATTTCAAAGCATCCAGGCTTACTATTGTTGTCTGTGCCTATTCATCCTATAAACTGCTCTTCATCAAAATAGTTAACTCTCCCCTGTTCTTCCCCCACCCACTCTTGAGAATGAGGGGATGGCAGGAAACCATCAATACAAAAATCTATGTGGTAACAACAACCATTTGGCCTGTTGAGAGGTGCTTATGCAGAAAGAAACACAAGAAAACAAAGAGGAAGTGTGTGAACTTCTGACCCTCTTTGCCACATGCCATTTGGTGGGTGGGTGGCATGAGCAAGCATCCTGCAGTGGGTGTTTTTATGGGACCAAGTGACAAAGAGCCAAAGAGGGTGAGAAGTCATGAGTAGCAAGTGGAAAACTACCAAGAGCTATCCCATCACTCCTGCAACAAACTTCACCTCACTCAAGGGAGGGTAGCTGAGGCTCACTTCTCCAAATCCTGCAGGACCCAGGCACTCCCATGGGGCCAGCTCTTCACTGCATAGGAGAGCTTTTGTTCAACAGTGAGTTTTTGTGCCCCGCTCCCTTTTTGGCCCCTTTTGCCCAAGTGGAGTGACACTTTATCAATTGGGGGGCAGGCAATGAATAGAGGATATTAATGATTGCTAACTGACTCCCATCTGCTGTTCTGCCTGCAGCTTTTATGAAACCCACATTTTAAAATTAACACATGGAAAAGACAATCTTAGCTCAAAAGTGTCAGATGGGAAAGGAATTCAATTGATCCCCACTCTGTAGTTGTCTGAGTGGGTCTGCTAAATGTGGACTTGCAGGAGGGCAAGAATTGTTCTGAAAACTAGTATGAGAACACAGGCCAGCCTGTGCAGTGGCTACATCAAGGAATTCCAGAAGGTTTTACCTTTGGATTTACATGTTGACTTTAGCATTTGGTGGAAGTTTTCTGAGGAGATGAGAATATGATAACTCAGGGAGGAACAGTAAAAATTGGCTGAGGACGGCTAATGCCCTGGGGTTAGTGGTTTGCGCTTTCTTAGAACATGCAGGAAGGCTTTTCTAGAAAGCACTCTGGGTCTGAAGATGTGAGAGCTGTGATTGAACTGGGTTTAGCCCTTATTGTGACACTCTGGGCAAGAAACTTAATTTTTCTGAGTGTCTGTTAAAAGGTGACAATAAGACCTGCATCTCTCAAACAAGACAGTGGGTGAGAAAGTGATTTGTAACACAGGACATTACCATAAATATTACATAAATTTTTTATATAATATAACTTGTAAATAATGTAAGCTGTCAATGCATTCATTTGTTCAAGGAACATATATCTACAAGGAGCTGTCGATATACAACAAATAACAGACTCAGTCTCTGTCCTCACAAAGTTTACAGTTGACACTCACACGTAAACACAAAAGTCCTTTAAAGTGCGGTAAGTGCTATGATGGGTAAATACAGGCTTCATAGAAGTTTATAAAGATGACACCTGCCCTGGTCTTGGAAAATTTCCAGGAGGCTTCCAGGAGGGAGTGACGTTTAAGCCAAGCTTAAATGCCATCTGCTCGGTGAGGACTCTCATGTCCTGCTTAGTTAAAAACTTAACCCCTTACCCTCCTGTTTTATTTTTCTTTAAAGCACTATCACTATCTGATGCACTCCCTGTATTCACTTGCTGATATTTTGTGTCTGTCTCTCTCAACCAAAATGGAAGCTCATGAAGTGAGATATTTTTCTGTTTTGTTTTCTGCTGCATCCACCGTGCCTAGGATAGGTTGTGACACATAGCAGGCACTCAAGATATGTTTGTGGAATAAATGAATATAAAATGTAAGTGTGATTTGGGCAGCCAGGAGAGCTGGAAATAATATTCCAGGAGCAGAAAACCATAAGCAAAGACCAGGAGGCCAAGTGTAGGTGGCTTGGTTTGGCTGGAGCATTAACATGTGAGGGTGGAATATGGAGAGATCAGACTGGAGAAGTAGGTAGGGCCAGATGGTGAAGGGTCTTGTAAGCCAAGTTCAAGGGCTTGGACTTTATTCTGAGGGTTGTAAGGACAGTTGAAGTATTTAATATGGAAGTGATAAGACCTGAGTTTCCACACAGCTTGGGACGGGGAGACCATGGGGAAGCTTTTTTCCTAGTCAGGGAGCAAGACAGTGAAGACCTGAACTAGGACTATGGCAATGGGGAGAGGGATTAGAAGGGACAGGCCCTGGCAGTTGATTGGCAGTGGGGAATGAAGGGGAGGGAAGCTCAGTGATCGGGTGGAGGCAATTCAAGTGACCTCATGGGTGGTGGTCCATTCATGGACATGGGGAAGACAGCAGCAGGAGCAAGTTTGGGATGAAGATGATGAGTTTTCAGTGTGGACCTTTTAGCTGAGTATGTTTTGTGAGCGTTTCTATGTGAGTCAGTCTAGAAATGGCAACTGAAGCCATAGATTGTTGTAATTTTCCAGCTAAGAGAGAAAAGGAGTAGGCCTAGGAAGAGCCCCAGAAGACACTAATGGCAGAAGGATGGACAGAAGGAGAGAAACCCAAGAAGGAATGTGGGAAAAAGATTTCAGGGGGGTCTAAGGAGGACCAGGAATAGATGGTATCGCAAGGAGAGAAGGGCTTGCCAGGTCAAGTTAGATATAAAAATGTTATGGGTTTAAAATGTGTCCCCCAAAACGAAATGTGGAAGTCCTAATCTCTGGTACCTGTGACCTCATTTAGATGTCATGAATTTGTAGATATAATCAAGTAAAGATGAGGTCATGCTAGATTAGGGTGGGCCTAATCTTATAAAAAGAGGGAAATTTGGACACAGAGACATAAAGAAGGCAACGTGAAGACAGAGGCAGAGTTTGGCATGATGCCACCATAACCCGAGGAAAGCCAAGGAAGGAGGGCAACTACCAGGACTAGGAAGAGGCAGGGAAGTCTCCCTCCCCAGAGCCTTCAGAGGGAGTGTGGCCTTGTCAACACCATGATTTTAGACTTCTGGCCTCCAAACTGTGAGACAATATGTTTCTGCTGTTTCAAGCTACCTGGTTTGTGGTAATCTGTTATAGTAGTCCTACAAAACTAATACAGGAAGGGAAAGTGTCCACAGATGTAGCAACGAGGAAGTCGTAAGAAACCGTGGTGAAACTAGCTTCAGTCTAGCAGTGAGGGAGACTCAGACTGGAGAGGGTGGTAAAGCTAATGACGGGAGAAATGGAGACCAGGTCTAAGCAAGTCTTTCACCAAGTCTGGCTACGCAGGGAGAGAGAGGAGACAACAGTAGCTAGAAGGTGTCAATGAAATCTATCAAACGATCTGTCAAATGATCTATCTATCATCTATCTATCTATCTATCTATCTATCTATCTATCTATCTATCTATCTATCTATCTATCTATCCATCTTGAGCTTTTTTTTTTTGAGACAGAGTCTCACTCTGTTTCCCAGGCTGGAGTGCAGTGGCATGATGTCAGCTCACTGCAACCTCCTCCACCTCCTGGGTTCAAGCAATTCTCATGCCTCAGTCTCTCGAGTAGCTGGGGATTACAGGCACACACCACCTTGCCCAGCTAATTTTTTGTATTTTAGTAGAGACGGGGTTTCACCGTGTTGCCCAGGCTGGTCTCAAACTCCTGAGCTCAGGCAATCTGCCCACCTCAGCCTCCTAAAGTGCTAGGATTACAGGTGTGAGCCACCACGCCCAGCCCTCAATCTATCTATCATCCATCTGTCTATCTATCTATCTATCTATCTATCTATCTATCTATCTATCTATCATCTATCTTCTATTTATCTATATCTATGTATGTATGTATGTATGTATCTATCTATCTATCTATATCTATCTATCATCTATCTATCCATCCCTCTAACTACCTACCTATTTTAAGTAACTAATTAACATATCCATCACCTTACATAGTTACAATTTGTGTCTGTTTGCATGTGGTGAGAACACTTAGTGATCAACTCTCTTAGCAAATTCAGTGTATTCAATACAGTATTACTCACTATAGTCACTACGCTGCACATTAGCTCCCCAGAATGCATTGCTCCTCTATAACTGGAACTTTGTACCCTTTGACCAATATTTCTCCATTTCTCCCACTGCCCCCTCAGCCCCTGACAACCACCATGCTACTCTCTGCTTTTATCAGTTGCACTTTTTTTTTTTTTTTTTTTGAGATGGAGTCTCCCTCTGTCACCCAGGCTGGAGTGCAGTGGCACGATGTTAGCTCACTGCAACCACCGCCTCCCGGTTTCAAGCGACTCTCCTGTCTCAGCCTCCTGAGTAGCTGGGACTACAGGTGCATGCTACCACGCCCAGCTAATTTTTGTATCTTTAGTAGAGACCAGGTTTCACCATGTTGGTCAGGCTGGTCTCGAACTCCTGGCCTCAGGTGATCCTCGGCCTCCCAAAGTGCTGGGATTACAGGCATGGGCATGCCAGCAATGAGTTTCACTTTTTTTTAGACGTAAGTGAGATCGTGTCATATTTATCCTTCTGTTTCTGGCTTAATTCACTTAGCATAATATCTTCCAGACTTATCTATGTTGTTCAAAATGTCGGGATTTCCTTCTCTTTTTAAGGCTGAATAATATTCCAGTGTATGCGTATGTGACATGTATGTATCATATTTTCTTTATCTACTTATCTGTTGATTGACACTTAGTTTAATTTCATATCTTGGCTATTGTGAATAATACTGCAATAAACATGGGGGTGCATATGCATCTTCAAGATATTGATTTCATTTCTTTTGGATATACCCCTAGAAGTGGGATTGCTGGATCATATGATAGTTCTGTTTTTAGTTTTTTGAGGAATTTCTCCATAGCGGCTGTACTGATTTACATTTCCACCAAGTGTACAAGAGTTCCCTTTTCTCTGAAAGAGACCAGTACCAGTCCATGGCCTCTTAGGAACTGGGCTGCATAGCAGGAGGTAAGCAGCAGGCAAGCGAGTGAAGCTTTATCTGTGTTTACAGCCACTCCCTATTGCTCACATTAGTGCCTCAGCTCTGCCTCCTGTCAGATCAGCATTAGATTCTCCTAGGAGGGCGAACCCTACTGTGAATTGCACACGCGAGGAACTTAGGTGGTGCACTCTTTATGAGAATCTAATGCCTGAAGTTCCATCACTGTCTCCCATCACCCCCAGATGAGACCATCTAGCAGGAAAACAAGCTCAGGGCTCCTATTGATTCTACGTTATAGTGAGTTGTGTAATTATTTCATTATATATTACAATGCAATAATAATAGAAATAAAGTGCACCATAAATGGAATGCGCTTGAATCATCTCCAAAGCATCCTCCACCCTGGTCCATGGAAAGATTGTCTTCCAGTAAACTGGTCCCTGGTGCCAAAAAGGCTGAGGACCGCTGTTTTTGACAATAGCCATCTTGACAGTGTGAGGTGATATATTATTGTGGTTTTGATTCACATTTCCCTGATGAGATTTTATTTTTCATATAAAGATTTGATCAGATTTAAATGCTGATGGGAAGCCATTGGAGAGGAAAACATTTTCTGAAAATACAGTCATGTGTCACTTAACAAGAGAGATATTTGTTGCTGTTGTTTTTTCTTTCTTTCCTTCCTTCCTTCCTTCCTTCCTTCCTTCCTTCCTTCCTCCCTCCCTCCCTCCCTCCCTCTTTCTTTCTTTCTTTCTTTTTCTTTCTTCTTTCTTTTTTTTTGACAGTGTCTCACTCTGTCACCCAGGCTGCAGTGCAGTGGTGTGATCTCGGCTCACTGAAACCTCCACCTCCCGGGTTCAAGTGATTCTCATGCCTCAGCCTCCCAAGTAGCTGGGATTTCAGGCACCTGCCACCACGTCCGGCTAATTTTTGTATTTTTAGTAGAGATGGGGTTTCACCATGTGGGCCAGGCTGGTCTCAAACTCCTGGCCTCAAGTGAACCACCTGCCTCAGCCTCCAAAGTGCTGGGATTACAGGCATGAGACACCATGCCTGGCCAATACTGAAGGCATGTCCTGAGAAATGCGTTGTTAGGTGATTCTGTCATTGTGTGACCATCATAGAATGTATTTACGCAAACCTAGATGGTATAAGGCACTACACTCCTAGGCTGTATGGTATATCCTACTGCTCCTAGGCTACAAACTTGCCCAACATGGCACTGTACTGAACACTGTAGGCAATTGTAACCTAATGGTAAGTATTTGTGTATCTAAACATAGCGAAACAGAAAAGGTACAATAAAAATAGAGTATAAAAGATTAAAAATAGAGTGTAAAAGATAAAAAATGGTGCACCTGTGTAGGGCACTTGCCATGAATGGAGCTTACAGGACTGGAGTTTGCTGTAGGTGACTCTGAGTGAGTGGTGAGTGAATGTGAAGGGCATTACGGCCCACTCCTTTATAAACACTGTTATGGACTTTATAAACACTGTATGGCTACACTAAATTTATAAACACATGAAGTCATTGTGCTACAACATTGCAATGGCTAGCATGTCACTGGGCGATAGGAATTTTTCAGCTCCATTATGGTCTTATGGGAGCTGTGGTATACACAGCCTGTTGTTGACTGAAACGTCGTTATGCGGCACATGACTGTATAAGAAAGGGAAGATGTAGTCCCAGCTACTAGGGAGACTGAGGCAGGAGAATCACTTGAACCCGGGAGGCGGAGGTTGCAGTGAGCCGAGATCACACCACTGCACTCCAGCCTGGGTGACAGAGCAAGACTTTGTCTCAAAAAATAAAAAATAAAAAATAAAAAATAAAAAAAAAAGGAAGAATCTGTCAGTGAGCGAGGTGTCCAAAAGGGGTAAGTATGGGATCCAGAGTGGAGTACTGGGGTGCACAGGTGGGTCTGGAGGTTTGGCTGCAGGAAGCCAAGCTGGTTCCTGCCAGACAGCGCTCTGGGAGCCCGAGTGTAAGGCCAGCTGAAAGGCAGGCAGAGCAGGTCCACTCGGGGGCTTGAGAAGTGAAAACAAAGTGGTCCACTGGCCAGAATGGGAGGGCTGACAAGGTAAACAGAAGATTCTGAGGCAAACACACATAGCCCAGATGGAAGCGGGGTTCCGCAGACATTCTGACTGCCCCTCCTACGCACTCACTTTTCCTGGCTGACTAAGCCCTAGGGTCAGGAATCCACCACTGAGAGAAGGTAGCCCCTCTCTCTTTCTGCCGGATATTGGCAATTCTGCTGTAACAAACACCCCCAAGATTTTAGTGGCCTAAACTCATACATATTTATTTATTGTTCAGTGGGTCAGCATCTCTCCTCAAGTGCAGATTCAGGGACCCAGGTTCCTTTCACCTTGTGATGCTGCCAGATGTATGACTTACAGAAGAAGCGAGAGGGTGGGTCATTCACATGGAGTTGGGCTCATCCCTTTGGTGTACATCTCATTGGCCAGGCCCAGTCATATGCCCTCAACTAACAGCAAGGGAAGCTGGGAAATGTAGTTTTCCTGCATGCTGAGGTGGAAGAATGACACGGTCAGCACAGCGCAAGTCTCTGCCTCAGCATGTGATGCCTGGAATTATGGCAGCATGGTACAACCATGAGGGCAGCTAATCGGACATCTGAGGATGGAAGAGGGGGAAGATGAAAAGAACCTGTGTCTTTGGTGATGTCGTTAAGCAGCTGATGTAATCAGCCTGGGGTTTTCCTTTGTGTAGGTTTTTTTTTTTTTTTTTAAGGACAGATAATTTTTTTCTATTGCCAAATTTTTTTGAATTGGAAATTTTTTTGGTTACTTACAACCACAATTGGCATCATTCAGAAACCAGGAATTTAATTACTTTACTTAAACAACTTATTATACTTAGAGTATTATATTTCATCATCGGGAAGAAGTGGAACAGTATCTAGTTATTGCTTAGATTTCAGGAAACTCACCTTGTTTATTCTTGACCCCAGTGGGAAAGGGGATACAAAATACTTTTTGTCTCAGAGTTAGGATAGAATTGAATATTTGCATGACATTTACATCCTGTAAGAAACAATCAAGAATATGACCGTGCTGATTGGCATTTTAAGCAGTCTGTCATTGACTGACTGTAAAGATGTGACCTGCTTTACTAACCTCTCTCTCATTCTTCATTCTTGTATTTATCAAGTACTTTTGTAGGACCTTCTACATGCGATTGCTTCTATCTTCATCTGCTAGGTTGTGCACTACTGAAGGGAGATGTTTCTCTTATTTACTTTTATACCTGTGTTACCTAGCAAACAGGATTCCACACATAGATGGGACACAAATAAATATTTGTTGTCTGGCGCGGTGGCTCATGCCTGTAATCCCAACACTTTGGGAGGCTGAGGCAGGTGGATCACCAGAGATTAGGAGTTCAAGACCAGTGTGACCAATGTGGTGAAACCCCATCTCTACTAAAAATACAAAAATAACCAGTTGTGGTGGTGGGAGCCTGTAATCCCAGCTACTTGGGAGGCTGAGGCAGGAGAATTGCTTGAATCCGGGAGGCGGAGGTTGCAGTGAGCTGAGATTGTACCATTGCATTCCAGCCTGGGTGACAGAGTGAGAATCTGTCTCAAAAAAATAAATAAATAAATAAATTGTTGAATAAAGTTTGATCTGATCTTCCTGGTAGAATTGAAAATGAGTGGGGTTTAGACAGTGTTGGAATGGAATTTTGACTTTATAACTCTCATTGGGTGATCTTGGGGAAGTTCCTTAATCTATCTGAGCCTCAGATTCCTACTTATTGAGGATAACAATCCACAAGAGAGCATATGTAAAGTGTCAAGCTTATGGCCTGGCACAAAACAGGCCCACTGTAAATAGCGGTCCTTCTTCCAGTATGTTATATAGATCAAGTCGTTTCAATAGATGAATACTCTAAAAACTCAAATTTTATGGCAAACAGTTCAGAAAGTGAATCCACTGCCAGAAAATTATGTAAAGCACATTGCTAATTATATTTGGATTAGTTTCTGCTTTGGATGATCCATGACAGGGTTTTCTGCTATTCGTGAAGATAGTTGAGAGTCAACAATCTTTCATTTTCACTCACATGTACCCAGAGCATCTCCCAAACACACAAATGCAAAGAATGGAATTTTCTCTCCAATTTCCAGATGAGGTATTTATCTTTGCAGCTGAGCTAAAGGATAGCTTAAAATCAAATCTCATGCTAACACTACGGGCTCGACCAACTGTTCTTCTTAGTTTAAGTGATTTATCTCACAATTGAGCTTGGCGACGCAGTTTTATGACAAGGTTAGACAGCAGTAATTCGTTCCCATTTGTGTTGGCTGTGCAGGTGTGGCAGATGGCATGGCTTGTGCTTATTTTGTTTGGATTGGAGAGCGCTGCACTCACTCAGAAGTCCTCAGCTGAGTCGCAGGTCTGTGACTTAGTCACACTGTGACCTTGGGCTTGTGAGTTCCAACGCGCCCTGGTCTCAGTTTCTTCTTCTGTACAATTAGGGATTTAGACCAGGTGTTCTGGAGGTGTCTCGAACTCTAAATTCTATGATAGGCATTTCTTTGCTGCTTCTTTTTCCCCTTATTTATTTATTATTTCAGTATTCATGTCTTAAATAATTTAAAAAAAAGAACAAAAGCATGTGTATGCACATAGTCATTATTATTTTTCCATGGGGGAAATAAAAGGAAATAGCCTAAGTGTCCAATATGACAGAAAAGGCTAAGTAAATGATAACAAATCAATCAATTCGGTGAAATACTATCCAATGGTCAAAAGGGTTGTTCATGAAGCCTCCCTAGCAAAATGGGAAAATATGTCTGTCTGATGTTAAATGAAAAAGACAGAAGATAAGTGATCCCTCTGCCATGATAACAACACTCTAAAAAATACACAGGAATATGTGTGGATTCTAGAAGGGAGTGTGAGAAGTGGAAACAGTTGATACATTAAAAATATGATGATTTTCTCACTTCTAGTGGGAGGAAGGAAGTGTTCAATGTATTTCAGGTTTCCCATTGGGTGTCTTGTTTTGTACATTTATCTAAGGTGGGCTAATGGGTTTAGGTGCCTTAAGTGCTGGAAGGGGCTGGGGAATAGCTAACCTCAAGCAGGTTAGAGTCCAGTCCTTCTCTCTTCTGTGTCAAAGCTCCTTCCGTAATAAGAGAGGGAAATGTACAATGTGTTCCTCAAATAGATTGAGCTTTGCTTTTTTTTTTTCCTGCCTCCCTCCACTGCTACCTTCTCCTTCTCCTCCCTCTCTTCTCTCTCTCTCTCCATGTTGTTCGTTGTTATTTACTTTTCCCCCAATATTTTTTTTCCATTGGAGAAAAATGTACATATAACGAAATGCACAGCTGTAACACGTACAGTTCCCTGAGTTTTGATAAATGTATACAACCCTGTAATCAACCTTCCCATGAAGATCATCAAGATAGAGAACATTCCCATCACCTCAGAAAGTTCTCTGTGTTCCTTTCCAGTAAACACCTGCCCCTAGACAACCAGTGTTCTGATCTCTATCAACATAGATTAGTTTTACCTGTTCTAGAACTTCATCTCAATGGAATCAAATGGCTGGCCTCTTTTTTTTCGGTCTGGCTTCTTTGGCTCCACATTCTGTTTTTGAGATTTGTCTATCTTGTGTGTATCACAGCTCATTCCTTTTTATTCCTAGTTAGTATATTCCTGAATGATGGCTCCAAAGATATCCAGGTCTTAATCCTGGAAACTTTGAATGTTATACTGCCAAAGAGATTTTGCAGATGTCGACTGAATTAAAGATCTCGAGATGAAGGATTAGCTCGGATTATTCAGGTGGGCCCTAGATGTCATCACAAGTAAGAGGCAGGCCAAGGGAGATTGACTACAGAAGAAGAGTAGACAATGTGACCACAGAGGCAGACACTGGGGGAGCGTAGGGGGCCGCCAGAAGACAGAAAGGCCAGGAAATGGATTCGTTCCTAGAGCCTCCAGAGGGAACCGGCCCTGCCAACACCTTGACTTTAGCCCAGTGAAATTGAATTTAGACTTCTGACCTCTAGAACTGAAAAAGAATAAATTTGTACTGTTTTTGTTGTGTTGTTTGAGACAGAGCCTCCCAGGCTGGATGGAGTGCAGTGGTGCGATCTCAGCTCACTGTAACCTCTGCCTCCCAGCTCAAGGGATTCTCTGCCTCAGTCTCCCGAGTAGCTGGGATTACAGGTGCCCACCAAGGTGCCCAGCTAATTTTTGTATTTTTAGTAGAGACAGGGTTTCATCATGCTGGCCAGGCTGGTCTCGAACTCCTGATCTCAGGTGATCCACCTGTCTTGGCCTCCCAAAGTGCTGGAATTACAGGCATGAGCCACCACATCTGGCCTGTTTTAAGCCACTAATTTTGTGGTAATTTGTTATAGTGACAATAGGAAACTAATATAATTTTAAACACAATTTGTTTATCCATGCACCTCTTGATACATGGGGTTATTTGCTGTCTGGAACTATTCTGAATAAAGCTGCTAGGAACATTCTTATGCAAGTCATTGTGTGGACATATGTTTTCATTTCTCTTGGGTAAATATACCTAGGAATGGAATTTCAGAGGCATACAGTACTTATGTGTTTAACTGTATAAGAAACTTTCAGTTTTCCCAATTAGTTTTACCATTTTACACTTAACAGTATGAGACCTGACCATCTTAAAAAACACCTGCACACAAAACAGGAAGGTTGGGGTCATTCACCCCAAAGGGTAAGGGACTGGTGGGAGTCAATCCGTGTGTGTGTTCTGGATGATTCTAGACCCTGACTGTACTTCCAGAGTCTCAGCATGAGCTCTAGTACAGATTTATGCCTAGATTAGTTTTTCTTTATTTTCTTTCTTGAACAAGAAATGGTTCACGTGCTACACCGCTCTCATCCTCTTCTTCCCTCCCATGTCCCTGTGCTTCCCCTCAGCATGCACTGTCCTTTCCCTGTGGGCGGTAGTCACACCCCCAAAAACCTGGACTACCTAGGGAACAGGAGCCAGTGAGTCTAGACCTCAGAGTCCTGAGAACGACACAGAAAACAAGTCTGCAGTGTGCTGCGTGCCTCTGCTGTGTGGGGCAGTCAACCATATTATTCTTCAGTTAATGGAATTTTCTTTCTCCTCTAAGTAGAAAAACACCAGTAGCTCAGATGCCACCCACTGCAGTAGTTGATAAAACACTCAAAGAAAAGGAAGCAGGGAGAAAGAGGAAAATCTCTCTGGATCTGTTTTGTTTTGTTTTGTTTTTTCTTTTACTTTTTCTTTCTTTCTTTTTTTTTTTTTTGGTGGGCGGTGGGGTGGGGGTTCCGGGGTGGGGTTTAGCAGGGAGCTGTTTTGTTATTTTTGCTTTTTTTTTTTTGCTTAAAGAAAATTTGCCAGGTCCCTTTCCAATTCTGATCCCACTAGATTCCAGAAGTCTTCTGAGGTTAAGCTCAAGGACAAAGAGATGGTTGTTTTCCAGATGCAATTTTGGTGAGCCAAGCTTTGACTCCTGAAAGAGGGTCTGGAATTTGGAAATCAGCTGGTTTGTCCCCCCTTGCCCCTTAAACTTCTCAGACTTGTTCAGATTATAGATCTCTCAAAACAAAATGGCTTATCAGCTCCTCTCATCTCCTTCCGTTTATAATACCTGTGTAGTAATACCTTGCATAGCTCACTAAGCACACCTCCTTCCATATGAGCTGTGTTATATTGTGGTACATCATTTGGAACTGCTGAGTCTATATGGAAATCCTGATGTACTCTTGTAGACCACTAGCCACACCGAGAGTGTTGGAAACTAAAGACCCCAGGGGTCCTTTGGAGCCAAGGACGATTGTCTTGTACAAGATCAGTGGGGCTGGACACATCCATTTGTGAGTCCCGAAGTTGAGCTCAATGATATTGTCTTTTGCAGTGACTGAACGGGCTCCCATGCCAGGCCTGGCTAGATGTTGGCCTGGGAGCCCTCTTTGCGCATGGTGGTACAAGTCCTCTCCCTGCTGTGCAGAAGTAAAAGCTCTGGAATGTGGGCACAGCATGTGGTATAGGCACATGCCTGGTCCTCTGCAGGTTTAGAATGAGTTTGCACAGACATGGAGACCTCATGGGAGGCACAGTGCATTGCTTTGCAAAGGAAATTATTTGGACAAGCCCTCAGCCTTCATGCCAAGCAAGAGGTGGAACTACTCAGTTAACCCACTTTGGCATGAAAGTGCTGCCCTGGGTGTAAAGGAGCCTTTTCTCCCAGCTATCCTTCTATATTGGACTCATACCAGCCCCAGACATTTGTTGTGCCAGGCATGACAATACATGCTTGACCTACGTCATCACTTTATCTTGTCACCATACTTGGAAGGTAGGTACAGAAACAGCAGCGCAACTTCTTCCAAGTGCCTACATTTTCCCATCGCCTTCCAAGCTAGGCATCCAGAGAACCTGCACCCTGTGGTTCCGGGATATGACAGCAGCAGGTTGTATCGGCATGGGCTTGTCCTCTCAGGTTGAGCCAGTTTGCACAGATGTCAACACCCTGTGGGTACCATGGTGCAGCCTAGCATCATGAAAAGAACAGGACATTTGGGTAAAATGGTAAGAATATGAATATGAATCCCTAGCAGTGGTGAGGATCAAAGGTCAAAGGGGACCATGAGAATGAAGGTGCTTTGTCAACTGTCAAGGGGCATACAGATACAGATGATTCTTGCTCTTGGTTGGGAGGGTAACACTCATTCAGGCAACATGAGAGTGCTCGTCTTTAGCAGAAAATGGTACCCAGTGAGATTAGCACCCAGCAAGGTGGGTGGTATACAGAGAGGTGGTCGTACTAATGTGGAGGTTGGTTCCCATTGATGAGGTGGGGTCTCAGTGAGGAGGTTGTTACTCAGGAAGGAGGATGGTACCCAGTGGGGAGGTTGCGCCCAAGGGGGAGGGTGTGCTCAGCAGGGAGGTTGGTATCCAGGGAGGATGATGGTACCCAGTGGGAAAATTAGTACTCACTGGGGAGACTGGCACCCATTGGGGAGGTTGTACCCATTGGAAAGATTGGTAGCAGGGGGAAGGTTTTACCCAGGAGGAAGGTTGTACCCATTGGAGAGACTGGTACCAGGCGGAAGGTTTTACCCAGGGGGAAGACTGTATCCATTGGAGAGACTGGTACCAGGGGGGAGGTTTTACCTAGGGGTAAGGCTGTACCCACTGGAGAGACTGGTACCAGGGGGAAGGTTTTACCCAGGGGGAAGGCTGTACCCATTGGAGAGATTGGTACCAGAGGAAGGTTTTCCTCAGGGGGGAGGTTGTACCCTACTGGGGAGATTGGTACCAGTGGGGAGGTGGCACCCGGGGGGAGGTTGTACCCAGTGGGGAGCTTGGTACCCAGTAGGGAGTTTGCTGCACATTGGGAGACTGGTACCCAGTAGGAAGGTTGTAACCAGTGGGGAGGTTGGACCTAGTAGGGAGTTTGGACCTTGGAGAGTCTCATCACCTGATTTAGGCTGTGAAGGGGACTAAGGGCAGAAGTCAAATGAGATAGAAAGAGGTGGCTTGTGCAATTTTTCACATTTAAATAAAAAAGCAGAGGCATGGACAAATCTTCAGTACCCTGCCCACGTTAGATGTTTTAGAGCATCCATTTGTCCATGTTGGTTTTAGATTTCTGCTCAAGGAAGCCTAAAGTCAACATTACTGTGATCAAATGGAGCTCATATTTCTCCTGCCTGGAAATACCTATAATTCCTTAAAACAATGTTTCAATTTACCACAAGTCTGGTGGCATTTCAAAGTGTAATAAAAAACCCACCATCCTTTTCCTGCCTCCCACTCTTGGTGTTCTGGAGAAGATTGCGGAACACACACGGACTTTCAATCAAGGGAAGATGGCTCTTCCTCTGTTTTGTGTACCTTTGTCTTTCCTGGAGTAGAGTGCTGTGATAAACCTACAGATGCCGGTGACTCAGGCTGGGTCATGGGAAGAAGTGGGCGAGTCGGAGCCAAATGAATTCGTGGCGTGCTTTCCTATCCAGCTGACATGTTGCAGAGGTTAAGTATGGTGGAGTTTTAGGCCAATTTGGAGCCATTCATTCACTCAATGAGCTTCATCAACCCATCCCTCACCCACCATGTGCCTGCATTTGCACTGGTGTTTGGCAGGTACCTCTCGACCTGTTAAAATATTGAACTACTTTCACACTGGTTGTCAAGTAACCACTGCCTGGATACCTTCCAACCTCCCCAAGGGCTTGTGTCCATTCTAATTGGTTAGTTTCTGTCATTACACTGATTGCTGAATAGTTGACACCCCAGATTATGGAACAATTAAAACAAATCCTCTCCCAACAAGGGGGTGGCAGATGCCATGCCTTCCTTTCCCTGGAAAATTCCCCATGACTCTTTCAGGATGAAAGGAGGCCCTAACTGCTATTTTTGTTTAGGTGATTGAGAAAACCAAGTGTGGAGAAGAAACTCTGTTGACGTGATGAAAAGAGCAGAATTAATATTTGCTATCTCTTTTTCTGGTGCCAAGAAAGTTACTGGAATAATTCAACCAGATAAAATAAGTAGATATGTGACTTTAAAAAGATGAAGTTTGTACAATGAGGCAGATGCCATCTGGCCCAGGAGGAATTTAGTGATGGTGGCATCATTCTCATTAATGTCAGAACTGCCCGGGGTTGTTGTCTATTTGTCGAGTCTAGGGAGACGTTGAAGGCAAAATTCAGAAAGCAATTCTAATTCTGAGGTTTTCAATACTGAACCCACAGTTGATCACCACAGGCATGCCCATACTGGAAACCTCGCATTAGTTTCTGTATTTTTTTCCTGGTGATATGTGATCAATATAAAATATTTGAATACCTGATGTTACATATTTTCCCCCATCTGAGTCACCACTAACCCTTCCCCTCATCCTCCTCAAGGGAGCCTTCATTAATGATTTCATGTGCTCCTTTTCCAGCCTTTCTAATGTCTATATATCAACCTATATTTTAATGCTTAACATATAGTGTCTATAATCTGCTTCTTTTCACTTACTATATGGCAGACAACTTCTGTAGCAGATGATATGGTGTGCTCCCAGAGGCTGCTTCAGAGTGAAGGCACTCATTCCCCGGCTGTCAGGAAGCTGACTGGTGATGGGTCACAGCTAAGCCTTTTCTCAGGATTTGCCATTGGCAAGGTTACACCTCCTCTCCAGAGGACAATTCACATCCAAAGTTTGGCCAATGTGGAGCATAGAGGCTCAGTCTTCCCTCTGAAAAGCTCCCCAGCTCCAGAGTTTCCTGTGGGATCAGCTGAGATCCCCCGTTCCACCTGCATCTCAGTTTGACTTCTCTTTCTGTCCCCTCTTGCTGCCCTCATTCCCTCAGGTATTCATTGTAACTGAAGGCCTTTCCCAGTAAAACGCCAGCACACAAACCTCCAACTCAGATGTTCCCCAGGAATCAGTCTAACACAATGCTCATCGTGTTGACATCTTCAAGCATTCCACTCTATAGAATCTAACAAACAATATGTTGAGTCTCATTCCTATAATCATGTTTGATATTTTCTGTTTATTATTCTTTCTTGTTTCTTTCTAATTTTTAATGGATTTAATTTTGTTTCATTTTAACAGATTAATAGTTTCCTTTCTATTTTTTTCCTCCTGGATCAACCCTGTCCTACAGAAATAGATCAAGGCCACATTTGTGATTTAAACTTTTCTAGCAGCCATGAAGGCATGACTCACTGGGGATCATCTTAGAATCCTGCTCACCACACACATTAAAAAAGGTTTAAAGAAGCAAAATTAGTTTTAAAAAATGCATTTGTTGTTATTTTATAGAGACAGGGTCTCGCTATGTTTCCTAGGCTGGTCTCAAACTCCTGGGCTCAAGCAATCCTCCTGCTTCAGCTTCCCAAAGTGCTGGGATACAGTGTGAGCTACTGCATCAGGCCCCAGATTAATTTTAACAATACATTTTACTGGATCTAATATAACCAGAATATTATCATTTCAAAATATATTTGGAGTAAAAATTATTATGGATATATATATAGTATTTTGAAAGCCAGTGTGTGTTTTATACTTACATACAGCACATCTCAGTTCGCACCAGCCACATTTCAAGGGTTTGACAGCCACGTGTACTAGTAGTGGCTGCTGCACTACATGGTGCACTTCTAGAGGGTTGAAAGTTTCCATTAAAATTGTATTCTAGGACACCAGCCAAAATGGCAAACAAGGATCTCCGAAAATTCCCTCCTCCATAAAAGCAACAAGAACGTTATCAAAAAATGTCAGAATCAACGTTTTCAGAACTTTGGAAATTAACCAAAGGCTTGCAGCAATCTGGGAAACATTTATTTAGGAAAACAGCAGAATCTTAGTAAGAACAGGGAGCTTTGTGGCACTTTAACTTGCCGTATTCCCATCCCCACCCTCCCCAGCACCACATTAGCCGTGAAATCCAACAGCCTGCAAAATAACCTGTGACCACAGGGGAAAGCCCGGCAGTCACTGGAAGGGCTTAGAGCTCCTCAAGGCCCATTCTTAGAGTATTGTCATTATTTAACCTCTCTGGTCACACTACTTGCAAGGCTGTTTTTATTTGAGCTGACTTAGAGCTCATCCAGCACAAATAAAAGCAGCCTTGAGAGTAGGGTCAATTACTGAACCTCACAGCTGACTGAGGTGGTGGATAACAAGTGGGATAGACAATGGGCTAACCAAAAAACGTAAAAGAAAAAGCAGAGGAATGGGATGTCCTAGGAGAGAGCGGGGGCTTTAAAAAGTTCTAACAATATTCCTGGGAATATAGAAAGCCATACAAATGTGTAGGGATGTGTGGACACCCAGTGCTGTGTGTGTGCCCAGGAAATATCCAAGAAGACCCTAGCTCTCACCTCTGGCCAACCTTGATCCTCTGCTCCAGCAGGAAGTGAAGGCTAAGATGGAGCTGTAAGGTGCTTGCCTGAATGCTGAAGGAAACACACGCAGAACTTCTTGGCAAAGACTGAGAGTCTTATTGGTTCCAGTCATTTAAGGAAATCTTTGTTGAATCATTGAATGACCACTAAGCTAACTGGTCAGAGACTTACTAGCCACACAAAACAAAGAATATACCTTTATAGAATTAGTTCAGGAAAGTCACCAACTGTCCAACCAAACAATACCAATTAAACAGTAACAACAACAAACCCAGGGCAAAATCTGATTTCCAGAGTTGCTCTCTTATATTGTTTTAAATGTCTAGTTTTTACCAAAAATTATGAAACGTGCCAAGAAACAAGAGAGTCTGTCTCATATGCAGGGAAAAAGACACTCAATAGAAACTGTTCCCAAGAGGGCACAGACATTGGATTTTCTATACAAAGATTTAAATCAACTATGTTAAATCTGTTTTAAAAAACCCCAAAAAACTAAAGGAAACCATGGCTATATGGGGAAAAATGTCTCATATACAGAAAATCCTAAGGAATCCGCAAAACACAAGATCAATATACAAAAATCAATTTTATTTCCATAAGCTAGCAGTGAACAACACAAAAATGAAATTAAGAACACAATTCCACTTAGCATCCAAAAATGTTTAGGAATAAATTTAAATGAAAGAAGTGTAAGACTTTTAACTGAAAACTCCCAAACATTGGTGAAAGAAATTAAAGAAGACCTACATAAATGGAAAGACATTCCTGTGTTCATGGACTGGAAGATGGCAATTTTCTCCAAATTGAAATCGCTATAAAAATCCCAGATGCTGGTTTTTTTTTGTTGTTGTTTGCTTTGTTTTAGAAATTGAGAAGCTGATTCTAAAATTCACATATAAATGCAAGGGATCCATAATAGCTAAAACAATCCTGAAAAAGAATAACAAAGTTGGAGGACTCACATTTCCCAGTTTCAAAACATAGGCTACAGTAATCAAGACTGTGTGGTTCTGACCTAAGGATAGACATAGACAATGGAATAGAATTAAGAGTCCAGAAATAAACCCATATATTTATAGTCAATTGATTTTCAACAATAGTGCCAAGACATTCAATGGGGGAAAAATAGTCTTTTCAACAAATGGTGCTGAGATAACTGGATATCCACATGCACAAAAGAAGAAATTGGATCCCTTACCTTACACCATATACAAAATTTAACTCAAAATAGATCAAAGACTTTGCTGTAAGACTCTTAGGAGAGAGCATAGATGTAAATAATCATTACCTTTAATTAAGCAAGTTTCTTGGCTATGACACTAAAAGCATAAGCAATCAAAGAAAAAATAGATAAATTGGACTTCATCAAAATTTTAAAAATCTGTGCTTCAAAGTACACGATCAAGAAAGGAAAAAGACAAGTCACAGAGTGGGAGAAAATATTGTTGAATCACATATCTGATAAGGGTCTAGTATCCAGAATATATTGTTGGGGCTCAGAAAACATTACCCCCAAATAGGACACTTTGACATGAAGCAGCCTCAAGGTCTCTCTGACCTCCCTGGTCCCTGCACCTGACTAATCCTCTGTCTCTCTCAAAGCACAGAATGTAGTTGTTCACTGATGTTCCCTTATCTACCTAGAAACTGAACCTACTAAAGAGAAACACAATTGCCTTCCCTGAAATTTAACTAGAGAAGATTAAAACTCATAACACAGAGGAAGAAATTGAAAATTAAACACCAGACGAACTTTGTCCCAAACCACTGTCTGCTCCCTGTCCCATTCAATTTCCAAAGAAAACTGTTTACTAACCGTTGTCTTAGCATTAGGCCCATTCATTTCCCCTAAAAATCATTTACTATCCCTCAAGCCACATTTCCCCATGTTCTTTTTCCCTATGAAGAAGAATATATAAGCATGTGTATCCCTTTGGGTTACTGGGTAATTATTCTCCTGCAATTCCAATGTGCTGTGTTAAAATAAATCTGTATGCTTTTTTCTTCTATTAATCTGCCTTTGTCAGTTTATTTTCAGCAAACCTTCAGAGGGTGATGGGGGAAGAGTTCTCTTCTTCCTCCTACAATATAAAGGACTATTACAACTCAACAATAAAAAGACAACCCAGTTTAAAAGTGGGCACTATAGTCGAATACATGTTTTTCCAGTAAAGACATACAAATGGCTAATGAGCACATGAATAGATGCTCAATATCATCAGTCACAGGGAAATGGAAGTTAAAACCACAGTGAGATATCATGTCACATTCACTAGAATGGCTATAATCAAAGACAGTCAATAACAAGTGTTGCCAATATGGAGAAGCTGAACCCTCCATACATTACTGGTAGGAACAGAAAACTGTGAAGCTGCTTTGGGAAAGAGTTTGACAGTTCCTCGAAAAGTTAAACATAGAGTTTTCATATGACTCAGTTGTTCCACATCTAGGTACATATTCAAAAGAAATGACACTTGCCCACAAGAAACCTTGTATGCGAATGTTCATAGCAGCATTATTCACAATAGCTAGAAAATAAAAACAATCCAAATGTCCATCAACTAGTGAACAGATAAACAAAAGGTGGTGTACCTATCTAATGGAATACTTTTCAGCCATAAAAAGGAATTAAATACTGATTCATGATACAACAGGAATGCACCTTGAAAACATTGTGCTAAATTAAAGAAGCCAGACATTAACAGCCACATACTGTATGATTCCATTTACAGTAGCCCCCCCTTTTCTGCATTCTGAGACCCCTATTGGATGCCTGGAACTACAGATAGTACCCAACCCTATGTATACGATGTTTTTCAATCTGATAACCAAGATGGCTACTAAGTGACTAACAAGCAGGTAGTGTATGCAGTATGGATATGCTGGACCAAGGATGATTCACATCCCAGGTGGAACAGCGCAAAATTTCACCATGCTACTCAGAATGGCGTGCGATGTAAAGCACATGAATTCTTTACTTCTGGAATTTTCTACTTAATATTTTCTGATCATGATTGACCATGGGTAACTGAAACTACAGAAAATGGAAAGTGAGGATAACAGGGGAACTATTGTATATAAAATGTCTAGAAGAGGCAAATCCATAGATACAGAAAGATTTGTGGCTGCCAGGACCTGGGCGTGGGGAGAGAGGAAAATGGGAGATGACTGCTAATGGGTGTGGAGGTTCTTTCTGCGGCGATTAAAATGAGATAATGATAATGCTTGCACAACTTTGTGAATATATTAAAATGTATTAAATTGTAAACTTTAAAGGGTGAATTTTGCAGTATATGACTATATCTTAATTTTTAATATGAAATATTTTTTAAATAAAAGAAAATATTATATTCTATCAGATATTCTTAAAATTTTTACAAATCTATTTTTTATTTCTCTATCGACATCAAGGTTGAAACAGCATATGTAACCCTCCTTCCCTTCTATCATCTCCGCGACGCAAGAAACTTAACATGCTTTCATTCTCCTAGTCACCTCTCTACAATCTAGATTTTCTTGTTTATGATGATGATGAAAAGAATCTGTAATTATTACTTGTTGAATGTTAAGTACCATGTATCATGTTTGTTTTATGAGCATTATCTTACTTTTCCCAAGCTTTTAACTACTACCTCAAACTACCTCTCAGACTGTTTAGGGATTTTAAAAAACATTATGTCTTCTATTTTAAGCCTCCTTTAAACAATTTTAAATTAAATGGTACCACTACTCTGTCAATGAGTTTTTTGTTTTTGTTTGTTAAAGCCACTTCTATAGCTTCTGTGATCATAGATGATATCATAGTATATGTAAAATATCCAAAAGAACATACAGGTATAAAAATTCAAAGGGCCCAAAATAGCAAAACACTCTTTAGAAGAATAACAGGATGGAAGGATTTGCTCTACTGGATATCAGGTTATCATAAAACCACAGGCATTTACATAGTGTATATATATATATCTATGTGCATAGGTAGATAAATGGATCAATCAAACAGAAGGGAGAAATCTAGAAACAGACTCATGCATATTTTGACACTCGATATTTCACAAAGTTTTCTTCAACAAATAGTGCTGGGACAATTGGATATCCACATGGAAAAAAATTAAACTTGAACCTTATCTCACACCATATGTAAAATTCAATTTCAGGTGAATTGCAGATCTAATGTGAAAGGTAAAATAAAACTTCTAGTTGATAGCGTAGTATAATATCTTCCTACCCTAGTGTACAGAAAGACTTCTTAAACAGGGCTCAAAATATATTAACTATTAAAAAAATTACATTTCACTAAAATTAAGAATTTTTGTTCATTAAAAGATAACAGTAAGAGGGCGAAAAGGTAAGCAACTATTCAGAATTCACACACACACACACACACAAAACTCTTACAAGCCAGTAAGAATAAGATAACCCTGTAGAAAAAGGGACAAGACACTGGGATGGGTGCTTCATAAAACAGGCTATCCAGATGATTAATAAACCTGTAAATCAGAAATCAGAGAACTTATAGGCTCAATGAGATTCAACTATGCATCCATCATAATGGTTACAATTAAAAAGACTGATAATAATAACTGCTGGTGAGGATGTAAAGCAAAGTGAATTCTATTACATGGCTGGTAAGAGAATAAATTGCTATAGCCACTTTGAAAAAACAGTTTAGCATTCTCTATTAAAGTAGAAGATATGCGTATATTATGACCCAACAATTCCACTCCTGGATATATGCCCAATAGAAATGCATGCACCTGGGCACCAAGAAACAGACAAGAACAGTTAAAGCAGAGCTGTTCCCAATAGCCTCAGACTTTACACAGCCCAATTGTCCTTAACAGTAGGATGGATAAATAAATTGTGGTGTATTTGCTGAATAAAATACAGTAGCTGGCTCACGCCTGTAATCCCAGCACTTTGGGAGGCCGAGGCAGGCAGATCACCTGAGGGCAGGAGTTTGAGACCAGCCTGACCAACGTGGAGAAACCCTGTCTCTACTAAAAATATATAAAATTAGCCGGGCGTGGTGGCACATGCCTGTAATCCCAGCTACTTGGGAGGCTGAGGCAGGAGAATCACTTGAACCAGGGAGGCGGAGGTTGTGGTGAGCCGAGATCGCACCATTGCACTCCAGCCTGGGCAACAAGGTAGAAACTCCATCTCAAAAAAAAAAAAAAAAAAATACAGTAGCAATGAAAACAAATGAACCTTGGCTGCATGGAGCAACATGGAGAAATCATGGAGAAATCTCCAAAAATAATTTTGAGTGAAAGAAACCAAGCACAAAAGAAGGTGTACTGAAAGATTCCACTTATATGAAATTCAAAAAGCAAAACTAAACTATAATATTTAAGAATACAAGTTTTGGTGGTAAAACTATCTTTAAAAAATCAGGGAAGTGACTTCCATAAAAATCAGGGTAGTGGCTACTTTAACCAGAGAGGAATGGTATGGTGATTGGAATACAGAAGGGGTTTCTGGAATGCTGGTAATATTTTATTTCTCGAATAGGGTTATATGGATGTTCACTTTGGGATAAACCATTGAGCGATACATTTTCGTTTTTTCCCTTTTCTATATTTGTTTTAACACACACACACACACACACAGACATACACACACACAAACATATGCACACACACAATTATAAAAAGAAAAAAGAATGGTTACATATACTAAGTACAGTAAATTATGAAATGCTGAGTAGCAGTCTTTAAACATGAAGTAGATTTATACATAGTGATTTGGAGAGTTTTTGAAGCTGTACCATTACCATTGAGAAAATAAAACAGTTTGCAGAATGATGCACACAGTGCAATACACATATATCAAAACAATGCTATACATGTTTACATATACAGCACAGTCATTCATGCATAGAAGTACATAGAATTAATTTCAGAGGCATACATCCAATCTAAAAACAGTGATTACTTCTAGAAAGGGGACTGAGTATTTGTTGAGGGGGCTATCTGTATGATTGGTATAACTGAAAATAAATAAACAAACAAAAGAAGAAGAAAGAAATGAGGAAGAGACGAAAGAGGGGAGGGAAGGAAGGAAAGATGACTAAACCTAGAATTTTGAGCCAAGCCCCCCAAGATCACAGTGGAGATGGTATTGAGCAGCTTCATCTAGAATGTTCCCTGAACATTTCTTTCCTATTTCCACTTTTGGGGTTGCCATAAATTTTAAGAATTTGTTCATTCACTAATTCATTCAACAAACATATATATTGTTGTGTTTCCTAAGGCAGACCTTTTGGGAGTTTTCGTGTTTCAGTCCAGCCACCGAGTGGGCCAACATTTGATGATCACATGAAAACCTCACTCCAATAACATTCAAAATCTTCACCATGAACAGGTGCTGGGTAGATCATGTTTGTAAGAATTGTGTGCATTTCTGAGTGTTTAGAATTGCATGTGTTTAGGCCAGGCGCATTGGCTCACGCCTGTAATCTTAGCACTTTGGGAGGCCGAAGCAGGCGGATTGCTTATGTCCAGGAGTTCAAGACCAGCCTGGGCAACACGGCAAAACTCCATCTCTACTAAAAATAAAACAAAAATTAACTGAGCATGGTGGTGCATGCCTGTACTTTCAACTACTTGGTGGGGGACTGAGGTGGGAGGATTGCTTGAGCCCAGGAGGTTGAGGTTGCAGTGAGCCTAGATCGCACCACTACACTCCAGCCTGAGTGACAAAGTGAGACTCTGTCTCAAGAACTGTGTTTTTATTTATTAAGTTAATCAAAGCTTTAAAAGTCTCAAAAGATAGCAATGGCTGAGCAGCTTGTAGGACTCTGGGAAACTGCAGGGGAAATACTCATGAAACCTTAAGGAGGAATTTAATAGACTTAGTGATGAAAATGAAACCCCAAGGGGACAGCCCAGGCGCAGTAGAAAGAGAGACACACGGTTGTACCAGTCGTTTTAGAAGCAGATGTGAACGATGGCCCAGATGTGATGATCATGGTAGAACTTGATGCAGGACATGTGTGTGGCAGGAAATACAGGCGTGTTTTCACATATTCCATCAGGCACAAATGTGCTCTTCATATCCAAGAGACCATCTTCTAAACTTGGCCTTTCCAGTGGCACATGTCAGTAAATCTCTGATACTTGACTAGACTGCTTCTAGAAACAGAAAGTTAGAAGCTTCATCTTTCTTTCCATTGCCACAGCCTCCAGGGGTGGCCTCCCTCTCCTATCACCCCTGCCATTCATTCTCCATCTGCAGTTGGCATGCTCCTTTAAGAGTGTAAATTAGGGGCCAGGTGCAGTGGCTCACGCCTATAATCCCAGCACTTTGGGAGGCTTAGCGGGTGGATGGCTTGACAGGAGTTTGAGACAGGAGTTTGAGACCAGCCTGGGCAACATGGTGAAACCCCGTCTCTACTGAAAATAGAAAAAATTAGCCAGGTGTGGTGGTGTGTGCCTGCAATTCTAGCTACTCGGGAAGATGAGGCAGGAGAATTGCTTGAACCCAGGAGGCAGAGGTTGCAGTGAGCCCAGATTGTGCCACTGCACTCCAGCCTGGGCAACAGAGCGAGACTCTGTCTCAAAAAAAAAAAAAAAAAAAAAAAAAGAGTGTAAATTAGATAATCTTTCTTCCTTGCTTAAAACCCTGCAATAGGCCTGGCATGGTGGCTCACGCCTATGATCCCAGCACTTTGGGAGGCCAAGACTGGCGGATCACGAGGTCAGGAGATCGAGACCATCCTTGCTAACACAGTGAAACCTCGTCTCTACTAAAAATACAAACAATTAGCTGGGCGTGGTGGCACGTGCCTGTAGTCCCAGCTACTTGGGAGGCTGAGGCAAGAGAATCACTTGAACCTGGAAGGTGGAGGTTGCAGTGAGCCGAGATCATGTCACTGCACTCCAGCCTGGCAACAGAGCGAGACTCCGTCTCAAAAACAAAACAAAACTGAACAAAAACCCTGCAATAAGGACAATTTTTATTAAGTGTTGGTGCTGTATTCATATTTTCTCATGTAATCCTCCTAAGTCTCCAAGCACCTCAGTACCGTCATCATTCCCAACTCACTGATGAGGAAGTTGAGGTTAAGGGGGGCCTTCCCAGGCCGGGTGCAGTGGCTCAGGCCTGTAATCCCAGCACTTTGGGAGGCCGAAGTGGGCGGATCACGTGAGGTCAGGAGCACTTTGGGAGGCCGAAGTGAGCGGATCACTTGAGGTCAGGAATTCGAGACTGGCCTGGCCAAGATGGTGAAATCCCATTTCTAATAAAAAATGCAAAAATTAGCTGGGTGTAGTGGCGGGCACCTGTAATCCCAGCTACTCGGGAGGCTGAGGCAAGAGAATTGCTTGAACCCAGGAGGCAGAGGTTGTGGTGAGCCAGGATCGTGCCACTGCACTCCAGCCTGGGTGACAGAGTGAGACTCCATATCAAAAAAAAAAAAAAAAAAAAGAGGGGCTTCCCAAATCACCCCAGCTAATGTGGAGGCTGCTCTCCTACCTCCGAGCATACCTCCTCCTCCCGTTATGATGTTTTCTTCATAGCATTTATCACTCTCTGAGATTTCCACTTATTTATGTGTTTACAGTCAGCCTTTTCCCACTAGAATACAAGCCTTAAGAGTAGAGGGACTTTAATTTTTTCACTGCCATATTCCCTGTGCCAAAATGATGCCTGGCACATAGTTGGCATTCAATAAAAATCTGTTCAGGAAGCACTGGCCCAGTGAACTTCATGCTACTCTGAAAAGTTTATTAAATGTATCCAAGGTGACCAAGACATTAACCTGCATTTATAATGAACTATATAAATAAATGTAGTCAACAAATATTTTATTAACTCAAAAGTAAGAATGATCTGTGTTATCTTCATATGGTTTATTTACCAAATACAGACCATATACCAGTCGTTTTTAGGCACGGTGATAAAAACACCCAGGTTCTTATCTTAAGGGGCTCATAAATGTGTGTGTGTGTGTGTGTGTGTGTGTGTGTGTGTGTGTGTGTAGGAAGTTGGTGGGAAAGGGAATATAAGCAAGTAAACAGTGTCACTACACTGTGTGGTCAATACAATTATGGAGGGTAAACACAGGTGCCGGTGACATAGGGGAAGGGCAGGTAGACCTGAAGGGGGATGAGGAAGGGTGTTGGCAAAGCTTTTGAGAGGAGCTGAGAATACAGTTGAGTTGGGAAGAACAAATAGTGATTATCCAAAGAAAGAATAGGGAAGCATAAATAGGGCTGGAGAAGCAACTTGTTCTGGGTGGGGAAGTGCCATGCTTCGGGAGCTGCAGGGTCGTGAGTTTAACGGTGGAGAATACAGCTGGGATGTGGTGAGGGATCAAACTCGGTGTGCATGGGGCAGCCCTTTGTAGATGTCCCTGATATCAGTGGATATCACTTACTCATTTCTGCTCTATTTTCCAGTGGGTTCCCAGTGCTAGTGTGGTGCCTGTCAGATGGCAGGCCCTCAGTAAATATTTCCTGAATGAGTGAATGAATGAATGGATTTGGAATGTTACCCCCAGTACCACTCGTTCCAGGAGGCAGTTAGAGTTTTACGTAAATAGAGATGTGATCTGATCAACATGTTGTTTAAGAAGGACCACTCTGGGAGCCTGGGAGTAGAAGAGGGAAAACCCGGGTCAGTGAGGCAGGTAAACAGGTGCATGTGGGAGTGCATTTGAGGGCTGTGGAGTGAGGTGGGTGGCAAGGAACGAATGGATTTGAGAGCTCCTTGGTGACCTACTGGATGGAAGTAAGAAATAAGGTCACCTCTAGGAGGTTTTCCGATTTCTGGTACAAGGCCCGGGTGTGTGGTGGGGCCATTCACAGGACATGAGACTGGAGGTGGTGCAGCCTAAAGGCAAGATACTGGGTTCAGCCGACACCTGGAACACCCAGGTAGAAATGTCTAATGATCAGTCAAAACCTGGGCCTGGGGCCCAGGAGACAGGTCTGGGCTGGAAGAAGGTCTGGACATCAGCAGGGTCTGGGCAGTGCTGGAAACCAGACAGTAGGAGGAGAGCACTCAGAGAGGGCGCCTTGTGGGGTGGGCACAGCAGTGGTCTTGGGGGCAGATGGAAGGAATCGGCAGAGGTGACCCAAAGCTGGCTAGCTGGTGGCAATGGAACCAGTTATGGTTTGGGGGGTGGAACCAGTTATGGTTTGGGGGAATCAATGGCAGCTGCAAGAGGACCTTGTCATTTTCACCTGCAATAGTGAAAGAATGCCCAGGTTGGAAGCTGAAAAAATAAAATCCAAGATAGAATGAGGTGGGAGGAATAGGCTGAGGCAGGCAGCTTGGAACCAAGAAGGGAGTGGATGCTGGAACTCCCTTTTTATATGGTTCCCTGGGCGAAGTGCAGGGTGGGGTTGCTTTCAGGAACCATTTGGATGAGGCAGTTTCTGCCTTTGAGTAACTTTCCATGCCACCTCCCAGAAGATTAGAGCTTCCCCCCCCTTTTTTTTTTCTGAGATGGAGTCTCACTCTGTTGCCCAGGCTGGTGGGCAGTGGTGTGATCTCGGCTCACTGCAACCTCCACCTCCCTGTTTCAGGCAATTCCCCTGCCTCAGCCTCCCGAGTAGCTGGGATTACAGGCACATGTCACCACATCTGGCTAGTTTTTTGTATTTTTAATAGAGACAGGGTTTCACTATGTTGACCAGACTGGTCCTGAACTCCTGACCTGAGGCAATCCACCCACCTCGGCCTCCCAAAGTGCTGGGATTACAGGAGTGAGCACTGCGCCCGGCCAGAGCTTCTTTTAAAAATATGTCCCTGGGGTCCTGGCCTTCACCTGTACTTTGCCTGTAATTTTCCACCTCTTGGTCTTTACTGTATAGCACTTGAGCAATCAGCTGTTCAGGGTGGTACAGCTGGAGGCACCATATGCATGTGGGCAATTACATGTCTAGACTCATTACTCACTTTCTTTTGGCACTGATTCCACAAGATTCAGGCATTTCCAATCATCCCTAGTTCCTCTTCCTAGATCTTCTGACCTCCTAGCCTAGCCCTGGAGAAATTTTATTGCTGTGTTTCAGGTACTGAGAACACAGGATCTTTGCTGTTCTGGCCTCAGTTTCCCATAGCTCTGATTTTTTTTTGAGATGAAGTCTCTCTCTGTCGCCCAAGCTGGAGTGCAGTGTGTGATCTTGGTTCACTGCAACCTCCGCCTCCCAGGTTTAAGCAATTCTCCTGACTCAGCCTCCTGAGTAGCTGGGACTACAGGTATGCACCACCATGTCTGGCTAATTTTTTTTGTATTTTTAGTAGAGATGGGGTTTCACCATATTGGCCAGGCTGGTCTCGAACCCTTGATCTCAGGTGATCCTCCTGCCTGGGCCTCCCAAAGTGCTGGGATTACAGGCGTGAGCCACTGAGCCTGGCCCCCTAGCTCTGATTCTAACCTGAGACCTGCTCAGCACTGCTGATGCCCTATTTGGAAAAAAATCATTTGGCAATTGACCCAAGGAGCCATCAATGTTTTGAGAAATTCCGCTTTGGAAGGCCAAGCAAAGGAAGCATTCCTAAATGCAGAAAAAGCCGGAGAACAAAGATGTTCATCTACGGATTTGCTATACAAATGAAGAGTGAAAAAGTGTCACCTGAAACATCCAAGAGCAGGGGAAAGATTAAATGGACACTGGCATTTCCTGGAGTAGAATATAACACAGCAAGTCTAAAAAACAGTTACGAACTAAAAAACAGTTAAAAACATGGACAAGCTCATGATTAGATATCAATGAAAAAATGGAATCTAAAATTATATGTACGGTCTGATTAAATAACACGCATCCATAAGGAGTTTAGAAAGAAACCTCTAAAGTGCCAACAGTGACTCAGCTTGGATTGTAGGATTATGGGCATTTTTTGTTTCCCGAATTTTCTGTAGTGAGGTTATGGTAATCTTATAATAGCAAAATACAAATAACAATCTTTTAAAACCCTGAAGCCTAATTTGACAGGTACCTCCTCTTCTTGATTGTCCCTCAAGCATGGGCTGTCCCTGTCCTGTCCCCAGCCTGGCCTTCCCGCTCCGTATGACTCAATTCCCCCTCTTGGCTTATCTCTTGATCTGGGGAGGTTTTACAGAGGCTAGCCAGAAGCTTGTGGGCACAGCCTCCTGGGCGGAACCAGACCCCCTCCCTGGGGTAGGGCAGCCAAGGCTCTCTGTTTTTGTTTTTGTGTGTTTTTGTTTTTTTTTTTTTTTTTTGAGACAGAGTCTCACTTTGTCACCCGGGCTGGAGTGCAGTGGCGAGATCTCTGCAACCTCCGCCTCCTGGGTTCAAGCAATTCTCATGCCTCAGCCTCCTGAATAGCTGCGATGACAGACATGCGCCACCACACCTGGCTAATTTTTGTATTTTTAGTAGAGACGGGGTTTTGCCATGTTGGCCAGGCTGGTCTCTAACTCCTGGCCTCAAGTGATCTGTCTGCCCCAGCCTCCCAAAGTGCTGGGATTACAGGTGTGAGCCACCGCACCCCACCTCAGGGGTGCTGACTTTTAAAATGTGGGAAGAAGACAATTAAATGAAGGCTTTAAAGCTTTACATGCAGTGAGCAAGGAAGCTTCTGGAAAGCATTTGAGGCCCATTTCCCACAACTTGTCCCTGACAGTAGCTATGAAAATCCTGGGGTGGGGCTCATGGGAGTGAGGTATGCATCCTCTTGTGGGACGCTCCGGCTGAGCAGGGCAGGCCAAGAGACTTCCAAGCCACAAGGAAATAACACTGTCAAGACTGGAGCGATGGCATCACGGGTATCCCCTCAGGGAAACTCAGAAACTGGCACAGAGGCGCATGCTGGCTGAGGTGGGGTAAGCTTCCCGGTACCTGGGAGGTCTGCCAACAAGAGGACAGGAAGGGAGACTGGGACTGGATGGCGTGGTAAGATAGGGACCTGGGCACAGGGATGGGACACCAGTGTGTGTTGCAGCTGCTCTAGGCGGGATAAATATTTCCCACCTGAGGAGGGAGAAAAACGCCAGTGGTGTTGCAATGTTACTGTTTTGCACAGCTGCAGACCCAGAAAAGGAGAAGGACACCCTTTCCTGCCCTACTCTAGGTTAGAAGATTCCTGCTGTCTTCTATTCCTCCCTGGCTGTTTGTGTTTCAGGCTCTCTGAGGGGGATCATGCTGAAGGCACCTCCAGGGAGAGAGGATGTTGGGTGAGCAGCAATGGCAGAGACCTATGTCCCAAATGGAACCCATGGCTCCAAGGCTGAGGCTCCTCAAGCCTCCAGCTGGACCCCCTTTTTCCTCATCTCCCTCCCTGGGGACTCAACCTAGCCAAAGGCTTCAGGTACCACCCTCAGAGGGGGCACAGAGGTTGATATCCCCAGCTAAGTGGGGACAGCCCACCATCTACAGCAGGGGTGTCCAATCTTTTGGCTTCCCTGGGCCATAGTGAAAGAAGAATTTTCTTGGGCCACACATAAAGCATGCTAACACTAACAATAGCTGATGAGCTTTTTAAAAAATTGCAAAATAAACTCAGAGATTTTAAGAAAGTTTACGAATTTGTGTTGGACTGCATTCAAAGCCATACTGAGCCATCCTGGACCACATTCAAAGCCATCCTGGGCCGCATTCGACCCACGGGCCACGGGTTGGACAAGCTTGATCTAGAGGAAATTCTTACCTTATTCTGCCAGCAAATATCTATTCATCGCCCTCTGTGTCAGGTGTTGTATCAGGGGCCAGGACCTTACCATGATTAGACCAAGGCCCTGTTCCCTGGAGCTTACATTCTACTGAAGCCTCACGGCACTGCAAACCCATTATGTGTTGCAGGCTAACACTGATGGAGCCGGGCACCGTGTTAGAGCCAAATTAGAGCTCCTTACATCCCTTCTGCTCATTAGGATCTGCTTTTTCTCAGCTCCTGGAGTGCCACTGAGCCTTCAAGTGGAGTCAGGTTTCCCCACCTGTGGAAAGAGGGGACATCTGGGGAATAAGAGTCAAGCAGAGCTTTGTGATCTGAATCAATTTTTCTTTTAAAGCATTGGGCCTTCATAGCAATAATGGCAAACCGCTATTAAGCACTTCCCATACTGCAGGCTGCCCTGTAATTTCCATGTATTGTGTGTGGTATCTTGGACACGACCCTATGCCTTAGGTCTGATTACATTACAGATGAGGAAACTGAACCACAGAGAAGTTCAGTTACTTGTTCAAGGGTACACAGTCATTGGACACAGGCGGTCTGGATTTGGCTCCATGCTCTTGACCACCAAGCTGTACTGCTGCCAACTAGCCACATTTGGTGAGACCTGCTCTGCCTACAATTCTTTTGGATAGTTCTTCTCTGGGAAGCAAGCATTTGTATGCCATCACTGTACTCTCGTGGGTTCAGATGGATCTGAAGATGGATGTCAAGTGAGATTCCTCTTCCTGATCAGAGATGGTGGTATCTGCTGTCACTTGAACTTGGCATGTGTGTCCTCAGGACACCCGGGCTATGGGCTAGCCATCTTCCAAGGTGGGCATGTAGAGGTAGAGAGTGCTTGCCTCCAGAGAGACAAGATGGCATGGGGAGGGTGGGGTGATGTCAGACACTTCATGAGAAGAGCAGAGACAAGATACATGTAGTCCCAGAGAAACCAAGGATGTGTTTTCTAGTTCTCCAGGAGCCCTGGATGTACATTCTGTTACTGGATTCTAGGACGCACTCTTGAGTCCTTTGATAAATCCCTGTTTTTACTTTTTTATGTAATAATTACAAAATGATGGCCAATGAGATAGGCAAAAATAGAAAGAGTGTTGCAAATAGCACTCATTCAATGAATCCTAATCTTTCAGCAAAGAGATTAGCCTGCTGTGTGTATGTATGGGTGAGAGTGTGCATGTATTTGTAGGATCTGCCCACTCAAATCAGGTGATGAAGAGTTGACAGAGGTTTCAATCAAAATTGACATAAGGTGAAATTTGAAAGCCACCCAGAAAACACATGATACACTGTTATGAAACTAAATCCCAGGGCAAAGATGTGGGCACAGAAGGACTCTCTTGACACAGCAGACAAGTTCCAACTCTATTATTCCAACTCCAGTATTCATGGCTGCTCAGGCAAAATCATTCTGGAAGTACAAAGCACCTGTGTCCAGATCTGGTGTTTACTTCTCTACCAAGAACTTGAATTTGTAACTGAGTCAAGGTCCTGAATCTGCCACCAGTAGACTCAGCTAACTGGAGACAGCAACTCTCTTCCCCTTAGTTGGGTAAGTGACTTTGCAACCCTGGGAAAATGTAGAGACTAGTGTAGAATCAATGAGGAGCAGAATCAAAACCAGAATATTGTCATATTTTATTGATTCTAAGGTGCACAGTGTTTTACATTTTACCATCTTGGGAATTGGAATGCATTTGACAATCAATGGCATCAGGCCACGCACAGTGGCTCACTCCTGTAATCTCAGCAATTTGGGAGGCTGAAGCAGGTGGATCACCCGAGGTCAGGAGTTTGAGACCAGCCTGGTCAACATGGCAAAACACTGTCTCTACTAAAAATACAAAAATTAGCTGGGCATGGGGTGGGCACCCTATAATCCCAGCTACTCAGGAGGCTGAGGCAGAAGAATAGCTTGAATCTGGGGGGTGGGGCATGGAGGTTGCAGTGAACCGAGGCTGTGCCACTTCACTCTGGCCTGGCAAAAGAGTGAAACTCTGTCTAAAAAAAATAAATAAATAAAAAAGAAATCAATGGCACCATATGATTATAAATGGTGATCTAAAATAAAAGTTGAAACTTTCCAAAAAATTATAAATGTTTGTGTTTTTTCTACCTTAGTGATATCCTAAAAAAAATGTTGAATCTTACATCTTAGATTCAACAAAATATAGCACTCTGCTTTAGTTAGTTTAACTGTCTCTCCCAAAAAACATGTGTTGGAAACTTAATTCCCAATACAACAGTGTTGTGAGGTGGGGCCTAATGAGAGGGTGATTCAATATGAGAATCAATAAAATATGACAATACTCTGGTTTTGATTCTGCCCTCATGAATGGATTAATGTTATTATTGTGGGAGTGGGTTCCTTATAAAAGGATGAGTTTGGCCCCCTCTTGGCCTCTCTCTTGCCCTTCCACTTTTTGCCATGGGATAACACAGCAAGAAGGCCCTTGCCAGGTGCTATCTTCTTGATCTTGGACTTCCCAGTCTCCAGAACTGTGAGAAATAAATTTCTATTCATTATAAATTACCTAGTCTGTGGTATTCTGTTATAGCAGCAAAAAATGGAGGAAGACACGCTCTTTTTGTGGTAAGGTTAGGAATAAGTTTCTAATCATCACTATAATCTTTTGGTTATTTAAAGAGATTGGAACATGGAAGAAAATCTAACATAGTAGACAGCCTGGCATATTACACTTGCAATTTTAATTTGAAACATTTAAGAGGATATAATTAATTGAATTTGTGGATAGTCTTTGGAAGTTGTATTATTGGGGTACAATCTAACCGCAAAATATAATGGCTCAAAGATGATAGAAGTTTATTTCATCTTTTGTTAACAGTCAATAGTGAAATGGTCCAGAGCTGGAGGCCAAGCAGCCTTGTGATTTGAGGTCTTCTAAGGAATTGGTTCTTTCTCTCCTTTGGTTCTCCCTTGGCCTAGGGTGTTATCTTCATAAGCATAGTTGATGGTGGCTCACTACGACATCAACGGGAAGTGGGAAAGAAGAAAGTCTATGGCAAGCGTCTTTAAGGCGATGCGCTCATTGTAGCACACATCATATCTGCTCATATTCCATTGGCCCAAACATAGTCACATGGTGACAGCCAGCTGCAAAGGAGCTTGGGAAATGTAGTCTGTGGTTGTGTGGTCATGCAAGTAGTTAAAGCTTAAGGGTTTTAGCTAAAAGGAAAAGAGGGGAGAATTAACACTAGAAAACAGTTGATACTTATCCACCATGAAGCTTAAGAGAAGCTCATTCCCTAGATTTATTAAATTTCAATAATTGCTTAAAGGCTTAGAAAGATCTTGTCAGGTTTATGAGTTTGCCATATCAGGTGTTTGAAGTGTTTTAGAGGATCAGATATATTTTAATTTCAAATGCACTAAAAATGTCTTAGGAAGTTTAATGAAGAACAGAAATTTATTGTCTCATAGTTCTGGAGTCTGAGAAGTCTAAGATCAAGATGCTGGAAGGTTCAGTTGTCTGGTGAGGGTTTGGTCTCTGCATTCAAGATGGTGCTTTTGAGTGCTGCCTCCTCTGGAAGGAGGAATGCTCTGTCTTCACATGGTGGAAGGCAGAAGGGCCAGCAAGGCATATTCACTCCATCAAGCCCTTTTAAAAGGGCACCTAATCCCATTCTAGATGGAGGAGCCCTCATGGCCTAATCATCTCTTAAAGGCCCCACCTTTTATCACATTGGCAACACATGAATTTTTCAAAGGACACATTCAAATCATAGCAGAACCTTTGGACAGGTTTCTATTACTTATGACCAAAAAACTCTGAGGAAGACACAGTTTCTCCTCCAACCCCCTTATGTTTCTAGGTGTCTCTGTGTCACAGAGCTCACAGCTACATTTCTAAAATTATGACAACTCTCAACACATGCATGAATGGAGGAGACACCGATGATACCCATTGGTTGCCTGTCTAGCCTCCCCTTTGCTGCAGACTGTTTCTCCTTAGCTATAACCTCCCAAATTTGTAGGGTTCAGAGGTAGTTATTAGCAGCCACAGTGATATGATTTGATCTACTCTTTAGACCTGGCTGATTGGCCCAAGGGTGGACCAATGAACCAGTTTAGGCTAATCAAGTGCCAATTGAAGGAGAGCCTTGGATTATCCCTTGGTGGTTAGAGGGATTATATGTAGACCAAGGAGCTGAGAATGGCTATCATCTATTGTGCAGATCAGAGAGCAGAGAAAAAGGGCCCTTTCAGAGAGAGAAGAGAGCTGACGGGCAGAGAAACAGAAACAAAATGTGGAGAGCATCTTGGTTCTAGTCAGTTCCTGAGACTGTCAGCTGCATATTGCCTCGAGTCCTGGGAGGCATCTGGTACACTTATAATAATTCATCTAGAGTCAGTTTCTACTATTTGTAACCCAAAGAATTCTACCTAATATGCCTGAAAATATATTAAACTTATTGTGTAAAGCAATCTTGTGAGTTTTGTTTTCAAGAGAGAGCTACTTAGTTGTCTCAATTAGTGGAAAATTCCAGTGCAGATCTGACCTTTGGGTTTGAGAGTACGGGGACTGATCCAAGGCATGTGCCCTGGTAAGCCCATAAAATCAAACTTACCTAAAACTCAACTCTTTCAGTAACTCTAGCCTGATAATCACTGCAAAATACCCAACAATGACTGAGTGTTAGAAAGTTATAGGCAATTAACCGTTTGTGACTTGTATAACATCTTATTATACTTAGAATAATTTATAGGGTGATATCCAAATTGCATTATATGGTCTATGGCATAGACTGCTAGTTTACCGTACTCTGCAATGTAAAGCTACATTTCCCAGCCTTTCTTGAAGGCAAGGCAGGTCCACAGGAAGGACAAAGTTCTGATCCATGGAATATGAGTGTAAGTGACGGGTTCAACTTCTGGGCCACTCCTTTAAAGGGAATCACTCAAGTCTTTTTTCTATTTTGCCTCACTGCTCCTGGAATATGAACATGGTACTGGGAGCAGAACAGCCATGATGAACCATGAGATTTAAGCTATGTCTTGTAAATAGACAGCAAGCTGGAAAAAGCCTGAGTCCCATGCCCTGGTTACATTCAGATCTTTCCATGAGAGACAAAGTCTTGTTTAAGTCACTGTTACTTTGACTTTTGTTTCAGTAGCTGAACCAGTACCCTGGCTATAATATAGTCTTTGCACGGGAAAACAAAAAAGGAATGACTTTTATTGAGTCACAAAAGGTCTAAATGTGGGCAGTTGTGCACTCTTGGAAAAAGCACCCAGGCTGCGGAAACAACTTAGCCCATGTGAGATGAGGAGTACCCATCTCTCAAGGAGGAGGAACAAGGGAACATTTAGCCCAGAGAAGGGAGGGCTCAGGATAGACCATAAAACTGTCTTCAGACATAGGAGCTCATGTGACAGAGGAAGTAGACTTGTGCCATATGGCCCCAAGGGTCTGAGCTAAGATCAATAGGTTATGCAGGGAACTGAAGTGCTATGACCCAAAGAGTTCTGTCAGTCAGGGTTCTTGGCTATAAGCTGCAGAAACAGACTCCGTGTAAAGCAAAAATGAAATTTATTGAAATGATATTTGGGGGAATCACAGAATGGACTGGAGACCAGCGGACTGGCCAGGAACCAAAAGCACTCCGGAGGGCTGGTAACCAGGAAGATTGGAAGCCACAGGCATGGAGCAGGAAGCGTCTGGCCAACATCATGAGTGACTCTAATTGTTCCTCATGTCACCATGTTGTCCACTCAGGATTCAAAAGCATGGGGGAAGAGTCTGATTGACTGCAGTTGAATGTCTTCTCTTCCTTGACTAAATGTAGGGTAGGAAAGGGGAAAATTAGGCTCTGTTGACTCTGGTATGAGAGTCAGGCACCACCTCCAAGAGGAACCAAGATGCTATGAGACAAATGTCTTGTGCTATCTGCAAAGATGCTTTTGAAGCCCATGAATCTGTGACCAATGGCTCAGAATTGGGAAGGACTTGTCTGTTCAACAGTTAGCTCCTTTCCTACTTCCCTCGCATGCGCACACACTCTGCTGAGTGATTCTGGTGATGAAAGGCTGACTATCTCCCAAGTTCTTCCTCATGTGAAGATGAAATCAAGGCTGGGAGTTCAGACACTGCCTGGCGCTTAAGTCCCTCCCACTTTGGTCTCACTTTTGTAGAGTTGAGTCCTGTGATTCTCTTACTGAAAACTTTCCTCCTGTCAAACTTATTCACTCCATGTCACCA
This sequence comes from Pongo pygmaeus, assembly GCF_028885625.2. Lineage (NCBI taxonomy): Eukaryota > Metazoa > Chordata > Mammalia > Primates > Hominidae > Pongo > Pongo pygmaeus. The sequence continues at coordinate 46,932,676 of NC_072395.2, forward strand.
CCCTCTGACCCCACCAAAACATCTTGTGCTCATTCTCTTTCCTCTTATTTGTAAAATGTTATCCATTCTTCACATTCCAGCTTAAGTCCCACATCATACATGAAACATTCCTGAACCATCCCAGTTCAAAGTAATCCCTCTCTGGAAATTTTTGCCCTTAATCTTGATTAGACAGTTAATCACACTCTTTTTTATATGTTTTCTATTTTTTAGAATATATATTTTAATCTTGTTAAGACAATTTAACTTTAAACACATTTATATCTTCTCTTGCTACCCAGATTTCTTACACATCTTTGCATCTCCTGTAAACTATTTCTTATACTTCTTTGCATCTCCTATAGAACTTAATGGGACTTTTTGTTTGTTTTGGCTTAATTGACTTGAATACCAGAAGTGGGTGTGATTTTGATCCTTTTATCCAGGAATTTGGGGAAGGGGAAACAGAGGAAGATGAAGATAGATGTACATCAGACAAACCAAAATGACTTTCCTCTGAGCATAATGATGTGAATGACTTATATTTTTACAGTTTTGAGGTATAATTGATGTATAATAAACCATACATATATAATGTATACAACTTGATATGTGTATATATAATCCATGAAACCATTGCCCTAATCGAGATAATAAATATATCCATCATGCCCTCAGTTTCCTTATGCCACTTCATAATCTGTCTACTTCATTCCGACCCCAAGCAGCAGTTGATTCGTTTTATGTCACTGTAAGTTTGCATTTTCTAGAATTGTATACAAATAGAACCATTTAGTATGTACTCTTTTCTGTCTGGCTTCTTTCACTAAGCATAATTATTTTGAGATTCATCCGTATTGTTGAATATATCAACAGTTCATTCCTTCTATTGCTGAGCAGAATTTCATTGTATAGGTATATCACAATTTGTTTTTCCATTCACCTATTGATGGTTATTTGAGTTGTTTCAGTTATTGACTATTACAAACAAAGCTGCTGTGCACATTTGTGTACAAGTGTTTGTGCAGGCACATGCTTTCATTCATCTTAGGTAAATACCTAGGAGTACAATGGCTGGTCACATGGTAGATCTGTGTATAACATTGTAAGAAATTACCGAAATGATCACACAATGTATGTTCCCATAAGCAGTGCGTGTTTCAGTTGCTCCATCTTCCCAACGACACTTGGTCTTTTGAGTCTATCTAATTTTAGCCATTCTAATAGGTATACAGTAGTATTTCATTCCAGTTTTAATTTGTATTTTCTTAATAACTAATGATGTTGAAGATCTTTTCATGTGCTTATTGGCCCATCTTCTTTGATGAAGTGTCTGTTCATTTAAAATGTTTATGTAATGGGTTGTTTTCTGTTTTCTTTTACTGGGTCTCTGTTCAAACTTGGCTGATGATCATGAGGGCATTCTCCCATGTGGATCAACAGAACCATGTCCAGTCAGTCCCAGCAACAGGGGGTGGCATGAGCCTCACAGAGCACTGGACTTTGAGATGACACCTGTTGCCTGGCGGTGTCATGACACTTAGGTGGGGACCCAGTGAAGGTTTTGGGACTGACCCCCTCCTCTTGGTTAAAGCCCCGAATTAAGAGACTATAAGAAAAAAGAGTTACTACCTCAGCTCCTCAGATGATCATGTTGCTATGAAGACTGATGAAAATAAAGCATCCAAGAAGAAATGCTAATGAATTGAAGTGTAACAGAAGCCTTACATTAAGAGCTGTGGAAATATCAAAGGTGCACATGGCCAGAACAAAGGCTAGTTGGTCAAGAATGTTTCTGGAGAAGAAACCCAAGACCGCAGTTGACACTGTCCTCGCGAGCTGCCCCTCATACATCTCAGCAGTTGCCAAGCCCTGTGGATTCTGGTCTCCACCGCTCCTCTCTGCAGCCATCACAGCACCCTCCTCTGCATTCCAAAGCGTGCACGCTTGCCCCCTTTGAAGCCTTTTGGGCCTCATCTCCTTCTGTCCTTTCATCTCCAGCCTTAAAACTCCGTGCTGAGCGGGCCTGGCTCACCCAGCTCTCCCCACCTGGCCCTGAGGACTGCCCCCCAGTTTATTTTGTGGGGTCTTCCCGAGGCCCTTTGTTTAGCACCCGGCAGGGGAGGGTCACCCCCTGGAGACCCCTGCCCACCGCAGCAGTCTCTGGTGCCTGGCCTTTGTTCCCTTTACTAAATCTAAAATGCTTCCACATGTGTTCTTCTGATTTTGCACTCGTGGAGAAAGAACATAAGGCTGTTTAATACCTCCAACTTTATTGACATTTAACATTAAGAACACTTGTGGGCCTGTTGGGGGACACTTTACAATCTTGTTATTAGAAAAAACTAACTCTTTCAGCAAGCAGTGATGCAAGCAGTATTTTGTCTTTTTTAAAGTCATAAGAGTTAAAAAAAAAAAGTTCTCTCTTTCCTAAAAAAGATATTGTAGTAAGGAGAATATCTCTCAAAAACATCCCATAACTTTTTTTTTTTTGGCAGGATAGGGTGAGACGGGGCTGGAAATAAGAGAACATGAGATTTAGACAATCTTTCCTTTACCTTTTTTCTTATAAGTAGAGCCCAAGTTGAACCACACCCCCACCCTCAGTTGATGAAAGTTAGAAAAATAATCATGAAATTGGTGGATTAAAAGAAAGAAAATGTTTAAAGAGCTCTCCAAATGTCTGCCCTAAGAAGTTCCATACAGTATTCCATTGTGCAAGGAACACAACCAATAGCATGTACAAGCTGACAGAGTTAGAGAGGTACAAATTAGCCTATGTAGCACCTGGGGGCTTCTGGAGAAGAAAAAGAAGAATCGAAGCAAATGGGCACGGCCAAGAAGGTCTGAAAGGGTGGGTGAGGGTGAGTGTAGGGGGATCAGGAAATACCAGCGCTTTCACTGATAAAACAGTTACAAATGAAATACATTTGAAATGTGACTTGCATTTGGGCCATTGGCTGAGGAACACAGATACACGCAGGGCAGCAAGACAAATAAATGGGGTTTTACAGGCCCAGGTCCTAGGAGTCAGTTAGGGAACAATCCCAGGACTTAGTGATGCAAAATTGGGGAGTTGGAGTATACTTTACCATGAATGGAGGCTCACTTCTATCTAGGAGAAGATGACAGGCTGATGAAAGTGATGACTGACAGCTTAACAGATGATTTGGTGCTATCATGGGATCACTGTCTCCATTAACTGGAAACAGTCACATTTCGCCACTTTCTGGGGGCAGTATTTAGAGACACAAGCCTACCTAAGCAGAATGATGATTTGTGCTTATCTTACCTCTTCCCAGTGACTGTTAGAACTCACCTTTTAGGGCCAGGTGCAGTGGCTCATGCCTGTAATCTCAACACTTTGGGAGGCCGAGGCAGGCGGATCACTTGACGTCAGGAGTTCAAGACCAGCCTGGCCAATATGGTGAAACCCGTCTCCATTAAAAATAGAAAAATTAGCCAGGCATGGTGGCGGGTGCCTGTAATCCCAGATACTAGGGAGACTCTGTCTCAAAAAAAAAAACAAAAAAACTCACCTTTTAGAATACAGGAGTATCACACTCACAATGGATTAATCCATTAGCAACAGTAAAACTGGCATCATGGCATGCAGTGCATGCCTAAGAAGAATATGGCAAGCAAAAGTTTTTTCTTTGAATTGTGCCACCCCAGGGCTCTATGGCATCGGATAATGTACCTTGTTTTTGTATCAGATTCCTTATCTACAGACAAGGAGATCACTCATTTATACACTTTCCACTGCTCACCTGTACTGTTACAGTAAACCGGGATTATGGCAGGAAAGATCAGTTTAAGGCTGTTCAGAGCCAAACTCCAATGCACTTGGATCACGGGAACTCATGTCATGGGCAAGTCTTGCCTTAAATCCTTGCTGCTGAGACACCTCCTTGCTTTGCAGATCAGCCGCATTCAGGGACAGGAGGGGAAAAAGGAGCCAGACACAGGGACCAAGGAGGCAAAGGAAAACCCCGAAAGCACAGGATCATGGATGGCCAAAAAGAGACCCTCAGGATTGCAGAGAGGTCCCTGACGATGATGCCAGGGAAACTGCTACTCGGTGGGCAAATGGAAGGCCAGTGGTGCAATGTGACACAGAGTGCAAAGGCTGGAAGATGCAGTGGGTCTGGGGATACGTGGCTGTGAGAAGAAGAAAAGAATGACAACTTGAGAGGGTAACAGGGTTATGACAAGGCTTTTGTTCCCCCTAGCTAGAAGAGACCTATATATGCTTCATGGCAGAAGGAAGAAGTCTGAGCAAGGGGAGAATTTGGCCACTCAAGGGAGGGCGTTATATGGATGCAAGGAGTGAGAGACTGCCATCACCCAGGAAAGAGGACAGAGTAGGACTACAATAAAAGTTGGTTGATCGACAGATAGTTGCTCAGTTTGCACTGGCTAGTAAACATAATGCTGTACGGTATTGGGGTTAAGCGTGCAGGCTCTGAGTTCTGCATAATTTGGGGCAAGTTGCTGAAGATGTTTATGAAGTCTCCTTTTCCCTATATGTAAAATGGGGGCAGTTATAATACATATCTTTGTGGTAAGAACTGAGAGTTAATACATGCAAATAATTTAAAATAGGTTCTGGTTCATAGTTAATGCTCAAAATGTTAGACTCAGTAATAAAAATAATGGCCATCTTTGAGGATTAACGATTGAAAGCTCAAGGTCAAGTCTCATTATACAGCAATATAAAATAAGAAGGTAAAGGTGATTATACTGACCCAGGGCATATCTTGACGTTCATTTTTTACAAATAGGGCTGGATTTCAACTTCTGTTCTTATTCTTCTTTCCTATTCCCCCTCAAAAAAACTTATTTGAAAATCAATCAAACTTCTGGTTAATCAAACCTTAAACACATACCATAATAAATGTTTTTGGAGAATCTAAGAGAGTCATTTTTAAATTAATATATCAAATGCTACAGTAATATGTTATACTTCTACTATGCTGACTATACATAGTATAAAGTTAAAAATTGTTTTGGTGAATTTAAGTTTGTAGTTATAGTAGGAAGAAACTAAATTTGCAACAGCATTCCTCATGATTTAAAAAAAAAATCTTTTTTTTTTTTTTTTTTTTTTTAAAATGAAGCCACAAGCATTCTGCTTCTGTGCTTATTTATTTATTTTTTTGAGATGTAGTTTTGCTCTTGTTACCCAGGCTGCAGTGCAATGGCACGATCTTGGCTCACTGCAACCTCTGCCTCCCAGGTTCAAGCGATTCTCCTGTCTCAGCCTCCTGAGTAGCTGGGATTACATGCATGTGCCATCATGCCCGGCTAATTTTGTATTTTTAGTAGAGACGGGGTTTCTCCATGTTGGTTAGGCTGGTCTCAAACTCCCGACCTCAGGTGATCCGCCCGCCTTGGCCTCCCAAAGTGCTGGGATCATAGGCATGAGCCACCGCACCCGGCCGCTTCTATGCTTTTTAAAAAAAGGTTGAAGGGGGAAAATCACAGTAGCTGCCCTCTCTCCACTTTTAGGAAATGGAATGAGTCTGTGGGTGGCTACCAGACTGGGAGGGCTTGGGGATGCTGACTCTGTGGTGAGGTATTATGCAGTCAGCTTAATTTCCTTATACCACTTGTCAAGTTAGAGGAGTAGAGAAGATGCCAGGTCTTCACTCATCCCCGAGCATTAGGGGAAAACTAGGGAGCTTCCAACAGGAAATGCTCTGAGTTGAAGTCAGCTCATTGCGCCGCCTCAGTGTTTGACTTGGCATATTACTACGGGGTCTATATTTTCTCATTACTAAACTGGGTCATGTAATTGACAAGACGGGGGACAGTCGAGGTGGGACCATTCTAGAAAATCTGTAACTACCTTTTTTTTTTTTTTTTTAAACGGAGTCTTGCTCTGTCGCCCAGGCTGGAGTGCAGTGGCGTGATTTCGGCTCACTGCAACCTCCGCCTCCTGGGTTCAAGCGATTCTTCTGCCTCAGCCTCCCGAGTAGCCGGGACTACAGGCACGCTCCACCACACCCAGCTGATTTTTGTATTTTTATTAGAGACAGGGTTTCACGATGTTTCCCAGGCTGGTCTCAAACTCCTGACCTCAGGTGATCCACCCGCCTCAGCCTCCCAAAGTGTTGGGATTACAGGCGTGGGCCACTGCACCCAGCCTGTAACTCACTTCTGAAGGTCCAGAAATTCCTTGTTTCCTTCTGTTATTTATAGTACGCTACTTGTTTAAACCAAACATGAGGTTAATTGACACTCAGCCAGGCAATTTGGATTACCTGTGTGGCTTCACACAGGTATGGGTTGTAGACAAGTCTAAGAATAGAGAATGTTAAAATCCAGCTATCTCAGAAAAACTTGGGTTCATCTCTTACCTCCCGTATGTCACAAATAGACGCATGGGATGTGAAATGGTAACCTCTGGGTAAGGTGACAAAGGTACTCTAATCTTGGCTTACGTGGACTACACGGTTAATCCACTGAATAATAACCAGCATCTTCATCTGTGTGGTAGGAGAACCAGAGGTCAGAAGGGTAGAGGGGCGGCTAAAAATACTTTGTTTCTATTACTGTACGACCTTGGACTAGTTACATTTTTTTGTGCCTGTATTTCCTAATCCCTAAAATGGGGTTAACAGTGCTTGCCTCTGTTTAAAAAAAATTACTCAATGATGCTTACTAAAGCATGGTAACGAAGACTTTATTCAGGACCAACGCAATGGGTACAGGGATCAGGGAAACCCGGGGAGAGAGAGTGGGCTCACCTCCGAATGCAGCGTGGGCAAATAGAAATTTATGGCCATGTAAAATCACTAAGAGTAACCATCAGGGGGAAGAGGGATTCTGGCTAAACCGATCTAAAGGATTCTTGTAGAACTCAGGCCAGGGTGAAAAGACATGACTGGCGGATAGAGGAAGATGAGGAACCTGATCTGCTATGAAGGGATGGGGGTTCTGTGCTAGAACTGGATTTTACAAGGAAGTGCACAGATGGGCCTAGCATGAGATTCAGAAGCCTGACTAAAGTTTGGCCAAGCAAAGAATCTTTGTCACCTCAGGGCTATTGTGAGAATTTTAGGAGACACATCCACCAGCCTTGGCATGGGGCCTGATGCAGAGTAAGTGTTCACTAAACTTTACCTATTAACATTAAAGCACTTTAAGTTGACAAACACTTCACGTACAGAGCTTTTAATGGGGCAAACAAGGGGCAGGAGCCTCAGCTGCAGGGTACTAAACCTCTAAGGAAGGGCGCTGGAGAAAACTGCATTTGCAGAGCCCCTGGCTGGAGGGCGGAGAACCATGTGTGTGTAAAGGGATGGGAAGGGCAGAATGCATGCCCCCGCCCACCGCAGACAGTTGCTAAAGGGTCTCCTACGCACTCAGTCTAGCCTTTAAGTGAAAGCTGAGCAAACATTTAAAGAAATGAGATGGAGTTAAGGTGTTCGCCTGCCCTCGGCTGCAACACGTGGGGGCAGGTCAGGCGCCCACCACAAATGCCCGTATCGCGCCTGTGTGTACCAGGCACCGTCCTCGGAGGTTTACGTGCATTAACTCACTCGGGTCCCCACTTTCGGCACAGGCAGCCGGCCCAAGGTCACGCAGTGCCAAGGGATTGAGTCAGACCCGAGCCCGCGCGCCGCGGCCCACGGCCTGTGCCAGCGTGCTCCTCGCCGGGTAGGGGGCCTGGTCAGCTGCGCCAGACCTGAGGACTGTGGCTGGGGGCGAGAGATGCACCCCTCCACCGATCCCGGGCGGGAATGTTCCAGAACCCCTGCGAGCAGCCGTTGGCCGCAGGGCCCCCGGGCCGGCCGCGACCCCGCCTTCCGCCGGGAAGGTCCCTAGCGCCGGGGAACCGCGGGCGAGGGGCGCGCGCACGGACGAGACCGCACCGCAGCGCACGCGCACTGGCGGGCACTCACTCGCCCGCCGCCCGGGAGGAGAAGGAAGGCATGGAAAGTTCCAGCCGGTTCGAGAGCTAGGTAGCAGGCATGGCGGGAGGCGGGGTAGGGGGAGGCAGGGTCGCAAGGGGGCGTGCGGCCGCCGCGAGCCACTCTAGGCCGAGTCCGCAGCACCGCCCCTAGCCGCGGCCGGCGGGCTAGGCTGGGGTCGGGGCGGGGGCGGTGCGGCGGGTGCGGGGCTGCGGAGGGGGCGTGGCGGCCGCCCGCGGGCGGAGAGGGGGCGGGGCGGTGGCAAGACGCGCGGGCGGGGCGGGGCGCGCCGAGGGGGCGTGGCGCGGCGTCTGCGCAGCTGCCAGCGCCTTTAAGCCCGGGCTCGCGCGGCCGGACCGTGCTTTCGCCGCCTGGGAGCCGTCCGGCGCAGCAGTTTCTAGGTCCCCCCTGTTCCCGCCGTCCCGCCCCTTCGCGTCCCGGGAACCGGCTGGCTTCCGAGCCGCACTCGCCGATCCTCCAGGCATGCCCCGCTACGAGCTGGCTTTAATCCTGAAAGCCATGCAGCGGGTAAGTGACCTTCCCTCAAAGCCGGTCTTCCCGCGCGGGCGCCCCCGCTGCCGCTAGGCCGCCGTCCCCCGCGCGCCCTGGCCGCGGGACCCCGGGCCTTCCTGCACTCCTCGGAGGAAGCCGGGGCGGCGGGTGGGCTGCGGGCGTCCGCGGGGAGGGGGCGCGCGTGGGCCGGCCGGGCCCGGCCGCGTGCGCGCGGGAGGCGGGGGTGTGCCTGAGCGTGTGCGCGGTCTGGGAGGGTGTGCCTCGCAAGCGGCCGGCCGGGCTGGGGGGCGGGGCGGCCCGAGCGGGCCCCGACCGCGATCCCGGCGCCGGCCCGCGGGAGTCCAGTGGAAGGTCCGCGGGAGGACACGCGCGAGCGCCCAGCCCGGCTCCGGCCCGTCCCCGCCAGTCGTGAAGCTGCCTCGTCGCCGGCCCCGCCGCCGCCGCCTGCTCCGTCCCGCTCCGCCGCCCACCGGCTGCCGCCGCCCGCCTCCGCTCTAGCGCCCACCGGCCGCCCGGAACGTCCGCGCCCAATAAAGCGTTCCTCCAAAGCGTGTTTGTGCGGTTGTCTGTATCCCGGTCTCTTGCAATCGCTCTCATGTTAAAAAAAAATCTTTGACTTTTCTTTTTCTGACTTCAGCGAAAATCCCGCTCCGGGTGTCCTTAGCCCAGTTTCATTCATCCAAGTTGTGGCCTTTCTTGCGCCTCCAGAAGACACTTTCTTCCCCCTGCTTTTGATTGATCTTGAGGTAGGGGATTTCAGGTTTGGAGGGATGCTAAGCGAACCAGCAGCCCCTTTCAGGTGACGGCGTGGCCAAGGACAGGGGCCCGCGGCCCGGAGGCAGCTCACTTCGTTCTCTGTCCTGGGTCATGTACTCCTCAAGTCGTCGCCGAAATCCCCATTCTCCCGTGAATTCGGAATTCGGTAACGTAGTTTGGTGTATGTTTTTTTTTTTCTCCACCAGGTGTGATAAAACAAAAATCATTGTACCACGTCCGAACTTTGTAAGCACAGCTTCCTACAGCACTAGAGGAGTGGACGCATTTTTACATTTGAAATCAGGCTCCGGGTCAATTGCGAGGAGTATTACCAAGTTTGGTTGAACTTAAGCTCAATTGATAAACTAACAATCACGGAGCGTCGGGAGGTTGTTAGGAAGTGTGCTTTGCATACTGTTAACTGGGAAAGGACGCCACTGCCTCTCTATGAGGTCTAGACAGCCTGGACAGACATGCCATTGTGTCCCCCAGCTTGTTCTTCATGGATTTGGAAGAAGTTAAGATAGTATCGTTCAGCCTCTTGAATATTCCTCTTGGCCCTCCTCCTTCCTTACCAGCATATGTAACTCAGAAAGGATAGAAGCAGTGAAAACAAAGCATTATTAAAAGGGAAGATTTTTAATTAGGTGGAAGTTGTTTAAGCCCTCCCTTTAACGTACGTGTTTTAGGAAGTGTAGAACTTGGGAAATTCGTTACTGAAATATCTTTGGTTTACTTTCCTTGTCTTGGGGAGGTAGCAGGTGACATTGAAAGAGGCAACCTGTAGGCAATAATATTTGCTTATTCTGTAACCCTTTGAAACCTTTGAAATGAAGACTTGCCCTCCCCTTTGTTTTTGCCATAGTTGCCAAGTATCTTGGTTAACATAGTTGCAAGTATTAAGTGTATTTCTTTTACCATATTTTTTTATGTCCTGTAATAACATAGCCTTTGGATGTGGAGCACCCATTTTTCACTCTAGTTCAGATCAACCGAGTGTAATTTGGTTAAAATAATAAATAACCCTCCTTGAAGTTTTCGCATGAGGGAAGGGGGCAAAAAAAAAAGCCCTAGAAAGTAGATAATAAAGGTGAACTGCCTCTTGGAGAAAGAGGCCCCATGGCAGTAGATAGAAGGTTGTAACACTTGTGACTTATGTACAATGGCGAAGTTATGTTGAGGAGATCCTTGACCTAAATAAAGTAATATTAAACAACAACTTCTCACTTATTTGTTCAAAAACCTATCTGTAGCTTGTAAATATGGCACAAACACAAAGACTTCCAGGTTTTAGACCAGTTTGCTTGCTTTCAGTTTAGGAAAATAGGATTCTAAAATAGGATGAATATTTTGGGGGAAAGGAATTTAAAAAGTTAACTCTAGGTTTATGAAATGAAAAATGCGACTGTGAGCTTGCACACCGGTAGCAGGCCTTGGAGAAACCACAGTTCTAACCTGAGGCACTTTGTGCTTCTGTTGCAAGAAGGGTATTATTGAAGCTCCTCAGTTCAAAGTTGCGTATCTTTCACGTTTTTAGATTCTTAAGTGTATACCTCTTTACCCCTTTAATATGATGTTTTCCTTTCCTTCCCCAAATCATTTATGCATCTTGGAATTGAGGAAAATGCTGTGTTAGGCAACTTTAACAGCGGATATGGAAGTTAAGAAACTATAGTTTTTCCAGCCTTTGGACTCCCAGAGCTGCTCTCCTGTTTCTTCTCCGTAGTACTCAACCTGGAGAGCATTCTTAGTCTGTTTGGAGAATATTAACTCCTCCCTGTCCTCATTACTTTTTTTTGACCGTAGCTTGACTCCTTTAAATTGAGCTTACAAAGTTTTAAAATTTAAAATACAGGCCCTGTGTTGGCTGCCAAAGTATCTGGATTGTAGCAAAGTCAGTTGCGGGAACCCCCATTGAAAGATTTCAGAGTGTATTATGTAGAATAAGTCCTATTGAACTATACAATTGTACAATTAGTCACCCAGAAATTCCAATACTGTTTTTCTCAGTTTGCAAGTAGGAGTTGATTATGAGTATCTACTTTTGTACTTCCAAGTTTGGGCATTTATGAATGTAGATACTAGTCTTTGTAAGAAGAAATTTATTTTCAGGTACCATTTAGCTTGATTTTTAAAAAATGTGTATATAAAAAAAGTTATTTCCGTGTTCTCCCTGCTTTAGCGTGAAAAGTAGTTAAAAGTGTGGTTAAATTCTGAACTATGACAGTAAAATAATGGATGTTGTGAAACTAGGCCTTTAAAGGTGACAAGCAATTTGAAAAACTAGTTGTTTAGACCAGTCTTAGACCATATTTATAGAAGAGTCCCTGGAATAAAAAGATTTTAAAAGTCCTGTTACACCCATATCAGATAGCATCAAGAGAGTTTTATTCACTTCTGGAAAACACAGTATTCAAAGGCTGTAATGTGAAAGGACATAGCCACAAAGGAGAGACCAAGGCTGCAGTCCCAGGTAGCCTCATTTCAGTGTGAGGAAGGCCTTCTCTGACAATGGAAAAAGAAATGGATTGCCTGTGAGATGGTGAGGTCTATATCCACCTCCACCCTGCCCCCCTGCAATGAGAACTTTGAGGTAGATGAGGAGAAGGGGTCATGTGTTTGGTGAGTGAGCTCTCTTGAGAGTGGGAAAATGGTTGAAGCCCTTTGGTTTCACTTGATAATTAGATTTTAAAGGTTGGTGTTTCAGTTAGGTAAAAGACTGAAGTGCCAATACGTGAATGGTAAAGCCGCATACTGTGTAAGGTAGAGGAGCTTAGGAAAAAAATGAAACTTTGTAGACACTTTTTATGCCTTGGGTATACAGGAAGAAGAAATCTGAGGAAAGAAATCTGTGCAATACATAATAAGTATTTTGTGGTTACTTACGTTAGGAACGCTAATTACGTCTCATGCCCTTTTCCCAGAAGGTGTTCACAGTTGGCATAGATTGTGAAAGCCCTGGGGTAATACTTTTCCTGAAATCTTCTCATTGGCGTTCAGGAATTTTTACGTGAAGAATTAAAGGTTAATGGCTTAATAACTAATTCACTTGCTATATGATTGCATTGCATGTACAATAAGATAGCATTTATATATATATCTTCATATATTTTTCTAATAGGAATAAAGAAGATAGCTATTTTGGAAATCCTAAATTCTTATTAAAACAAACTAATTTTTATGTTTAATACTCAATGCAGATTATATTTTACATTTAGATAACTCATTGAAATAGTACTTTGGTAGGGTAAGGAGTTTTGTGTAATCTAAGTTCTGACTTGGTTTAATTTGAATATAGAAAAGTATAATCAGTTCCTAAAATGTAGAAAACAGTTGGTTTTCTGGTAGAGTGATGAAGAATTTTTCTCTAAACGCAAACCTTTTATGATTAGCAACACCTGGCAAAAGTTTTGTATTTGTTCTAGAGTTCTTTTCAAGTTAGGATGTTCTGAAAGTAATGCCTATGAGGTGCCTGTATTTTAAATACCTTTTGGAGATGGAGAGTGTCAACCCTAGGTCCTTGTAGTTTGCTTGGCAACCATTTGATAACTAGGAAATAGTGAAGTTTCTGCTCTGTGTTGGTGGGAGACATCAGTTCAAACGGAAACATGTAGCTGTCAAGTGGTCAAGTCTTTTTAGTCTTTTTTTTCTTCCCGTGGGCCCTCCCTAAACAGCTTAGCCTTGTATCTTTAATAATCTCTCTTTGTGTTTTATCTGCTTGAAACCAGGCAACTTAAAATAGTTACCTAGTAATGGAAGACTTGACCCTGTGAACAATGTTATACTTTCATTTGGTATTAAATTTTCTTGGGTTACAGCTTATTGCCGCAGCAAGCTATTGAAGAAGGAAGGAGTCCTGTTCCTGCCCCTGAGCTACAGCTAAGGTACAAGGAATGGCTTGGGGGTAAGGAGTCCTTCCTCACCAGATATGGTTTGTATGTATGAAGACTGCTGGTCAGAAGTTGACATTTTGCACTAATTTTTTTTCTTAATTCATGACTCACACATTCAATACTGATGTTTCTAGATTTTAAAAATCTAGGTTGTATCTAGTATTATATGCAGACTGCTATTGAATCTTCTAACCTTTTAGATTATAAAATCAGTTTCAAAAAATTAAGAGTTCAAAAGCAATGACAGGGAAGTCCTGAAGTAATGTTTTTCATCTAGCGCCTTTGCTGTGTTTGTACTACTACGTGTTTGACTCATCTAAAAGAAACCTGGACTACCAGAATGGGGTTTCACATGAAGGTGGAAGGAAGGGTAGAGAACAGATGATAAAATACTGTGTGATTACTCATGTTATAAAAAGCCGTTGCAATTTAATTATCAGACTTTTCCTATTTAATGTTCTTAGCTTTGTGTTAGAATTTCCAATATACTCATGAGTTTATCTGTTGTTAGTGGAAGGCAATATTTTTAAGACACGTGTTATCAACACATGTAGTTACCTCTTAGGGGAATCCTTATTTAAGGAATTAGTCAAATGAATGTCTGGTAGGTTAGCAGTTTGTCTAAAGGAAGAACTACCCTTGGGTTTGGAAAGTGACAGTTAATTCAGCCTCTTATCCTTTTTGTTGCTTTGAAATTAGAGCAAGAGTTGGCAGCCTGTGGCTTCCAGGCCAGATCTGACCTGTCACCCATATTTTTATGGCTTGTGAAGTAGGAAAACATTTTACAGTTGAATAGGTGGGAAAAAAAACAGCAATACTTTATGACACTTGAATTTCATAAAACTTTCACGTTTCAGAGTCCATAAGTCAAGTTACATTGAACATGACCCTGTTCTTTTGTTTATATTATCTAGTCCTTTACAGAAGAAATGTGCCATCCCCTGATTTAGAGTATATAGACACAATTTTCTAGGTGCAACATTTTTCTTGGCTTCTTATGGTGCCGTTTTCTGATGTTACTCTCTTGATTTCTCCCTCCTTTCTTTTTTTTTTGAGATGGAGTCTTGCTCTGTTGCCTAGGCTGGAGTGCTGTGGCGCGATCTCGGCTCACTGCAACCTCTGCCTCCTGGGTTCAAGCGATTCTCGTGTCTCAGCCTCCTGAGTAGCTGGGATTACAGGCATGTGCCACCAGACCCAGCTAATTTTTTTTTTTTTTTTTTTTTTTTTTTTTTAAGTAGAGATGGGGTTTCACCATGTTGGCCAGGATGGTCTCAATCTGACCTCATGATCTGCCTGCTTTGGCCTCCCAAAGTGCTGGGTTTACAGGCCCTCTTCTCTTTATGTACAATTCCTTTAACCTTCATGTGGATGATTTGCCGCCTTTTTTAACAAGCTGACAACTCTGGCATTTCCTGTTGTCTTCTGTGCTGGTTATGGCCTCTTGGGTATCCCCTTGGCACTGCAAACTCAGTGTGGTTAAGAACTTAATGTGTTGCCTGTCCCCAAAGTTGCCTCTGTTATTGCTTATTTCTGTTTATCGCTTCTCTGTGTTCTGTCATCTGGGGCTGAACAAATCCAGTTCTCTTTTCCTGCAGTCTCAATCCCATATAGTCTTCTCTGCCCTAGTTGAACTGCTCATGTTGTTTGTTTCTTCCTTGGAATCTTGCAGTTTCTTAGCTGGTCTCCTGACATACTACTGAGGGGAGGATAGCTAATACCTGTAAATACACTTGTAGTGCAAATATATGTCCTTGAGATACTTTAAAACACCTAAGTAGGTGCACTTATAGCAAGGAAATAGTAGAAAGCCTTGTTTAAGTGATGGCTTTCTGATTCCCATACTAATTGGTTGTATCAACACTGTTGCCGAATTACTGCATACTTCTCATTTTCAAATACATGCAGGATGAAGTCGCATCCAAGGCTGCCTCAGTATGACTCCCAACTTATTTTTTTAACCTCATCTTTCAGTTTTTTTCCACTTAATTTTATATGCCCAGTAAACAAAGTTGTGCAGATTCTTATAAATACCATTACCTTTTATTTTCTTTGGTGCTGGCATCATGCTGTTTTTCTGTTTGGAACACCCTCCCTTTCCACAGTACCCCACCACCTCCATGAAAAACCAGTCTCATGTTCTTCCAAGTTCATCTTAACTCATTTGGTACATTAAACAAATGTCAAGGGCCTGCACCATTGGGAGTATAATAGACTAATCTTTCCTTTGGTTGCATGAATCTCATCACATGTCTCCCATCACATGGATCACTTTCTACTTTGTATTACAATTAATTGGTGAATATGTTTTACCTCCTTTGCTAGATTACAAATTCTTGAGAGCTCAGTCTTTCATGTCTGTTCTGCTATGCTTTGCATATATGGTAGATATTTACTAAGCTGCCTTGAGGGGTTACTACTCTCATCTCTATTAAACAGTTATTTGCTGTGGTACAGCGTGTTGACCTCGTGCTAGTAGTTTGCTTACAAGTCAGTGCACTTCGCTCGCGCTGGGTGAGTTGTATGTTACCAGAAGTTGTGTTGATTTCCAAGACTATTTTGTGACAGGTAATCTTGTTTCCATAAAATAATTTAAATATCATGTGAGCTGATGAAATGAGTGCAAACCTTTGTTTCCTGAAAACCAAGTTGGATTCTTTGGGAAGACTTGATAAAAGGTGAGTCATTAAAATAATGACTGTAGAATTAGATATGGCTGAAATAACTCAAAGTTTGGGAAGAAAAATAACAACAGGAGGATTCTGTATGTGGAGTGTTTTACAAGGATCTTTTAAACTTTCCACTTTAATGAAGCTGAAACTGGAAATTGTAGATAATGCCATTTGTAGATGTCGTTTAGATCAAGCAGAAGGAACTCAAATCATCAGGGAACTCCAGGTCATCGATTCCATTCTCCAAGTGCTTGTCATGACCCCCATATTGAGGTTGGCAAATAAATGTATGTTTATGTGTTGAATAAAATAGTTAATAAAATACTTAAGGTACGTATATATGGTTTTATGACTGGATATGGCTTTGGGTATGAAGGCTTCTGCTTTATAGAAAAAGTGCTGATTTTTTTGTTTTCTATTATAAATTAGTAGAAAAACCTTGTAAGATCTGAAATGAAGATACTGGATGTGTTACCGTAGAATAAACAAAGACTGGCATTGGGAGACTAGAAGGAGCTTTAGAGGCAGATGGGACTGGGTTTTGGATTCTAGCACCTACTTCCTAAGGACTTTAACCTTTTGGATCCTCAGTTCTTTCTTTGTAAAATGGAAGTAATTCATTAGGGAGGGCATTTGAAGATAAAGTGGTTATGTGACCTTGGAGGTAAAGTGTAGTTCTGTTGTTAAAGTAGCTTTGTGGTCTTAGGCAAGTTGCTGTGAACTTCATTGCCTAGTTTTTCATTATTCCCAGTTTATTAATGAAGAAACTCTAAAACTTAGATAATATCTAAGTTTATTTCATTAGAATCCCAAACTAGATCAAACCTGAAATACAGTTCTTGCTCAGTAAATGTTTGAATTAGTGATGTTGGTGCTTACTACTCTGCTCCCATCTATTATTGCCATGAGGGGCGTGGGCCTGGGTTTGCCAGCTTTTTTTTCCTCTTTTCCTCTTACCAGCCAGAAATCCAGATTTTATAGGAAATCTGTTTTTTTTTTTTTTGATGTTGCCAACTAATTGAAGAGTACTTAGGTACCATGGATCAAATGTAATGTATCTATGGGTTAGGTTGGCTCTCATTTTGTAATCTAGATATTCAGATAATTAGCTGTAGGTAGTCTGTAAATCTCTTAGCATTTATGTTAACAAAGCCCACCTTGTTAATTGGTCACTGGTTTGCAGTAGGACTGATTTCAGCGATGGCAGGCATAGTCAATTCTTGAAAGTAGTATCTATAGTTTCAGATTGTTGGGTTGTATGTGTGCATTTAGGCTAAAATATACATGTAGGCTTCAGAGCTGCACCGTGTAAACTGTGAGGGAGTGACATTCACAATCCACTTTTTCTTTCAATGAGTGATTGCTTGTTTTAGGCATGTGTTAGTACTATTTGGTTTGTACCCATTGTATTAACCTCTTAGGTGTTTGAAATCCTACTGGCATGCAAAGATTGCTTTGCCTAGAAAATATTTTTTTTTGCTCAGAGTGTGTCTGTGGAATTAAAAATAGTTTACCCATGATCCCTGGAAAATAGTATTACCATGAAAAAAATTCAGGTGCTCTCTTTGTAAAGATTATAGAGCAGGGAGGTGATGACATTTTTATTTTTGACCAGGCTTTGTGTTTCCATAAAATAGAAGCCAAGTGATTACCTTGATTAACCTTCGTTTTTTGTCTTTTGTTTTTTTTTTCACTCACACTCCAGATAGATAACATCAAATTGCAAATAAAACGAACTCAGATCCCAAGTTGTTCTTACCTACCTTTTGGCCCAAGGTGTAATTGATTTGTTTTGTTTCCCCTTCCAATCATTTTTACTATGATTACAGTCCCAGGTAAGGTAATTTCTATCCACTTTGGGCATACCTCAGTAGAGGTTGGTGTAGATGAAAGCTTAAAAATGAAATTGCAAGTGAAAGCACAGACTTAGCAAAACTTTCTTTATTGGAGCCCTCAATCCTCATAAACTGGCATTTTTCTGCTTCTGCCCCAGAATCGAGAATTCCTGGTTTTGTCTTTGTTTAGACTTGAGTTTTTAAAAGTTTCTCTGTAACACCTACCCTGGTGGTTAAATGCTTTAATTTTGTCAGGTGAAGAAACCAAGTGCAGTTATGGTAGCCAGGTTGCTGTGGATATAATCCAGTTTGAGAAAATTCTCATTGTGGTGATCAGAAGTGCAGTGTTGTGGTTGCATTTCAGCTGCTGGGAAGATGCTCCTGCAAATCCATGTGTCATCTTTGCTTCCGTTAGAAAGGTGCAGAATCAGTGTAAGTTACAGATATCTGCTCCCTTTTCATTTTGTGCTCAGATGCCCTGTATATGAATTCTGAATATAAAACATCTGTTCAGTCTGGTTTTGATTCAGATTTAAGGTGAATTTCTGTTGCTCAGTTGAAAAGCTAAATTTGAGCGTAGGCTCTGTCAGGCATGTTGTAGGAAAGGTGTATGGTACTGAAGTGTGTGGTTTTGTTTTTTAACTGCTTGACACTGTTAAGTAAGCAAATGACCCAGTCATGGGTTGTTTTGATTGCCATTCTTCTGTTGGTGTACTGCTTGCCTTCTGTTTTGTTAATAGTCATATGAGAAAACAGTTGTATGAAGTATAGTATCTTGAAGCTTTAAGACACCAAGTTTCCATTAGGCAGTCTGAGTCTTGCAGACTTTGGTAGCACTATTGGTCTCATGGGACTGCCATTCTCATGTGTGGACTAAGTAAGGGCCAGGAGGTTTTGCAAATTTTGTGTGTGTAAGAAGATTGAAGAAAACATTTTTCCTAATGTCATTGTCTTGAGTATTTTATCTGATTAGGATGGACTCATTGGAAACTATTGATAATTTCAAGATTTCCTGTCATCTGGCATACAAAGAAAACAGTCGTGACCCTATTTCCCTGGATTTTTCTATCCCTGTACTTGTCCTATGTTTGCAATGCAAGAGGAAAATCCAGCTGCCTTTATAATCTAGAATACCATGTTTCTGTTTTTATTTCTTAGGTTTAATTCAGGGCGTAATTTCTACCAGTCCCTCCAAATACTGTTAAAGTTACCCTTTTTGTGGTCTTACTTCTTACTTCTTGAGTGTTATGTTCTCCAAACCTTGGGGAAAATTAGAAAGTTTTAAAGTTTTCCAACTAAAAAGTATCTTTCAGAGGAAATACCCCGATTCCTGAATCTTCTATTTATAACTTGGCCTGGAGAATTATAATCTGGTCTACCAGGAAGTTGCTTGTGCTTAGATTTTCTGCCTTAGTCACATGGAAAGATGAGCAGAAGCGATTTCCTTCTAGAAACATTTTCTAGAAACATAAAATTGGAACCAAGTAGACTGAGAACAGAAAAAAACACAAAATTGACCTGGTAGGATGTTTTACCTCTATAAACCTTATAGTTGCTAGCCTTTGAGGGAGGCTAGATGAGTTGATAATAATGCCTAACCTTAGCAATGGATTGAAGTAGGGGTGCAGGGGTTATGTAGGTGTGTATATGTATTTAAGATATATATATACACCTGCATATTATACACACATATATACAATTCTCTTGAATCCTTAGCCATCTAACATTAGGTAGAGTGATTTCCATTTTACAAATGGAAAAACTGAAGAATTAAAACACAGACTTGGTCATATATAATGGTAAATACAGTAGTTTAATGAAATTTTGTATTGTACCTATCACTCAGCTTCAACTGTTAATTTCCAGTCTCCTCACCTCTATTTTATCTTAAAATTTTTTTCATTAATTTCCCTTGGCTAACATGACTAAAAAAAATTTCAGACTTAAAGAGCAGTTCATTTAACACTTGCATGATTTTTGCCTAGATCACTAATTGTTAGAATATGCCTTATTTTATCTTTTTTTAACTGCATTATTTTGAGAGTTGCAGACATCTTGACATACCTTTCTTAGGAATAAGGGCCTTCTTCCTAACCACAACATAGCCATCACATTCAAAATGGACATTGATACGATACTACCACCAAATACTCAATTCATATAGAAATTTACGCTGTTCTTCCAGTAATAGTTTTTAGTGTTTTAATTCAGTATTCAATCAAGGATCGTGTATTTACTTGTTTAGTCTCCTTGAACAGTTCCAAAGCCTTTGTCATTAAACAGTGGCACTTTGAGGAGTTTGGAGTCCAGGGCTACTGTTTTGCAGAAACCCTCACTTTGGAGTTGACTGTAGTTGTGTTTTCATGATTAGAGTTAGATTAGCCATTGTTGACAGGAATGAGTATTTCATAGGGATGTCAGTGCATCACATCGGGAGGCATACCACTTTGTTAAGCGGTCATTTGGTTAGGTGGCATTCACCAGAATGCGCCATTGTAAATGTACCCTATTTCCCTTTTTTTATTAAGTGATCTATGGAATAACAAACTTGAGACTGAATATTTTGTTCTCCAACAATCTGCATTGGTTTTAGCATCTGTTGGTGACTGAATCAGTTATTGCAGGAGTACTTTAAAGCAAACTTAGATATATCATTTCACCTGTAAGTAATTAGTATGTAAGAAATAAGGACTTTTTTTTTTTTTTTTTTTTTGAGACCGAGTCTCGCTCTTTCGCCCAGGGTGGAGTGTAGTGGCGCGATCTTGGCTCACTGCAAGCTCTGCCTCCCGGGTTCACGCCATTCTCCTGCCTCAGTCCCAACTGGGACTGGGACTACAGGTGCCTGCCACCGCGCCCAGCTAATTTTTTGTAGTTTTAGTAGAGACAGGGTTTCACTGTGTTAGCCAGGGTGGTCTCGATCTCCTGACCTTGTGATCCACCCGCCTCGGCCTCCCAACCGTAGTGCCTTTACACCTAACTACAATTCCTTAACACCTCATGTTCATGTTCAAATTCCCTGAATTGTCAAAAGGGTCTTTCTACAGTTTTGGTTGACTCTGAATCTAAACAAGGTCCACAAATTATGTTTGCTTAATGACCTTAAGTCTCTTACTCTGTAATAGCTTCTTCCCCCACTCTTTACCTTTCCGGATTTGGCTGGTCACATGCTGTTTATATATATTCTTCTATTCCAGGTAATTTCTGTAGACCCATAGGTTCTAGAAATTAGATTCAGGTTTTGTTTTGTAAGAGCACTTAAGTGGTCTTGGGAGGGATAGATCACATCAAGAGGGACACATGTCTGCATTTTAGAGAAAAGATTAATTCTTGGTGTGGGTACAGATGTTATCAGCCACACGCGTCCATTTTGAAGTCCCGCAGCAGCCTTTCTCCTGAAAATTGTAGCATCCCTATACTCATAGCCTGGGTGCATTACTTCAGGGCTTACCGGTGGTGATTTTTCTCATTACATTAGTCCTTTTGCATCAGTTAGCTGGATTTTATCTGACTTGTGTTTATTTCTAGTTTGTGTGTGTGTGTGTGTATATATGTCTTCCTGAAAGGTGTTGTAAAAGGATGCATTCTTCATCTTTATTTCAGAAAGGATGTTCATGAACTCCCTTAGTGATCCTCTCAAATGTCCTCAGTTTTCTCATTTGTAAATTGGGGATCATTATCATGTCTGCCTCTTGGGGTTTTTGTTAGGATTAGATGAGCTCAAACATGTAGTGTAAAAATAGTGGTTGGCACATGATGTTTGGTAAATGCTAGTTACTAAGGTAACTTCTTTAGTTTTGTGGGAACTCTGAACCCAAGTGTAATGGAGAGGTGGAAGAGGGAGTTCTTCATGAGTTGACATCAGGGTGCTTGGGTTTCTGTTGGGTGAGCTGAAGGGAATTGTTGCTTGCTAGCACTGACCTGCTCTTTCAGCTGTGTGGGAACGGTTGCCAGACAGACACGCACAAGGAAGGTCTGCACATATCACTGCACACTAAGAGGTGGATGTCGACCGTTGCAGCAGTAAAACTCGAAACACATTCCACAGTGGAGTTAGCACAGTGAAGGGAAGTGGGCCAGACTGGTGGTAGGTGGTAGGTTGAGGGAGATGGTGGCTCCAGATACAGGTTTTTACTATGTCATGGGCCACTGAGATTTTCATCTGAATGAACATATTTGTCTAGTCCAGTTTGCCTTGTCATTACATATACCCTCAACTGGAGCTATTTGAGATTGCAGATCACTGGTGGAGGAGGGAGGAGGCTCTTTTTCCCTTTAGGCCTGTTTAATCTGCATCTCTTGTTGCTTAAAAAACCCACTGTTGGTGGTAATGTAGGATATTGGAAGTTTAGTAGTCTTGATGGCGAAGAACTTAGTTGTTAATATTTGATTTTTTTATTTAACAAACATTTGAGCACCTGTAATATGTAAGATGATGTTGTGGACACTAGGACACATCAGGGAACAACACAGAAAATTCTACCCTCATGGAGTTTACATACATGGTAGTGAGGAGACAGAAGAAACGTTTAAGTTTTATAGCGTGTTAGGTGTTGAGTACTATGGATAAATACAAAGTTGGAAGGGGAGGCATTGAGATGGTCAGGGAAGTTACTTTTGTTCAAAGGCGTAAAAGGAGAGGAGACAGGTCTTGTGGAAATCTAGGGTTACAAAGTGTTGCCTGCATAGGAAACAGCCAGTCCCAGAGGCTAGTTTGGTCCATTGTGATGAAAGGGTTGACTGCTTGCTGTGCTAGTGCCCTGTAGTGGGCCAAGGGCAGAAGCATGGAGACAAGTGATCTGGATGAGATAGAATGGTGATTTGAACCAAGGTGCTAGTAGTTGTCTTTGATTCTGGATGTATTTTAAGTAGAGCCAACAGGCTTTGCTGATGGATTGATTGCATGTGGGTTGAGGGAGAAAGTGAGCAGTCAAGGATGACTAAAATTTTTGGACTGAGCAATAGTGAGGATGAAGTTGCTGTTCTGAGATGGGGAGGATTGAGAGTAGAACAGGTTTTTTGGGCAAGAGCAAATTATTCATACCCCTGAACAACAGGCAACTGCAACACTTCATCCATTAAGAGCAGTTGTCCATAAATTTTACTGTGAGAACCCTTGCATCTGTAGATTGTACAGCTAATTCTTCTAACTTAATGTTTTAAAGTAGTGGGAGTTGATAGATAAAGATTGGCTTAGATAGAATCCTATAGCCTGTGATGACTGGGTCAAGTGTAGAATACACCTGAAGACTTACTATTTTTCCCCCTCTGGTGGAATGACTAATTAACACTGATAAAAAGAATGAAGGCAGAAAGCCTTGAACTTGGATGGTGAGACCATAGATAAGTCTGGTCTTACAGCTGACTCATCAGGGCTTTGCTGTATGTGAAGCCTATGCCTGGGACTTCTTTTTACTTTTAATCTCTTCATTTTCTCCATACACATCCATTCACATGATCACACAAAGATTTCAGCTGGTTTTTATCTTACGTACTGTTTGCAGTCTTACTTTGTTAACAGTTGTTACGTATCCATCTTGTGTATTTTCAAGCACAACTTTTTAAACATGCATGATCTTTTATCAATATCGTTAATGTTTCTTCCTGTCAGTAATGTCCTTTTCACTGAAGGTAGTATTGCATAGTGATTAAGGGCAAAAGCTATTTAGACATAGATGTGAGTGCACATCCTGGCTTTAACACAGACAGCTGTGGCCTGGGGTGAGTTATACTACCTCATGGCTTCAGTTTTCTCATCTGTAAAATGGTCATGATAATTGTACTTATCTCATGATTGTTATAAGGATTAAAGTAATGCACATAAAACTAGACACAGTACCTAGATGGTGTTAGGACTTAGATTAGTGTTTTTTGTTTTTTTTTAATTTCCATTATTTATAACTCATCTTTGATAAACAGTCTTTTACAAGCAGATAGTGTTGAGCCTCTTGAATTCTTCTCATTGAGTTGCACAAATGTTTGGTCAAGATTACATAGTGATAGGCATTGCTGCTCTGTTATTTCTTATTTTCTTTTCTTTTTGAGACAGTCTCACTTTGTTGCCCAGGCTGGAGTGCAGAGGCGTGATCTCGGCTCACTGCAACCTCCACCTCTCTGGGTTCAAGCGATCCTCTTGCCACAGCCTCCTGAGTAGCTGGGATTACAGGCATGTGCTACCACACCTGGCTGATTTTTGTGTTTTTTTAGAGATGAGATTTGGCCAGGCAGGTCTCGAACTCCTGGACTCAAGTGATCCACCCGCCTTGGCCTCCCAAAGTGCTGGGATTACAGGTGCGAGTCACCACGCCCGGCCTGTTATTTCATGTTTTCATTTATCTTTAACAAAATGGGTTGTTGGGAGTTTGCTCCTATATGTGATCTAGTATTATTCACATAAAAGTTAAAACCAGTAGTGGTTTCATAGTTGTTCTTCCCTCCCTGACTGACATATCTACAAGGTCTTATTTCTCTGAGATTTCTATAAAAAAATTCATGATGAGCCAAACTTATTGGTAGAATCAGGTTAAAATGAATATATCTTGGGCGGAGTGTATATGGACGAAGTAAATCTGGTGGTTTATGAACTTTTCTAGGTGAATAAGATTTTATTTGAGGAAATGGTTTACTTTGGAAATTATCCATTCTTAACCCCTCTCCACTCCTGTCCCAGGAGAAACTGATAAAAGTAGAGCTGTTCTGGTGGTAGAGGGTTGGGAGGAGGGCCGCAGTCCCTCCCTACTCTGCCTCAACTTCACCTATCAGAATACAGCTTCAGCACCATTTGAGTCCAATCAGGGTTTTGTATAATTAATAACTTTAAAAACTTGAGGGTGCAAGTTTAATAGAAATGTTTTGTCAAAAAGATTTAAGGGCAAATTCTTTATATTTTAGGGATGGTTAAAACATTACGGTACAGGTTGAATATCCCTTATCTTAAATGCTTGGGACCAGAAGTGTTTTGGTTTGTGGGATATTGCATATTACTTGGTGGCTGAGCATCCCAAATCTGAACATCCCAAACTCAAAGTGCTCCAGTGAGCATTTCCTTTGAGCATCATGTCAGTGCTCAAAAAGTTTTGGATTTGGGAGGAGCATTTCAGATTTTGGATTTTTGCATTAGGGATTCTTAATCTGTAGTGTTGTCTTTAGCTCCACTTACAATTTAAAACTGGCTGGAGTTCAGGCCAGTTATATTAGGAAAACCTGTTTTGCTCTTTGTGGTACTGATGAACCGCTACAGTATCCTTGCTCCATATTTTTAAAGTAAGCAGGAGTTGAGGACAGTCTGTGTGAGTACACATACACTCTGTATCAAGCGTTGGTAGTCTATTCCACCACTGGAATTTGCTTTCCTAGACCTTAAGTCAAGGTGACAAAAGTGAAAGCATGTATGAAAAGTCTTAAGAATTTTATATACATTTTTTTCTTTTTGTATTTTACTTGAAGTGATTAAGTAGGAGCTAATAGTTGATGGGACAGTTGGGAGTCTGAAATGTTTGAGAGAGCTGCATCTTTAATGCATCATTTTATCTAATTCTTCTATGTATAAATAACTTGGGAAAATCCTAATATGCCTTGCACATAGTTGACAGTTTAATTTGAAAGGAACTAATATCACTTCTAGTATATTCAGGTTGTAGGGAGTAAACTGACATTTACTGAGCCATCTCCCCATTGCACTGGGCAATACTAGCTTTCTCTGTTACTTATTCCCTATAAATGATAAGGAGCAAGTTGGTTTCATTTTAAAAGCCAGACAGTTGAGACTTGTTGAGGCTCATAGAGTTGAAGTTGTTGCCTGAGATCCTACAGTTAGGAAGTGACGGAGCATGGAACCGAGCCCTTAAAAACTGCTGTTTTCTTCTGCACCATGCCACCTGCATAGATGTGGTACCTACACCCACCTCCCTTCTTACAGAATCGTGAAATCTGTCTGTTGGGGTGGGGAGAAAACAAGCTTGGGTATGCCCATGTTTTTTATTTTTGGTAGGTTACACAAAAGTGATTGTAATTCAGGTAATTAGGTTTTCAGAGGTGTCTGTGTGTTTTATAACCCTCAAATTATTAGCTGGCTAAGTGAATATTTTTCATTTGGATCAGAGGATGAGCAGGGCTCATCAAGCTTACCATTGACAGAGTGCTGGACTAGGCGTCTCAGATTGTATCTTGAGTGTGTAGTTTGTAAATTGACTCCAAAGCTAAAGAGGTGGTTGTTTGGTCACGTTTAAGATTATTGCGTACTACTCTTTGCAGGCCCGCCTGTGTCATTGAACTTATTATGACTTGAAGCCCTGAGTATAGGAGATAATTTTTCTTGTTCCTTGTTTGGTTTTTGTGGCAGGTGGTTTTTTATTTTATTATTTTTTCGATAGAGTGCCCATATATCCTGCAGTTTACAGATAGTTCCAGAATAAGTTTCTGGTTTGGAAGATAAATTATATGGTCATCCAGATAGTACAAGAGAGATTTGGTCATGATAACTAATTACATTTTGGTTAACATGGTTATATCACCTGAAGGAGTGCTTATTTAAATTTGGTCTTACCTTTTTTTCTCTTTCTATTTGGTCAAATGCAGCAAATATTTATATTTACACTTCTCTATTTGGATTAATTCTTTAGTTGAAATTTAATTTATCCAGATACGTGGAATAGAACCAAAACTGCATTCTGATTCTGTGCACAACAATAAAATACTACTTTCTGAAAAGGATGCCTTCTCTTTTGGGAAGAAGGGGAATCTGCTCTGTTTCAAAGCACCTTTGTGTTCGAGGTTTGGCTAAATCTGCTCATCACCACTAGGGGACTGTTTCTTTTTGCATTCTACAAGTATTACTCCCATTACAGAAGCTTTTTAAGAAAAAAATGGACTACCAAGGAACCCACCTATGTGCTTTTCATAACTATACCTATTTTATTGTCTCATAATTTTTACTTGAGAGGTTTGCCTGAATGGTGAACTGTGACAAAAAGCATATATAAATATAAAAATACAAGTTAAAAAGCCTCATGTTAGCTGAAGATTCTTTCATGTGTATTCTTGTAAAAATAAGGGAACCCTGGACAGTGCTCATTGTATTTTGTTGAAGAAATGTTTGTTTCTTTAAAAGGAAGAAAAACATATATGTATAACATACTGTATGTTCAGAACCATTTTTAAGGAATGTAGTTTATCTCTTGAAAGACTGAAATTCAAGGCTGTGACTATGACTAGAGTGTAAAATATAGCTGTATTGCATTATAGTATTTTACATATTTCTACAAACCAAATTGACCTGTTTTTGGTTTTGTTTTTCCTTTTCCAGTCTTTACCAGGTGCTGGTCTCTGCATGTATTTTGTTTAAGTTGGAAAAATCTAGAAACCTATCCACAGACTGGTATGGTATCCAGTGAGAAGGGAGCTGTCCGCAGTGGCTTTGAAGGATCTGAGGAAGCCTAGGCGGAAAGTTGAGAATTCAGCCTTGAGCTAGTGTTAGGCTACTCTCTGCTACTTCTCCTGTGGGCTAGTGTTAGGCTACTCTCTGCTACCTCTCCTGTGGGCAGAGCAACTTTACTAGAGAAGTTAGGAGTTAGGGCTAGCATGAGAACTTCATGCAGTTTGAGCATTCATCAGGCAGCAGAATATAGCTTCTATATCTACCTTGCATAAATCAGATTTGACAGTGAAGAACAATGTTACTGATAGTAACAGTGCTTCCCAGTGATTGAGGAAGTGATTTTCTTTTTCAGCACTTTGTTCTCTGAACAAATGGGCTGCAGCAGCTACTATGACACATAACCCACCCTATTTCCCTGCCCAGATGAAACCAGAAATACCCACTGTGTTTTTCTCTCCCTTCTTTGGAAAGCACGTGGTTGCTACTGCCATTGGGAAGAGTGATACCTGATTAGCCAGGTAGCCTTCTGAAAATTGAAACAAGTGGCCTGAGGATGACTTGGATGGCTGTTGGGTAGCAGAGAGCCCTGGAGGCAGGGTTTCATAACTGGGAACAGCAGTTTTTATTGTAATTGACACAGCAGTTTTCATTGTAATTGACAAGCTTCCCTTATGCAGAAACATTTAACGATACCCTTTTAAATAATGTTTACTAGTCATCTGATTAGATTTTATTAAAAATTTAGATGATTCTTCCTACATAATGTCAAAGCATTTGTTTAAAAACTTGAAAGTTTTTGGGGGTGGGTTAGGTGGTCATAGAAATATGATCATCTTCAGGATTTGGCAGGTATGAAGTGATACAAACCTCAACTTTTAAGATTTTTTTTTTTTTTTTTTTTTTTTTTGCTTTTCTCTGGCAATCTTATTTATGCCAGCCATTGATACTTAGAAAGGATTTAAATCACTTTTCATAGCATAATTATCGTAGTGCTTAATGCTTTAAAAAGGCATGCAGATGGGATTGAGACATTTCTATCCAGGCAGTTTTTTTTTGCATTAGACCTAAGAACCTAATTTTGTAGGGCAGTAGTCTCTAGGCATTATGTTTAGCTCCTTTTGTCAGTGAGAAGTGTGTTGTAAAGTTTCTAATACTGTGGTCTGTTTTGAACAGTTTTGAGAAGACGTAGCTTTAGTATAATTTATAGGACTTAAAAGGAAAATGCCTAGATTCATCAGAAAAAGCATGGAAAAACATTCTACTCTGAGGTTGCCTTATTGGAAAAGGAGAAATCATTTAGAAGTTAATGTGTGGAAGGCATTAGGTTGAATAAAAATGTTTTTCGTATTGATTTGTCAGCTGCAAGTACAATTAACTGAAAATTTAGTATTTGTCTCTTTTTCAGGAGAAAAACCATCAAATTTTAATACATTTAATTTTAGGTAAATTTAAATGTCTGTTTTGCAGAGTGATTATCTTAATCCAGAACTGAAAAATTCCTGATGGTCCTACTGAAGATTTATCTAATGGTCAACAAATGTCTGTTTTGTTGAGGTTTGGCGGACATAATAAATCATTTTTTAGTGTTCAGAAAACTTCTCTCCTCCTCCCTGTTTTCTCTGCTTCCTATACCCTTCAACAAAAAGCATTAAAAGGAAAAAATAATAAAATCACACCTTTAGTCAGTGCCGTTATCCTCTCAGAGGTTCTTTTGGAAATACTGCCTGATGAAAAGGAAGAGAAGGAAATTACCTCTTTTAAAGTTTTCTTTTTATCTTCTTGCAGCATCTTCTAACTAGCAGAAATAATACAATTTTTGAGTTGTTTTGTAAGTTGGATATTTCTAGTTTTGTGTGGAATGTCATGTTTCCCATTAGGGCAGGGGGCATCTCACAAGTTCTAGGTTACTGTATGACAACTATATCCATTTACTGGAGTTTAAGAAGCTTTATAACAATACATTTCCAGAGACTGGGCAGTACTTGGTTTTCTGTATTTAAATTTTCTGAGGGTGGATGATAACATCTAGTAAACACCACCTGCCTGTTCCATCCAGGACCCTAACTGGCCATAAAGTTAGCCCCAAACTCTTAGGATTCATAGTATTTTAAGATTTCATTTTTGTGCCCTTATTATGAATATAATTAGTGTTTTCTACCCTTTAGGGTGCTTTAAGATCTTAGTACCTGTTCCAATCTGAGACTACCACAGTAAGACAAGAAAGGGCAATGCTGTGGTAGGCAGTTAGCTGCTGAAGTTAGGCCACTTAGTTATGAGGTTGATGAATTTTTGTCCTTAGTTCAAAATGATAATATTCTCACTGACATAAGTATCAGCTGTGATCATATAGATTGCTCTTTCCTGTGGAACTGAAGTGTATTTAAACATTTTTTTTTCTTTTTATAAAGAATGTCTTGTTGCGCCGTGTTTGCTAGACTGAAAGTTTCCTCATCACGTGGTGAGACCCTCCTCTAATTCAATCTTTGTCTTTTGTCTTTGCTGCCTTGCAGGGTTGGTACAGTAGGCTTCACTAGACTTAGCTGCAACTCAGAATTTCTCCTCCAGCACCTGAGTAAATGCTGATGGTCTTGTGGAGAGTGGATTAAGAGTACGAGCTAAGTTCTCAATCCCAATTAAGAAGCGGAAAATTTAAACTGTCTTCTTCAAAGTTTATCACAACCACCACCATCAAGACAGCAAACCAAAGGACAAAGACTTTGACCTGCTGTGTTGCTCTGTGTAGTCCAGTTCACGTATGGTTTACAGACTTGGCTGGGGTTACTAAAAATAAATAAAAAGTTGGACACTTCTGTCATTGGACGCTATTATTCACAAGTTACCAGAATGAGAGCTGTACTGGACACAGCAGACATTGCCATAGTGGCCCTGTATTTTATCCTGGTCATGTGCATTGGTTTTTTTGCCATGTGGAAATCTAATAGAAGCACCGTGAGTGGATACTTCCTGGCGGGGCGCTCTATGACCTGGGTAGCAATTGGTGCCTCTCTGTTTGTGAGCAATATTGGGAGTGAGCACTTCATTGGGCTGGCAGGATCTGGAGCTGCAAGTGGATTTGCAGTGGGCGCATGGGAATTCAATGCCTTACTGCTTTTACAACTTCTGGGATGGGTTTTCATCCCAATTTACATCCGGTCAGGGGTATATACCATGCCTGAATACTTGTCCAAGCGATTTGGTGGCCATAGGATTCAGGTCTATTTTGCAGCCTTGTCTCTGATTCTCTATATTTTCACCAAGCTCTCGGTGGATCTGTATTCGGGTGCCCTTTTTATCCAGGAGTCTTTGGGTTGGAATCTTTATGTGTCTGTCATCCTGCTCATTGGCATGACTGCTTTGCTGACTGTCACCGGAGGCCTTGTTGCAGTGATCTACACAGACACTCTACAGGCTCTGCTTATGATCATTGGGGCACTTACACTTATGATTATTAGCATAATGGAGATTGGCGGGTTTGAGGAAGTTAAGAGAAGGTACATGTTGGCCTCACCCGATGTCACTTCCATCTTATTGACATACAACCTTTCCAACACAAATTCTTGTAATGTCTACCCTAAGAAAGAAGCCCTGAAAATGCTGCGGAATCCAACAGATGAAGATGTTCCTTGGCCTGGATTCATTCTTGGGCAGACCCCAGCTTCAGTATGGTACTGGTGTGCTGACCAAGTCATCGTGCAGAGGGTCCTTGCAGCCAAAAACATTGCTCATGCCAAAGGCTCTACTCTTATGGCTGGCTTCTTAAAGCTCCTGCCAATGTTTATCATAGTTGTCCCAGGAATGATTTCCAGGATACTGTTTACTGATGATATAGCTTGCATCAACCCAGAGCACTGCATGCTAGTGTGTGGAAGCAGAGCTGGTTGCTCCAATATTGCTTACCCACGCCTGGTGATGAAGCTGGTTCCTGTGGGCCTTCGGGGCTTAATGATGGCAGTGATGATTGCAGCTCTGATGAGTGACTTGGACTCTATCTTTAACAGTGCCAGTACCATATTCACCCTCGATGTGTACAAACTTATCCGCAAGAGCGCAAGCTCCCGGGAGTTAATGATTGTGGGGAGGATATTTGTGGCATTTATGGTGGTGATCAGCATAGCATGGGTGCCAATCATCGTGGAGATGCAAGGAGGCCAGATGTACCTTTACATTCAGGAGGTAGCAGATTACCTGACACCCCCAGTGGCAGCCTTATTCCTGCTGGCAATTTTCTGGAAGCGCTGCAATGAACAAGGGGCTTTCTATGGTGGAATGGCTGGCTTTGTTCTTGGAGCAGTCCGTTTGATACTGGCCTTTGCCTACCGTGCCCCAGAATGTGACCAACCTGATAATAGGCCGGGCTTCATCAAAGACGTCCATTATATGTATGTGGCCACAGGATTGTTTTGGGTCACGGGACTCATTACTGTAATTGTGAGCCTTCTCACGCCACCTCCCACGAAGGAACAGATTCGAACCACCACCTTTTGGTCTAAGAAGAACCTGGTGGTGAAGGAGAGCTGCTCCCCGAAAGAGGAACCGTACAAAATGCAAGAAAAGAGCATTCTGAGATGCAGTGAGAATAATGAGACCATCAACCACATCATTCCCAACGGGAAATCTGAAGACAGCATTAAGGGCCTTCAGCCTGAAGATGTTAATCTGTTGGTAACCTGCAGAGAGGAGGGCAACCCAGTGGCATCCTTAGGTCATTCAGAGGCAGAAACACCAGTTGACGCTTACTCCAATGGGCAAGCAGCTCTCATGGGTGAGAAAGAGAGAAAGAAAGAAACGGAGGATGGAGGTCGGTACTGGAAGTTCATAGACTGGTTTTGTGGCTTTAAAAGTAAGAGCCTCAGCAAGAGGAGTCTCAGAGACCTGATGGAGGAGGAGGCTGTTTGTTTACAGATGCTAGAAGAGACTCGGCAAGTTAAAATAATACTAAATATTGGACTTTTTGCTGTGTGTTCGCTTGGAATTTTCATGTTTGTTTATTTCTCCTTATGAACTTAAGGATATGGTGAGACACTAACTTAAGACGATACTGACTGGTCTTTGGGGAAAAAAAGTTATGTAACTGTTGCATCTCTCAGGCATTGTTTACGCTGTAGGTTTTAGCCAAATTTTACTTAGCAGAAAATCATCTATTTACAAGACTTTATTTTCCCAGAGATGGATGAAAGTAAATCTTCAACTTAAGTGAAGCAAAACTTAACAGACTGAATTGTGCAAATGTGGTTTTAAATTTTGCATACCAAAGTAAGGAGAGACCAGTTATTCTCACAGAGCACTTAGAGCAGAATATATGTTAAGTTACTATGAATTAAGGTATACTGTCTGCACTGCCAAGTCTTGGCAGACCTTACCCTGAAGTAGAAGATTTGCTCATTTCTAAATTTTTTTTCTGTCTCTGTAATCCCTCCTACCATTAAGAAAAACTTATTTCTCAGACATTGTACAATCAGTTATGTACTGAAAATCGAATGTGCTTGTGTGATACTTGTTTCAGGACAAGTTCGTTTGCCAGGTTCATTTTGTTAGCATGAGCCTACGGATTCTGATTGCCAAAAGAAAGAATGTTTTCCTGTAGGTATTTTTGTACCATCAGTATATGGAATGTTAGGGAAAAACTTTGTTCCAGTTCCTTTTTTTTTTCTTTCTACTTTCGAGTTTAAGTCAACCATACTGAAATGACCAACAAGTCTGCCTGTAAAGTTACATGTCATGATTGTACTGTTAAATGATTATGGGGGAGAAAATGAAGTAAATGTTGCTGATGATCCCCATATTTATTGATCATATTAAGGTTGTTCATATAGTTTGGAAATGACCAGCCCCCTAAGCAGTGTTTGATTAACTTATGCTAATCAGATGATTACTCATATATTCTGCTAATTTTCTAGCTTTGTTCTTGTTATTTGGAAAAATTGTTAGCCAAATGCCTTCCTAAGTGGATCCAGTTGGAAGATATGTCCAGAAACCTGAAGAAAAATTGACGCTGCCTTTGTGTGCTGGATTGCTCTACTTGATTAGATCATGATATATCAAGGTTGAATTTTTAGAGGGAAAATTTAATTCTGATATCTTATTGCATCCTTGATAAGTTTTTCCCTGATTTTTTTTTTTCCTCAAAAGACTTTCCATCTGTACACAGCCTCTACATTTTTGTTATAGTGACTTAGAGCATGAGGATGTTTCAGTGCAAACTGGCCATCGGTAACAGAAAACTCAGTGCATACTTTGCTGTTGTTAGGTTGTCAATATAGTCTTTCTGTAGGATGGATAACATGTTTGAGAGGTGCCAAACAAGAACTTTTGGGGTTAGTAGTGTGTCTTGTGGAGGGTATTACAGGACTGTTTAATTATAGGACTCTAACTTGACATGGCTTGGCACCCACTTGCAGCTAGTGGGTACAGGGTACAAAAGATGTTAGAGACGAGCTCTACAGATTACGTACTCCTGTGTCTTTGTATGCTCCACACTGTCCTTTGTCCTCCATGAAAGATGAAGGAAGCAAATTATGTATGTACTTTCTTTGACTTTCTTTAATCTCTGATACTTTTTAGATTGCATGATTTTACTAGGCTTGTATTTAGGGAAGTTACTTTCATAAATACTTTTGTAGATTTTGAATCAAAACTCAGTCTTTTTAATTTTTTTGTAGTCTATAAACTAGTTTCATTATGATAGACTTGATTAGTCCAAAGTTAATTTTAGAAATTATCAGGTAGCATAGTGTCTTCCCATGATCAGGAGGCTTTCTGATGGACTGAGTCTGTAAATGAAAAAATAATTTATGTATGAATAGCATGTATTTCTGAAGAGCTTAGAGTGCCTTGTAGAATTTTTTTCTCAATTTTATTCTTGAGGTTTATAATTTGGGGGCCAAATAGAGCTCATCCTTTTCTTGTTTGGAAGTTGAGGCTGCGACATGTCCAAGGTTATGAAGTCTTATTTGGGAAGAACAGAAACCAGGTCTCCAAATCTGGACTCATGGTTTGTTCAGATGTGTCTCGACAAATGGTTGTCAATGTTTTGTCCTATTTTTTCAAAGGAACTGTTCTTCCTTTGGGACAACCTTTTGGTGTTTGGGAAAGTAATAAGATCTTGGATTTTTCAAATTAACATTAAGTTGTGAGAACTAAAATTTTCTTTGAACCACACTACTGTGTAATTCAGTGATAATTGACATATTGGCTGGGCAGCCTGTCTCTTCCATATCCAGTGTAAATGAATAGGAGGTGTTTGTGGTTTTTTTTTTCTCCCTTTATTTAACATTGAGTCCTAGTAGTTTGGAGAATTAGGGTCCCTCTATCTCCTTTCTGCTCTTGTCTTAGTAAGATACATAAGGTACATCATCTTGTGTCTTTGTGTATATAGCAGTAGGTCAAGTTTAGAGTACTAAAGTCTGTAAATAAGGAATGACTATTAGCATATTCATTAGAATTGTTTATTCTTGCCAGTATAAACATCATTTTATTTAGACTAAAGTCCCTGAAGCTTGTCTTTCTTATTGCTTCCCAGTAATAGATAATGTGCTCAAGTAAGTTTGTGAATTGCTGATTGCAGCTTCATTCAGGGACCAGTCTTCAATCTATATTTCATTAGAATGATTGTTCCTGGCATGATACATGGACTGTCTTAAGCTAGCAAAATGTTCATACTTTACACTGACTAAATGGGTCCTAAATGATGACATTGGTCTTTAGACATTAACGTGTATATTTTTATATTAGCTCAAGCTAAGGTTCAGAATTGAAGATTGATATTGACTAGAATAGCTAAAAGTAAAAATGAGGTGAGGACACTGGTCTTGGAAGGTAGAGAAAAATAAATGTCTTACCAGGTGTTAATGGTATCCCCAGTTCTTAGACTTTTGTCTTCTCAGGCAATTTCCATCCCAAGATCTGATGAGAAGGGCATATTACATTGGTATGCAGGATGATTATTGCGTATTTTGTGGGACCTCTAATTTCCCTGGTCATCTTTCAGAATATTCTGTTCTGCCACCCCCAGAGAGTAAACACTTGAGCCGATTTCTTCTTCCCCAGCTGTTCTTTCCTGGGGGTAATTATGCTTTGTCTTTAGATGAGAGAACATCAAGCAATAGCAGTGGTGCTGTGTCCTTTGGCCTAAATTCAATAGATCTGATCTCCTAGGGCTTCCTTTTCACTTGGCTCAAAGGATCCATTGTCTTTTGGCACAAAGAGGCTGGCCAGGGTCATGTAGCCATAGCTCTTAGGGATGATACCTCAAGAAATTAGCTGGGACCCATCACTCTGTGAAACTTCACATTTTAAGAACTGAGTTGAGGGGGTTGTTATGCGCTTCTGTAACCTGAGGCTAAGCAAGAGGTTAAGTCTTGTGAGAGCCAATAGAGTGTGTCTGTATTCGTAGTCCATGGCTTATTTTCTTTATAGTGGGCATATGGATCTTCCCCTCTGACTTTGAATATCATTTGGTGTAGCCTATGGATTATTTTCATTCTTTACCACCAAATAAAGCGGCTTATTAGCTACTCAGTTACTTGCTATTCAAAGGTTAGGTCTTCCCTGTTCCTGCTTGGCAGTGTTAAAGCTTACAGGGTTACCTTATGTTGATTCCCCTGGCTCATTTTCATCAGAGGCATGATGACTGGAAAGGGATCACATGGGTCGTTGGTGGTGACACCTCACTATTTCCTAGGTTTGGGTAGAGAGATGTATACAAGACCTTTCCTGTTAAATTATGTGACTACAGAGACTTGCCAGGACAAAATTTTTCTAAGAAATCAGAAAAGTGGATTAAGTGAGATAAGTACCTGGGTGACACAGACATTAGCCTGTTGGTAAAAGACAACAAATATTAGCTTAAAATCTGCATATGTAGAATCATTTTCATTAGATTGTAGAGCTTGAAGCACCTTGGCTCTCAGCTACTTTAAACTCCTCCCCATATAAATTAGGGCACCAATAAATAAGTTTCAGTTTTTTAAACCCTGGTTTGATGTTAAGCATTATAAAGTACAAAGTTTGTTAACACAGTAGAGATAATTTAGTAGAAAAATGCTTTGAGGCTTCAGTATTTGTAAGATTTTGCATTAGCCAGATGCTAGGTTGTTGAAGGCATTTTAGTGTTGATAATAGCCTGAGCAGACTTCTTTACAGATGGGATATATTTTTATATGTGTATATGCCCACTTACCATTCAGAGAGACTGGTCTTTGTCTTCCTTCACATTGCTGTGTCAGTTCTACACCTAGTCTTTTCAGCACTTAGCAAATTCAAATTTTGATTTTTTTGTCAGCTTAGTTCACTTTAAGGCATATTGGCATGGTATGTGAAAGTGACATTTTGCCCCAGTATTGAGGACTTTTAGATCCAAATAATGATTCATTAAATATAATTATGTTTTAAGTATACTGAATTTCTATTAGCTTAAAATGTTAATTCTCAGGAATGATTTTCTCACACTATGTGTTGGCTAATAATAAAAGCACTATTTTATTCTCAAAACTCCTTTTTCAAAAATTAGGGAGAGAGCAGTAGTGATCATTTATGTGAGCCCCTTTGAAATGATGGTGTCAGAGTGCAGAGAAACAATGGAGTTTTGATGCCAAAAAGGTTTTTTTGCAGTAAAAGTAAAAATTTGGAATTAGTTGGCATATAGAGGAACCCTTTTGTACTGGAAGGTATGAGGCTGGATTGTGAAAAAGTAATCTTTCGATTGCTAGACTTGGTTAACTTAGGGCTGCAAATCTTTTTCTTCTATCAAGGTCACTTAATATGGAATGTTTTTGTCAGACTGTCCTCTGTTGGAATACTTTAGCTGTTCAGCTACTTTGACTCCTCGGAGAGAATTTAGTTAAGGTTCAAAGTAATTAACCGGCTTTGCCAGTGGTGAGTCCCACACCATTATTCACTTAGTAGTCATATAAATGTTTTTATTTAAACTCCTCTCTCTCCAGTGCTGAGAATAAGGCTTTAAATTACTGATTCACCTTGAAAGGAATGTTGTGAGAATTGATGTAATTTGTGTTTTTGTTTCCATCTAAACTTCTTTATAAAAAGGGGGATTAGTTTTTTGTTTTGGGGTAAGTACCTAATTTATCTGGTAATCAGCAACCCTAACCATTGGCGTATAGTCTTTCACTCAGAAATAAACAAAAATTGTTTGGTATATCTGTATCATTGCTAATCTTGTGCACTTTACTTTTTGGGCAGTACCATACATAGTCTGAGGCTGTTGACTTAAACCAGTAACCTTACTTTATGTAATGACTCTTAAATTCGGTTACTTGGGTTCACAGCTTGCTTGAAGAGAAAGGATGCTAGAATAAAGTAAGCAGCTGAAGAGCGAGCAAATCAAGACAAAACACAGTGGTCTCAGATTTTTCATAGTGTAGGAACAGTGGTTTTGCTCTATACCACCGAAAAGCACTATAACATAATTGTTGCCCATGATACTGAAGTTCTTCCCCTCACTTCTAGGTTGTTTACATTCAGAGCTCTATCAATAAGAGGAATACATATTACAGTGAATTTGACAACAGCACAAGTTGGCAGTAGCTATCCCCAACCTAATTTATCTTGGTAAATTCACCCTGTTTCCTAGTGCTGCTGGATAAAAGAGTGTTTAATTTTTATTGCTCTTGGACAGAGTAGTCTAGATAAGTTTTCAGTTTATCAACATAGCCTAGACTTCTGTAAGTGGAATGTTCATTAGTAACTCATCTTTTTGTTGTTATAATTGGAAACAGAAACGAGGCTTATTGCTATTGTAGAAATCCCAAACTGGCAAAGGCCAGTATATATGGTATTCCATAATATAACCAGCTTTTGAAATTTATGTGTTTGGATTAGTGCCTTCTGGTTACCAGTATTGACTCTGCTAGTTTGCACCTTTCTGTTCTTAACAAAAATTTGTATTTGTTATTCCTCTTAAATTTTGTCATAACTAGTGAAGGAAGTAAAAAAAAAAAAAATGCATTATGCAGCCTAAATGTTGTTTCTTTTATATCCATAATTAAAAACTTAAAGTTACTTATGTTCTGTGATCTTAATTTTGTTGTGTTTCCATTGTAGGTTGATAGGTATATCTGAGAACAGGTATGTGACAACAGTTTATATTCCATGATAGAAAGCTAAAGTCCATAGAAAGCACAAAATCGTGTTCACACATTAGTGTATCCACACATAGAAAGCACAAGACTAATAGTATTCTCTGTATCCCACAAGTGCCAGTCATAAAGGCCACCAGGTATTTGTCTCAGAGTTTCTATGAGGACTACAGTATTGATAAGCCCAAGACAATGCGGTATCTAAAATGGTCCTAATGGTGAGGGATCCAAAGGAATAATCTCAATAAGTTTGTACCACATTGATGGAGGGAGAGAATATAAATGTCAAGAATGCCAAAATTATATTTGGGGGTTACTAGCTAAAATGGGGTTTGAAGGCTTTTTACCGCAACTTGAAACGAGAAACAGGGATGGATGTCTAGGTTTTTGATGGGTGGAACAGGTGACACATTTCTGCTTTAAGCTGTAGTGTCATTGGGGTTTTTTGTAAAAAATCTTAAATCTTTTAAGAAATATTACCTCTTAACAGTGCCCCCCCAAACATGCAGAAAGTCATACTTTAACAGGGCAAATACTACTTGTCTTTGATTTTTTTTGTGTACGTTTGTATGTGAGAGATGAAGTTACCTTTATTTTTTTCCTATACTTGACTGTGCTTTATTTTAATAAAGGATAATTTGATCTGAGTGTTCTGAGCATCAGACTAATTCTGAAGCATATTTACTAGAGGAGCTACTTTTCTTTTCACAATGGGATGGAGAGGATTCTTTCACTTGTCCCATTAACCCTCTTCTAGTCTAGATGAGATGAAATCTGTTAATGTGTGTGCAGAAGAAAACGTATGTTCTTCTACTCAGCATTGCCCTTTTCCACCTCCTCACTTCACCTCCGAGTAGCTTGTTTATCAAGAATGAATGAATGTCTTTGTCTTAAATTTTGCCCATGTGTTAAAAGATGTAATTCTCAGAATGGGAGAGAAATGACTATCTTTGTTCCTACTCTTTCATATAATTATCTTTTTAGGGAAAGACTTGGTCAACTCTGATATATCTAGAAGGAAGACTATATCTGGTGTAGACTAATATGAAATGTTTTAGAAGAGTTAACTTGAACACTTTGAGGGAGAGATTATTCTTGCCGGCAAAAAGCTAGCCAGGAATGAGCCCGCCACATTATTTGAGAATATCAAACCTCAGGCCTGGAGGGATGAGGGGAAGAAGAGTACCAGAAATGCAGGAAAGAGAAGTTTGAGGAACATCCTTGGCTTAGCAACATGTGATAATGCAAAGCTGTTATAACCTGTTAATCCTACATACTATGTGTTCTGTACCTTTACATGTTTTTAAATTTAAGATAGTTTGTAAGAACTGTACAAAAAAATGCTTCTGGAGATTTCTTCGGCAGAAATGCCTTTCATTTATAATTTCATGGAGAACTGCTTTAATTAGCCTAGGTGAAAAGTAGTCCTAGCAGTGTAAATATGTATAATTAGAGTTTTCTAATTTCACTGTGAGATCTCTAACTTTTGAGTGGCAAACAGATCAAGTCTTTTTGCTCATAGACTTTTCTGTGGGGTTGTTAAAATGCAAAAGCTTTATTTTTTTTAATAATGCCATACTCCATTAGTGTCAGATGATGGTATGGAATTTGTTCCCTTGCTTTCCCCCACTGTTACTGCTTCAGTTTATAGATTGCCAGCAGAGTTCAGAAATAGAGCAGGGATTTACCCGTTCTTTGCTTGGACATCCCATTTTCTTTTGTCCAGACCCATGTTGGCAATCACGTATGAACTGTGTTACACTTCTCAGTGCTTTTTTTTTCTTTTTGATAAGATGGATATCAAAAATAGTTGCTGTGCAAAAGTTAGTAGTCTTCTTCAAGAAGAAAACCAATTCTTTTTCTAATAATATCCTGTGAAATTGCTTCATTCATTCATTTATTTTTAAGCCAAATGTCAGCAGAGTGCTGCTGCTTTTATCTAGTAATTTTGATATGTAAGTATTAATGCATTTTTAAAAGATGTCTACATTGAAAAATGTTCTTCCCAGTGTCCTGCTTATGATGCTTTGTTCAGATTTTTTGTAAGAGACCAGTTAGTACACTGGGGGTGTGTATTGTGTACATGTGTTATTTTAGTTAGGCATTGTAGACCAAATGTGATTATAAATAAAGTTGATGAACATTAATTTTGTTATTAGTGAGTTTTTTGAATTGTAAATGGATTTCCAGTTTACCCTCTGTTGTCCACAGCTTTTTTAATTTTAAGGTTTGACTAATTGGATCCATCTCATTGTACAGTGTTTTAGTTGCAAGCAGAAAGTAGAATTTGGTATAAAGCAGGTTATTTCTATATTGAAAGGAGTACAGTTGAAATTGTAGATTTAAGATTGTTAAAATAATGACAATTCTAACTTGTCTATTCTAACCTACTGTGTACAATCTGATTTTTTAAAATTGTAAACATGTATGATCTTGGTTTCATGTGTTTTTGAAAGTGTTATTGTTTAAAAAATGAAAAAAAGCATATCTGCTAAAGAGCTGTCAGTTTTCATTACTGACTCTGTAAAATACACTGTTCTTTGTGTACTGTGTGTTATTTTGCCAGCTGCTGCATTAGCCTTCAAAAGTATTTGGAAACTTAAGATGAACTACATTTCTTGCAAAGTACATTCCTTTCTGTGGTATTTTGTCCTGTAACTGAAGTATAGTAATTATTTTATGGAAATGTTAGCAATTCTGTACCAACTTTGAATAAAATGAAAAATTTATATTTCTGTGACTAAGTATTTTCAGTATGAACACCACCACAATGTAGTGTTCTGGGTCTCAGAGTTGAAGAAGAGTTTGTACCTCAGTTTCTTTTGCCCTTGGCCCATGAATGGTTTCCAGTGCCCCTACCAATTTTTGTCATTTTTAATCTTTGTAAACACTGACTCACACGTATTGACTGAGAATAGGATTATATGTAAAACAGAGTAAATTAAAATATTCTTAATTTTTTCACTTCTAATTTTGAAATTTCAAGTTATAGGAAAGTTGTTAAGAATGGAATGAGGAATTTAGGACTTGACTTCATCCAGGCTCACCAGGGATTAACATACTGCCTGCCACATTGGCTTTGCCATTCTTCTGAAGCATAAATATTTTTTCTGAACCATTTGAGATACTATTTGCAGACATCGTTCCCCTTTACTCCCTGAGTACTTTGTATGTGTATTTCTTAAGAACAGTCACTCATAATTATCAAACTGGACAGAAACAGTGATTTTGAATCAAAAGACTATTCAAATATTCCTGGGTCCACTAATGTCTTTATAGCAGCTTTTCCTCCCCTTTCAGAAGCCAGTTCATTGCATTTAGCTTTTATGTCTTTTGCCACCTTTAATCTGGATCACTTCTTGGATTTTGTCTTTCACGGTATTGACTTTTTTTTTTTTTTGGCAGTTGGGGGGAAATGTGACTTGCTCTGTCACCCAGGCTGGAATGCAGTGGTGCGATCTTGGCTCACTGCAGCCTCTGTCTCCCGAGTTCAAGCAATTCTCGTGCCTCAGCCTCTTGAGTAGCTGGGATTACAGGCATGCACCACCACACCTGGCTAATTTTTGTACTTTTAGTAGAGGTATGGTTTTGCCGTGTTGGCCAGGCTGGTCTTGAGCTCCTGACCTCAGGTGATCCACCTGCCTCGGCTTCCCAAAGTGCTGGGATTACAGGTGTGAGCCACTGCCCATCCGGTATTGACATTTTTAAAGTAATACAGGCCAATCATTTTGTGACTGTCCCTTTTCAGTTTGGGTTTATCTGTTCCCTCATGATTAGATTCACACTATGCCTTTTTGGCAGAAATAGAAAAGTGATGCTACATACCTAAAGCTTCACATTACGAGGCATTGGATGTGTTGTCCCATTATCGATGATACTAACTTTGATCTTGGTTAAGGTGGTGTCTACCAGGTTTCTCCAGTGTTACTATTTTTTCCCTTTGGTAATATGTAATTAGTGGGGGGGTACTTAAAAACCATGTAAATAACCTATTTCTCATCAAACTTGAACCCCTAGTTTTAGCATTCATTTATCTATGAATCTTGCCTGAGGTGTTACTGTAATGGCTATTTTCTAGCCTTTTTTTGATGGGGAGGATACTGTACTCAAGAGCTTCCCCTTTTCCCGTTCATTTGTCAGTATGAACTCCTGGATTATTTTGTTCAGTGAGTTATTCATTACCGTCATTATTTTGCTCATATGTTTCCAGACTTAGCTGGTTTCTTTTATCAATGGTTTCTTTGTCCTTTGTGACGTTTCCATCAATTCTTGAGTGCTTTGCATTTTCCAGCACAGTAAGATGTTCTGGGTACACCATGTCATTTCCCTGCCTCAGTCTGGGGATTGGGCATTTAGTAGAGTGGCTTGGAGTACTCACTGCTGTAGGGGTATCATGACTTCTGGGCCCTTTCAGTGTACAGAACTAGAAAATACACAGAGTCACATGTCTTATAATGGTGTTTCAGTGAACAATGGACGACATATATGATGGTGGTCCTATAAAATAATGGAGCTGAAAAGTTTCTATAGCCTAGTGACCTTGTAACATACCATAACACGTTACTCCTGTTGATGGTGGTGCTGATGTAAACAAACTCTGCTGCCAGGGATATAAAAGTGTACAGTAATGTCTTAAGCTTTCACATTCACTAACCACTCACCCAAAGCAACTTCAGTCTTGCCAGCTCCATTCATGGTAAGTGCTCTTTATGGGTATACCATTTTTTATCTTTTATACCGTATTTTGACTAGATCTTTTCTATGTTTAGATGCTCAAGTACTTACCGTTGTTGTGCAGTTACCTACAGTATTCCCTGCAGTAACCGTGTGGGTTTGTAGTCTAGGAACAGTAGGCTACACCACATAGCCTAGGTGTGTAGTAGGGCACACCTTCTAGGTGTGCGGAAGTACACTTTATGATTGTACAAAACAAAACTGCCTAACGACACATTTCTCAGAACATGTTCCTGTTGCTAACTGTGCACACCTACAGATGCCTCCAGTTCTAAACCAACACGAGTGGTTTCTTTTTTGCCTTCCCTCGGTGTTTGTATTTCTCTTCTCCAGCAGTGAGAAATCTGATAATACTGATGCAACTCATTTTGTTGAATCCTGTAAACACCTTAGAATTAATTTTTGCATGGACAGAGTCTTTATTCTACCTTGTATTTGTTTGCAAGTTTGGCTGAATGTAGAATTCTAGGTTAGAAAGCACTTTCCTTCAGAAATTTGAAATCATAAGACCATAGGAATTTTCTAGCCTCTAGCCTCTGTGCTCTAAAATTTCAGTTAGGTGCCTTGACAAAAGTTTTTCTTGGACAGTACTGGCCCTTGGTGGGTCCTTTCAGTACGGCAGCTCCGCACTGGGACTGTGATTCTCCCTGCTCTCTCCTGCTTAGAGCCCCTTTTGTTTAGCTCTTGGACCTCTGGACTGATAGACTTAGTTTCATGCCTTTGCTCTTAATTTTCATCTCTTTTTGCTCTTTCTAAGGCAGTTTCTAAACTTTATCTTCCAACCCTTCTGTTGAAAAAGAATAAAATTTCTGTCGAGTTTTTCAATTTTAAGAGCTCTTTTGTTCCCAAAATCTTTTTTTATAGTCTCTCATTCTTGTCTTATATCTTGTATCTTCTCATCTCTGAAGGTACTGTCGTCTTCCACTCCCGC
The DNA here is from genome assembly GCF_028885625.2 of Pongo pygmaeus. Lineage (NCBI taxonomy): Eukaryota > Metazoa > Chordata > Mammalia > Primates > Hominidae > Pongo > Pongo pygmaeus. The sequence goes on from NC_072395.2 coordinate 46,976,371, forward strand.
TTTATTTACTTCAAGATAGTTTTTTTTCTGTGTTAATCTTCCATGTTAAAGGCTTTTCTCTGATATATGCTGATCTGCTTATTTTTAATAGGGTGGAGCATGCTGGCATCACGATTGGGCCCGCAACTGCCTGGCTGTGTGTTGGGTTAAGTCCTGCAATATCTTTAGAATAAGTCAGGCTTTCCAAAGAAAGTTTTGAGTTTTAAACTGAAGGATAAAAGGCCTTTTGCCATGACAGTGAGAGCCAAGTGGGGAAAGAACACAGGGGCCACATCATTCACAGCCTGCATTTTTTTCCTTAATCTCTTTGGTACAGTACTACCATTTAGAGCTGTGCCTGTGCCCTCCAATGCAGAGCCCTCTTTTTTATCTGCCACAGAGTATAAACCTTCAAATATGCATCTCAGGATCCAACTAGTCCTTAAACTTTTGACCAATTGTATTTATTTTAGTGTCACTTCACCCCCATTTCCCAGAGGTGCCGAGTGTTGGTATGGTTGATTCTTAGTTTTTCCCATTGTTGATTTTCTACTTCTACTTCCTTTCTTTCAAAATGTTATTGCTAATGTTTCTTCTCGTATTCTTGTAAGGTTGTACCTGAAAAAAAATCCTGCACAATATGTGCATCAAAACATCACATTGTTTACCTTGAATATATATCATTTTTATTTGACAATCATACCTCTGTAAAGCTGAAAAAAATCTCTTTACAGTAGTTCTAGTAGGTTTTCAGGTGGGGGCATAATTAGGTGCTTGTGTTGAATCCTCTGGGTTGCCTGGAAATTCTGGTACTCACCCTTTAACCTTTTGAAGGTTGAAATTTCAGAGCCTATTGTCCATTTCTGCCCTTCCCTGAGATAACATGTTGCCTGCCAGAAGCAGAGTTGGAGTTTTAAAGTTCTGCTTATTTCTAAGAGCTAAACGATGAAAATTGTTCACATTTCAAAGGGGCCTTAAAAGCTGTGTAGTTGGCTGGGCATAGTGGCTCATGCCTGTAATTCCAGCACTTTTGGGAGGCTGAGGCTGGTGGATCACTTGAGCCCAGGAGTTCGAGACCAGCTTGGGCAACATAGCGAAACCCCATATCTACAAAATACACAAAAGTTAGCCACGTGTGTTGTTGCACACCTGTAGTCCCAGCTACTCAAGAGGCCGGCTACTCAAGAGGCCGAGGCAGAAGGATTGCTTGAGCCTGGAAGGTCGAAGTTACAGTGAGCTACTGTTGTGCCACTGTACTCCAGCCTAGGCAACAGAGTGAGATCCTGTCTCATTAAAAAAAAAAAAAAAAAAAAAAAAAAAAGGCCGTATAGGTGATTCTTTTATACAATGTGTATTGATTACCACCCATCAAAGCTATTTTATTGTGAGTTTTAACATATTCCATAAAATGACACATGTACAGTGTAGTAAACACAGTTATTTGTGGTAGTTATGTTTTGTAAATTTACCTCAAATGCTGCATGAGTGAATTCTGAATCATTGCCCCTTGCGTTAGATTCCTTCCAGTGTATGGTCATGTCATTTTTGTCAATACATGTTTGTCAATCAGTACATGACCTTGCTTCATGTGTGTTTCTCTTTAAAGACACCATAGTTACTAATTGTTGATAACATTGCTAACAGTGATAACATTGTGCTCAAGACCAATAGCGCTAGAACTCATGCCTGCATGAAGCTTATCTAGCACAAATTTTCTCCCTAAGGCACATCACATCCTTATGCTTAGGAACACTAGACAGCCCTTCAGCACTGCACTTGGGAGCCATTTTAAACAATGAAATGACCCCCAGAAAGCACACACGCAAAAAAACATGGTACTAAATAGATGGCCAAAGGACCCTTGTTTATGATATGTGAGCTGAAACGAGGGTGGAACATGGCCTTTGTCTACCTCAGCTGGGAATGTGTGCAATAGGTGACTGCAGACTGCAGTTTTCCACCACACTGTGCATGTGTGCATATCTACAGGTGACTGCAGTATTGCTGGGAGTATTGATTTGGGGGCTACAAATAAATTTTAGCAAGTAGGCAAATTGGCATATATGGATTCCATGAGTAATGAGAATCACTTGGAATTGTGAAGCAAATATCTATGTAACCACCACCCATAAGAAATAGAACATTACCAGCACCACCACCCCCTTCCTGCCAAGGAGGCTCATTCCACTTTCAGAAAGTTCTAAACTTTAAAGGGTTTTCTGATTGACCTTAAATCTGTCTCTGGCTTTTACTCCCAAGTTCTGCCTCTGAAGTGTTATCCCCTCCCCCACTTTTATTTGAAGAGAAGTGTTGAAGATAAATGTATTCTGAAGTCTCAAAATCAGACATCATGTTCTTCACTCTCTGGGTGTATAGCACAGGGCATAGATTTCAGACCCTTCACTATCTTGCTCTTCTGTTTTTTCCTCTGGCTAACTTCGAGGCAGTTGAGGTTCCTTTTCATATGTGGCCTCCATGTTTCAGTAATTGAGGAGAGACACTGCTAATAATGCAACAAAATGAGAGCCACCATTCCCTAGGGCTTGCCCCCTTCCAAGTCTAGTTTGGAATCTCACTGGCACACCCTAAGGTAGGCCCCCTGTAAAGTCCTGTTGTCTCTTCATAGGAGTTTCTGACTCTTTCCAGCTTTCCATGGCTTTTCAGAGTTGAGGTTTTTTTGTTGCTGTATTGTTGTTCCCCATATGCTTCAGGAGTTGAACATCCATTGGGTTTTGTATTTTAATCCCAAGAATTGTTAGAAGTTTGGATGCACTGTTAAGTGTTTCTGCCTGTGCCTTAGACGTTGTTTCTGTCTTTTGTCTTATTTCTAGTTATTTTACTCTGCATCTCTCCTTTTGACTAGTGGGATGTGCATTAACTTCATTATGCATCTCTGTCTTTCAAAAAATATTCTGTTTTCCTCTTTGCAGTGAAGATCTTTTAAATTTTATGACTCAGTATAATCTTTTCTTCCTTTCTAGTTATATTAAGTACAGTTAGCAACTTTTATTTCTCAATTCTCCATTTATTCTTTGACTAGTCATCAAACATTTATTGAACGTGTATTGTAAGCCAAGTTCTTTGGACCTCCAGCATCTAATAACCATGAGTAAGAAGCAACTTGAAGAGGTTTAAGGATAGGACAGACTCCTAAATAGTTAACATTTGCAAGATGTATGTGGAATGCGAGCGATACCTATGGGGTTACAGAAGAAAGGCACGTTTATAGAAAGTAGCTGGATCTTTTTGAAAAAAACAGTTTCATTGAGATAAACTTCATGTATCTTACAATTCACCCATTTGAAGTGTACAATCCAGTGGTTTTTAAAGTTGTGCAGCCATCACCACAGTCAGTTTTAGAACATTGATAATCATTAGTCGTCACTCCCCAATTCTCCCTCCCCACACCTATTCTCTCCCCACTATCCCCTGGCCCAGACAGTTACCTACTTTCTGTCTGTGTTTGTCTATTCTGGACACTTTAAAAAATATTCCTCTGTCTATGATTATATATCATTTGACTGGCAGCTCCCAATCCCCCCTCCCCATAACCACCTAAGCCTCTGGTAACCACCATTCTACTCTCTACTTCTATGAGATCAACTTTTTAAAATGTCATGAGTGAGATTATACAGTATTTGTCTTTCTTTGCCTGTCTTATTTCATTTAACATAATTCAGAGAAACAAAACCACTGAGGCTGGGCGTGGTGGCTCACGCCTATAATCCCAGCACTTTGGGAGGCTGAGGTGGGTGGATCACTTGACGTCAGGTGTTTGAGACCAGGCTGGCCAACATGGTGAAACCCTGTCTCTATCAAAAACATACAGATGAACAACAACAACAACAACAACAACAAAAAGCCACATTGAAATATCACCTCATATCTGTCAGGATGGCTATTATGAAAAAGACAAAATACAAATGTTGACGAGGATATGGAGAAAAGGAACTGTTGCACACCGTTGGTGGGAATAAATTAGTACAGCCATTGTGGCAAGCAGTATGGAGATTTCTCAAAATATTAAAAATAGGATGACCATATGATCCAGCAGTCTTACTACTGGATAAATGGAATAAAATCAGCATCGAAGAGGTATCTGTATTCCTGTGTTCATTGCAACACTATTCACAATAGCTGAGATGTGGATCAACCTAAGTGTCCATCAGTGGATGAATGGATAAAGAAAGTATGGTATACATACACAATAGATACTCTTCAGCCATAAAAAAGGAAATCCTGTGCAACAACGTGGATGAGCCTAGAGGACATTATGTGAAGTGAAATAAGCCAGACACAGAAAGACAACACATGATCTCCCTCATATGTGGCATCTGAAAAAGTAGCTGAATCTTGGTGCATGTTTTTATTCCTATAATTCCTTTGTGTTAGTGTCCTTTCTCTTCCCTGCTCTGCAGAGTAGAGCAGTCCATCAGGTGCCTTCCTCCCACCACTTGAATTTAAGCATCACTGTAGTTGGCCTAGTTGCTGGACATGCTTTTGTCTGTTGTTTAGCAAATTATGCAAATCTGACTTTTTTGTCAAAGTCCATGTTTGTCATTCTAGGAATGTATGATTTTAAGAACTTCTCTTAACCCAGTCCACCAGGTGATATTTTTGCTAAACCTTACATGAGTATGTAGAAGATTCATTTTCTTATAAACCTTTTGTCTCTACCATCTAAATCTTTGGTTGACTGTTCCTTCCCCTGGTTTTCTTGTCACTCCAGTGCTGTCTCCCTTCTACCTTGTGAAGAGGTTGAAATATAAGGCGAAGGCAGGGAACTGAATTGTGCATGAAGGCATGCAATCAACAAGGCAGGTGGCTCTGTAATGCCTACCTGATTCCTGCTCCCACTATCCATTTCACAAGCCTAGGCATTTCCTTTACTTGCTGTCATAGTAACCAGGACTCCTGCCAGTCTTCCCGTTTATCTTTTATCTGTGAGTGCATCTGAAGGGGGATGGGGAGTATAGAAATGGAAACCTCTCAGCAAGAGGATCATGGACTTTAAAATGTCCTCAGAATAGCAAGCAGGGTACCTTCATTTTGGCATTGTTTCTAGCTGATGCAGTAGTATTTACCACAAATAGTCACCCACTGGGGTTGTCATTTTTCCATTTCACATTCAGACAAGACTCCAATATTATTGGTGAGAAAGAGTGAAACTTTTATGTTCCTTAAATTAGTGTTGGAGAAGATCATTGCTTAAAATCTTTTACAAACTGCAATTCAGCCAGAGTCATTCATCTTTGGGAGGATGAGAAGCCAGCTAGCTTCCTACTAGAGTGCAGTTCTCACTTTTGTTTGCACCTGGGGAGCTTTAAAAAAATCTTAGTGTCCAGGATTTTGAATCCCTAAGCCAATTGAATTGAAATATCTGAGGGTAAGATGCAGGCACCTTTATTTTTAAAGCTCCCAGGTGATTCCAGTGCTGAGAAATACCTTGGTGATTTCTGCCCTTTTCCTTTGACTTACCCAAATCATGAACGGAATGATTGATTATATGCAAGTGAGCCCCCAAATTTGTCCTTAAATGAATGACATCTGAATGATATTCTTTGATTTGAAACCTCGGAAATTAGTTGATTAAGGAACAAAGGTACATTATTATTGAACTACAGAGATTAATGTTAACCAAGGCACATGACTAACTAATATATAGCTGACAACTAGTAAGTTCACACAAGGTTGGATCTCCTATAATTATGTCTTTCCTCCTGCTCAGTGTTAAATTTATTTGCTCATAGCCTTTTGATTCCAATGCTGGTATTGATGGCTTAGCAGGCACTTGGTGCAGGGGCCCCTTGGATGGGTAAGTGTAGTTTATGACTTAAAGGCATCTTGCCTACCTTGCAGCTCAAATTGCTTTACTCCTCAGTCATCTGCTTTTTACGTTTGCAAATTCAGCCATGCATTATCTCACTGAGACGATAACGATGCCTCTGCCTTGTTCTTGGGTCCTTCGTTTTGGCCCAGGATTAATCTGTGCTGAACTCAGATCAGTTACTGGACCAGTCATTGGCTTCTTGCTCCTGTTTTCTTTTTAACCTCCATTCTTCCTTGAGTTCTTTTTGTTTTCATCACATAGCCCAAAGAATACTTCTTAATGTTGGATTTCCCAGGTCTCAAGAGTCTTATTCCTGGCTCACGAGCCTGGCCATAGAATGGGCAGGCTCCTGTTTCCACATCCCTTGGCTTCATTGGCCACTGTGGTGTCAGAGCCAGACTTGGTCTTGTCCTGTCACATCTTTTTGGTGCACTCTGATTCTGGGACCAGTACTTCTGGATTCCAGTTTTTCCTCTCATTCCCCAAGAGACAGAGTAACCAGTTGTAATAATTAATGATGCTGGAAGTACCAGCTTGCAAGACTCTTTGAGTAACCTCTGGAAGCCACCTGTTTATACTTCTCTGATTATTACTATGTTGTTAAAAGCCTGGATGAACATGGAGTCAGTGAATGAGTTTTCAGTGTCCAAGTGTAGATCTGGGACTTGAAGACAGAATTTACAAATTATGGCATCTGTGGCAAGATAGCGGTTGGGATAGACTTAGGAGAAGAAATTCTTTTAAGGAAAAATTGAATTTGTTGCAAAAGAAATTTGTCTCTGAAACACCTTTTAATTGCTCATCGTAAAAGAAATCAGAGTGTAAAAGAAAAAAAAAATGGAATACTCCACTTGTTTTACTACCTACGGAAGACTAATACCTTGCATAGTCATCCATACTTTTTTCCATGTTTGTCTGCGTAGTCCTTTTTTTTCTTTTGGAAGATATATGGATGTACTCTCCATGCTGATTTTATTTTATTATTAAAATGTTTTTAATGCCAGTATGTAAGGATCATTCCCCACCCCAACCCCGACAGGGTTTCACTCTGTTACCCAGGATGGAGTGTGTTGCCACAGTCATGGCTCACTGCAGCCTCATCTTCCCTGGCCTCAAGCAATCCTCCTATCTTAGCTTCCTGAGTAGCTGGGACTACAGGTGTGTCCCACCATGCCCAGCTAATTTTTTTTTTTTTTTTTTGTATTTTGTAGAGACGGGATTTAACCATGTTGCTTAGGCTGGTCTTGAACTCCTGGGCTCAAGCGATCTGTCTGCTTCAGCCTCCCAATCATCTATGTTTTTTTTTTTTTTTTAAATTTCTATAGGTATTTTTGGGAACAGGTGGTGTTTGCTTACATTAATAAGTTCTTTAGTGGTGATTTCTGAGATCTTGGTGGATTTTTAAATGGTTGTATAGTACTTACTCCATCAGTGGAAATCATGTATTGAACCAGTCTCCATTGGGCAATTAGATTTCCATTTGTTCACTATCCTAATAACTTCATGATGAGCATTTTTCATAGCAAAGTCTGGTACATGGGTATGGTAGTTTGCTTAAATTCCTAGAATGCTGGGTGTGTCCCGCAGACCCTGGCGTACAGATGAAATGAGTACTCAGACACAGGTATGCAGTGTAAGAGCAGCTAGTTGACGGCCTGGCTCTAGTTGCCAGAGCAGCCCCAAGAAGCTGGAGCTGCTTGGTTTTATTCAGTGCCTGCACAATGCTGAAAACCTGGAGCAAACACAACCTGTAGGTAATTAACATTTATTGCTCCCCTTTCAGAGAACCTCATGCGGGAGGATGATCAAAGGTCAGTTCCTGGTCAACATAAGTAAACAAGCCTCTTTAAGATAAATTCCCCTACACTCCTTTGTACCTACTCCTTGGCCTCTGCCTCAGGGTTATAGAACAGCTGCCTTCAGCTATTCTCCCCTGGGGCTCTGCAGAACCTTCCAACCTTTCAGAAGGTTTGGGTCCTTTCCCTGTAGTTTTTCCCACCACTCTGACTGATCCCCCACACTAGAAGTAGCCGTGGAGTTAAAGGTATACACATTTTAAATTAATATATGTTGCCAAATTGTCTTCCAGAAAGTTTACATTTTTACCAACAGTGTAGGTGAGTATTTGAAGAAACTGAAATCTTAATGTTCTAGGCAAAATAGTGCCATAGGTGGAAGAAAACAAAGACTTCTACCTATACTAAATTCAGTACCCATGTTGATTCTACCCCAAATACAAATTTCATCAGAATTTTCTCCCTTCCTTTCTTTTGTCTGCTGTTAGTTCAGACCCACTCTGAGAGCACCCAAAGTGGCCCTCTTTCCCTCCTGACAGGGTATTCATTTTTCAGGGTCTGGCTGAAATCTGCTTTCTTTAACTAACCAGTTAGTAGTAGTAATTCCTTCTTTTGAGTTCTTGTGGCATCATTGCTTTTCACGTCAGTATTGCCTGTGTTTCAATCTGCCTTTTATTAGTAACTTACAAGTGTCTGTCTTCCTATCTGTATCACAGACTTTTTAGGGACAGGGACTTGGTGTTCCATTTTACCCTTTTGGAGTTGGGCTTCCTAGCGAGCAGCTTGGACATACTTGTCTTGAGGAAGACACTTTGAGAGGAATGTTTCCAGATAAATGTTAAGTTGAACCAAAATGGCAGTTTCCTAAGTTTCAACCTACATTTCTGATACCTGCAGAATTTGGTCTGCCCATAAGAGATCATTCACTTTGCCCTTTCACTCCACATGCAGGTGTCAGGATGTATGTATCTCCTGTGTACACCTGACTTGTGCCATTTAAGTTATTTTAAAATGGCTTCCCCATAAAGATGTGTGATGTTTTCCCACATGTAACTGTTTCTCAGAAAGATGATTGTATAAATACCATATTCATGAGTGCTTTTTAGTTAATATATTAACTTAAGCAATTGTTAAGATTCTATACTATAGCCTAACAATTAAATGACCACTTGGAAAGCCTGACCTGTGAATCTGCAGTATTTTTTTTCAACATTATTTAAAAAATTTTAAAATTTGGGGTATTTTTGTTTTTGCAGAGCACACAGCATTGGTTTATTCAAAGAGTTTTTCTCTGTATTACACTATTTGTTATTTTCTTATTACACTTTATGTACAGTTAGACCCTTGAACAGTATAGGGGTATGCATAGTTGAAAATCTGTGTGTAAACTTTTGACTCCCCAGAAACTTTACCAATAGCCTACTGTTGACCTGGAAGCCTTACCAATGTTATTTTGTATGTTATTTGTATTATATACTGTATTACAATAAAGTAAGCTAGAGAAAAAGCAAGTTTTTTTCCCAAAATGTTGTGACTCTTCAAACATTTTTCCAATATATTTATTGAATAAAATTCGCTTGTAATTGGACCTACACAGTTTCAACCTGTATTACTCCAGGGTCGCTGTATTTTGGTTCCTGTCTCTTCTTTCCCCTCCCATTTACCTACTTTTTTAAAGCCTGTTAAGTCTTTATTCATTAGTTACTCCATATTTCTTTCTTTCTTTCTTTTTTTTTTTTTTTGAGGCAGAGTCTCAGCTCACTGCAACCGCCTTCTGGCTCAAGTAATTTTTGAGCCTCAGCTACCTGAGTAGCTGGGACTACAGCTGGCTAATTTTTATATTTTCAGTAGAGATGGGGTTTCGCCATGTTGGCCAGGCTGGTCTCAAACTCCTGGCCTCAAGTGATCTGCCCGTCTTGGCATCCCAAAGTGCTGGGATTACAGGAAAGAACCACTGCGCCCAGCCTACTCCATGTTTCTTAAAAATGGCCTATTTAATATGATTCATAAGCCAAGGAGTATAGCATTTAAATTTTAATAAGTGTTTTCTATCTTTGACCTTTACAAAGCCTGTAAAGGTTACTTTTCTAGTCACTTCAAGTTATAACTTCAGGTTCAGGCCTGTAGAGGTAAGTAATCACATTTGAACATGTACTTAGGCATCTTTATGTTTCTTAGTGTTCTAGACTTGTCCTTATTGAATTTTATTCTAATTTAAAAAGTAGTTCCTGTGTTTGATAATTTTTATTCCTTAATTACCTAGAGGACTGAAACTCTTGATTCAATAAATTGTTGAGCAAAAGAGGTTCTCTACAATGAAGAATATTTGATTAAACAGTTCCTATGGAATCAATTTCATAGTTGGGCTTTGCTTATGTCATTAGGCAAGGCTGGCGCTTCACATATTTTTATGTAGATGGTTCTCCCAAGGTCTGCTAGAACATCAGCCACTTTCCATGACACCCATTTGACTGTTGAAAAGTTAGGGCTCACAGATTTTCAGATTGCTGTGAGAATGTCAATGCACAATTCACAGGGACATCCTTTCTATTTGAAAATTTAAATTGCAAGGAAATTTTTTAAAGGAAGTAAGATTTGGAATTAAGATTCAGCAAAGAATGGGAAAGACTTTTACGTGTACATTTTCACAGGTTTTGACAGTTCTCTGTCTTGGCTCTGCCTTCCCTGAGTCCTGCCTGCTCTTGAGTGTTGTATAACTCTTTGTAATGTGAGGCGGGCAAGGTGTAGGTAGATGCTGCATGCTGTTGAATGTTGTGGATTCTATGTGTGCTTTATTTTCTGGGGAACTAGGGTGTGGTAGTGCTAGCTGGGTACATTGGAGGCCACTGGCTTAAAACTGTCTTTCCCATAGAGTCTAATTTCCAAGATAATTTTGTTGACAAGTTTCTCTTCTGGGATGAAAATACATTTAATTAGGTTAAACGTTGGTCGTTGACCAGTGGTGGTGGTTATGATACTTCCATGAATTCTTAGCTTCAGTAACCTTCCTGAGTGGGGATTTTATTTGGGGGACAAGGATAGATTCCTTTCTTCCTTTCATTCTTCCCACCTTTTTGCTCTCATCTTTTACTACAGCAACTTTTCCCATTAGCATCTCTAGAACTGTGGTTTTCAAAATATGGTTTGAGGACTCTTGGGCTTTACGGGGGACCCTTTTAGGAGGTCATTGTGAAAACAGTAGTGAGTAGAACAGCTGGTACGTTAGCATGAATCTAGTCAGCAGCATTAACTTTTCCTAGCGGTACATGTATTCTTCATCGCTATGCAGTTGCAGTTTTCAAAACTGGCCTCACTGCAGGATGTCCTTCAGAATGATGAGTGGTACCAGAGTAGTATTTAGTCTTGGTAGGGGCTTTAAGAAGTTGTTGAGTTCAACCTCCCACCCATGCAGATATTAATCCGACAAGAATCCTGTATCTATTTATGTACTTCAAGTGATGGGAAGGTCACTGCTTCACAAGGCAGCCCACTGCATTTTCATACAGCTGTATATTTTTGGAAATGTGTTCTTGTTTACAAAATACGGCTTGATTTCTCTAATTTTTACCCTTTGATTCTAGTCCACTCTTGGAATCCAATCAAAATAAAACAAATCTACCTTTTGCATAATAGCCCTGCAAATATTTGAAGTTAGCTCTTGGGTTTTCCCTAAGTCTTCTTTTGTAAGCTAAACATTAGTTTTAGTAATTAATATAAAAAATTAGCTTTAATTTTTTCTAGGATTAATTACCTTTTTTTCAAGTATTATACTATTTAGTTAAATTTTTGGATAGTACTTTATCTTACCTAATCAGCAAATAATTATAATGTAATTTTAACATTTATATTTGTATGTGTATTGGAATTTGATATTTGAAATGTATAAAATATTTAATATTTAATTTCACTTCTAGATGAATTGTAGATATTTTTGAAATACAGTATTGGTGTGAACAGCATTTTGGTACTGCGTGAAGTAAATGGGAAAACATTAGTATTGTAATTTTGCCTCAGTGTTACAATTACCACCTTAATAGTGAGCTTTGTGGTATATGAAAAGTGGCTTCAAGTTATGTTAGAGATAGAAGGAAACCTAGAGTTCCTTGAGGAAAGATAGGAGTAAGTAAGCAAGAGACCCTCTTAAGGAGGTACAATTGGCACAGCTATTTCTAGCACCTGTTCAATGATGTGTGGACCATTTTAGATGTTGGGAATACAGTCATGTACAAGATAGACAAAGGTCCTTGCTCTTCTGTAGCTCACATTCTAGTTAGTGAAAGAATATTTTTAGATTACTGTAGTGCTGTTAGAAGTAAAAAAAGAATGACATCAGGAGAACTGGGGGATGGAGGTGCATTTTGGGTGATGAAGATATCAGAATGGGGGGGCATAAAAAGAAAGACTTTCATCAAACTTTGTATGCCTCCAGCAGATGTTGAGAATTGCAATATGAATGTCATTTATTCATGTGAAGCTTGTAGCAACAGGAAAATTGAGAACTACTAATTTAGCAGATGAGGAAACTGAGGCACAAGTTTAAAATTGATAAATTTTAATAACATATTCAGGTTCGTATAACTCATTAGTGAATGAGCTAGGACTAGAATCATAGTCCTGGTTTTCCTAGTTCCCATTCCCATTCATTCATTCCTTTCTGTATTTTTTTTTCAAATGAATGTTTTCAGCCCTCAGTCTGTGCCTTGCCAAAAGTGTGTTTCATTGATGCATTTGGTAGGTTGAAGGAAAGAGTTGAAGGAGTTGCTTTCAGATGGGGTGAGAGAAGCCTCTCAGAAGCGAGCACAACTTCTCTTAGAATAGTTGGAATTGAGTGGTTCAGAGACCTTATAAATGAGAATTATGGCAGTAAGATCATTTGCTTCCTATAAACTATATGCTTTTGTAAGTTGAACATTGTGCTGGATTGAGCAGAACTTTTTCCCCTCTAAGCGTAAGAATTTTATTTTAATAGATCTATAGGTTTCACCAAATGAGGAACATTGAAGTCGGCAACCTGGGTTGATAAAGACATTATTAGGAGCTTGGCAGATGGAATAGTGGATTAGTGGAATCAGTTCTGAGCCCTGCAGTGAGTTGAACAGCCGAACTGATGGTATTCGTTAAATGGTACCCGATGTGTTTACCTGATGACGCATCCAATGAGGAATACACCCTCTATACCTCAGCCAGTGGCCCAGGCTCGTGGTTTTATTTGTGGTGCGTTTTAGGGTACGTGGATTAAGGACCTGCCAGCTTCTCTCAGCCCATCACAATGTAGAACAGGGGTTGGCCAGATAGTAAATAGTTTAGGCTCTGGGGCCATATGGTCTCTTGTAATTACAGATCTACCTTTAGCACAGAAGTAGCCATAGACACTATGCAGATATGTGAGTTGGCTGTGTTCCAGTTCGACTTTATTTGCAAATACAGGTAGCAAGCCAGATTTGGCCCAAGAGCCCTGGTTTGCCAACCCTGCTTTATGGTGAGGTAAGGTCTATGGGGCGTTATTTTTGCTCCTCCTTCCACCTTTCTTTTTATACTTCTAGGTGTTTTGAAACTAAAGTGAGATGAATGTGGCCATTCCGTAGTCTACAGTTTGACCTTGACATACCGAAGTCAATTTTTTTTTTTTTTATATTTTCCTAAGTTACATTCTTGTTAGGTAGCCTTTCCCCTTTTTGAGACAGATGTAAGAAGAAAATATTTTTTACTTTATAAGCTCTTACTTCAGAAGAGGGTAATGAGTTTTATACTGTAAACACTTCAGTTGGAACTTAAAAGATATTGAGATATATTCCTTTTTAATCAGGCAAAACTGGAATTGAAATTTATTTGGGTAGCTAATCAGAAAACTAATCAATCAAAGGTTTTTTTCCTTTTTTTTGAGTGCAAAGCTGAGACCCGACTCTTTATTTGGATAGACTGTTCCTTTACCTTATCATAAGTTAATTGATGTAATGCCAGGTCAAGAAACAGCATTTTCAGTTAAATGAAATACTGTGCTGCTGTTAATAATGAGTCCTCTGCAGATGTATGGCTGTGTCTTTGTGAACTATAATGAAATGTGAGAAGAATGTAGTCTTCATATGATTAGAACTGTCTAGGAATGTGTTTGATACAATCATAAGGATGAATTGCCTTAGACTTTTTACCTAGTGTTAATGGGAAGAGATTTTGGCCTGAATTTTTATTGTCTTCAGGAAATTTCTGTTTTATCTTAAGGTTGGTTAAATATATAAACAACGATTCAGTAGGAATTTTTAAAATCCCTAATGGACTTCAATATGAAAAGAAAGTAAAGAATGTTTTTTTCTAAGCCTTAAGCCAATACTTAGCACATTTCATACCATTTTAGCAGCACTTGTCAGAAAGAAAATTTTAAAAATATAGTGGATTTTGTTTGGTTGCCAGAATGCACACTTAAACTTGTTCTGCAATTTTCTCTTCATTTGATCCCCAAATGAACCTCTGGAAGGTAGCCTTTTCTTAAGTTTCCTCCTGCACTTTAAAATCACCCTACTTGCACCTCTTCAAGTAGGTCTTTCAGGAGACGTGCACCTTGTCTTTGCCAAGGTATGCCTCTGGCTTCCTCCCCGACGGTTTCCACAGCTTTCCTTCTCCTTGCAGCAGGCGTTTCCACTTAATAGCTGCCTCTCAGCATCTCTCTAGAGATCCAATCCCAAATCTGTAAACCTTCTTGGCTTTTTTTTTTTTTTAATGAAGATAAAATATGTAACAATAAGACACTAGACCATATAGTAGTTATCCAGTAAATCATAGCTGTCATCGTTGTTGTTATTTTAGAAATCCTGCATTTTATCCTCTTGCATGGTCTGCTCCTTTTCGACTACCAACTTGCCCATGTGTTTTCTCCTAAAACACGTTGTTCAAGTTGCTTGTCCCTGGAGCCCTGGCATTTTCTCCTCCTCACCATTGTTCTCACACCTCTACCATGGAAACCTTGGCAGCCTGCTTTCTGGACCCATCTCACCAAATGCCCATGCAGCTACCACACTGCGGCTTTTTCTTGATCTCTGTCCTCTACCACATTGTCATTCTGGACAAGGCAGTCTCCCGATTTTCCTTGTCCTATTTGACGATACGTTTTATATTTGCTTCTCTGACTTTGAGTCCTCTTGTTAGCCCCTAAATGTTTGTGCTCCCCAAGATTCCGCTGGTGATCTCCTTTCCTCTCCCCCTCCATCCTTTCTATTGATCTCACCTCCTTCTTAGGCTTCAGAGAGCCGTCTGTGCAGGTGACTATGAAATGTGTATTTCTCATCCACCTGCTTTGAGCTTAAGATTTACATCTGGAGAGGTCAGCCTAGGGGAGCCATGGCATCTGAGACTCAGCGTGTCTTAAACCAGATTCATCTCTTACTGTCCTCACCAGCTTCTCCAGCTCTCCTTTTAGCTGTAATGACAGTTCCACTCTCTCAGCCACCAGATTGTGGTGCCCTTCTTTGCCACATCTTGCCTTCATTCTCCACATTGCATTCGTTGCAGTTTTCAGGCTTATCCTTATAAAGTATCTTTTCTTCCAAAAATTGCTTGTGTATACATATGCATAGAGAGGTATCTGGAAATAAATTCACCAGAAAGTTTAATTTACCATCCAGTCTATCTCTGGGTGATGGGATTCTATGTTGTTCAAGCTTTTTTTTTTTTTTTTTTTAATAACAGGCCTTAATTACTCATAGACTTGTGCCCAGCGTATACCCAGTCTGTCTTCTCAGCACTCCCTTGCCCTGAACCCCATAACTGGGGCTCAGTTGCTGGTTCATTCATTCTTTGTACCTCCGGTCATCATTTTCCAGGTGCCTTTCAAGTAAACTTTCCTTAGTGAAACCCTTCTCCCAGCTGAATGTTTCTTCCTTCTGTGGGCCCTCTGGTCTCTATGCTATTTCCTGTATTCTGCCCTCTGCTGTCTATACATGTGTATTTTGTGTTCTGTCCTTTATTAGATTGTAAGCTCCATGAGGGCAGAGTTTGGGTCTGATTACCCATCCTTTCCCCCTTTTGGTTACAGTCTCCCAGTTTTTCTTTGGGAGACAACACCTTTTCCCCCTGGCTACAGTTTTGGTGGGATGGGCAGTTCAGGTGTCCTGCCAACAAGATGCTCTTCTCCTGGAATTTGAATTTTGAGTCATGAGATACAAGGACTGACAGTGATTGGCACTGATTCAGCCTGGCCGAGGTGCTCTGAAGAAGCCACTCATTAGTTCCTGCCTCCTAGATCCCTGGAGCTGCCCTGGTCCCTGAACTCTCCGAAGCCTGGTTCTTCAGATATTCCTTCGTATCTGTGAGCTATCTCATATCCTTACAATAAATTCTCTCTCTCTCTTATTTTAAGTTAACCAAAACCAGCTTCTGTTGCTTTTACCCAACGATTCCTACCAGTAGAGCTGTTATGATTGGAACTGAGCAGACTTAATCATTCTAGCTCTTATATTAATTCTGATGCTTTTTTTTCTTTTCTTTAAAAACACAAACAAAAACAGCCAGAGACTGCTGCTGCTTTGAAACGTACGATAGAGGCCCTGATGGACAGAGGAGCAGTAGTGAGGGACTTGGAAAACCTGGGTGAACGAGTGCTTCCTTATAGGATGTCTGCCCACAGTCAGCAGCACAACAGAGGCGGGTAAGTTTCTTCATGAAGTCTTGGAAAACGTTTTTGATAGGCTCAGTAAAGAGTACTGTTCAATTACTATTAGAAGTTCTTAAAGTTTCACATTCAGACCCCTGTTGCGCCTAGGTGTCCTTTGGGTACACTCTCTGGCAGTCTTGTGTTGCAGATGGGATGTGATATGCTGGCCCTTCATGGACTATGATCTGAGTTCAAAACTAGGCCATCCTAGGAGCAGAGGGCTTACCAAGTCTAGCTTGTGGAACCTTTTCCTGTCAACCTTAGCACTGTTTTCCCTGACATTTCTTTCACTTTTGCCTTTAAAATACCTTAGTGAACAGTGCTGTCCACATACATAGCGTATCCGTTTTAAACATATGTGTTGCAGATAACAGAATGTGCTGCTTTTGACTAATGTATGTAACCCAAGCCTAATCCACAAAAGAAAAATAGTAATACCTACTCCAAGTAATGATCAGTTTGGAATTTTGTCTCCTACTGTGTACAGCAGCTTCCTCAAATACGTGTCACAGATTTGATTCTGTAGTAATAACTATCTTTGTAGTAGTTCTTTGAGAACAATTTGTAGAATAGATTTGAATCTTCTCATGTTGTAGGATTTCCTAGGAGTGGGTGTTAGAGAAGATGGGAATCAGGTTTTAGCGTGGTGGGAGAAGTCCAAGAGTAGAAGAGTCAGCTCCCTCTGGCACTCAGCAACTCTGTGGCCTCCCCTTCTGTTTCCGGCTTCTTTGGGCACAGAACTAAGGTAGTGGGTCTCCCATCTGCATTGCCACAAGGACCCAGCAAGACAGTCTCTGCAGATGTGCTCTGCGGTGAGAATGCTGCTTTTAGTTACGTGAATCTAGCTGTTTTGTGCAGGTACAGTACGTGTGATAGGGCCTGAGTGGAGTCCTCACATCGAGGCTTTCTTACTGCATTTAAACCTTCTGCCGTGCTGTACATTTCATCTTTTGATTGCTTCACCTTGTTTTGTGCTAGTGTTCAGCTTCTTGAGAACACCTCTGAAGAGAATGCCTGAGGCGTTGCTAGGCAACAGGAAATGCACAGTGGCTAGGCTTCTTCCACAGTCATAATAACAATGAGGGATGGAGAGTATGTGTGTCTGTCTGTCTGTTTCTTTTAAACTTAATCACAAATGGGTGTGGTTTTAACAGCGCAGTTATGGATCCTTTTGCCTTTTTTGTTTAAAGAGGTGCATATAAAAACTGTCCAAGAGTTATTAGCACAGTTCTTGGATGGAAGGCAGTGAAGGGAGAGAGAAGTCAGTTTCTTCACTCATGTAGTACTTCCAGGGGTTTCTGCCCTTTTGTCAAGTAGAGGATTTGACTTTGTTGAGAGTTGGCATGACCAGCATCCTAGGATCTGCACTAACACGTAGCCTGAGTAATGCTGACATCACTTGTCTGAGGACCAGGCTCAAGAACTGCTGTGTTCACTCGGTTCATTTTCAAACCTCTGTGTGCAGTGCTGGGGGTTGGGGGTGGGTAGCCGTTTCTCTTTATGGGTGGAATAAATTCAGGTCCTGGAGGAGCCCACTGGGACGAAGCCAGAACTGCTGAGAACACTAGCCCTACTTCTGGGTTCCCCCCTGGCAAAGGTGCGTGTGCCTCACTGAGGAATATGTTGCAGTCACTTAGTTAATTGACATTTAAAGATTTTATTGCTGGTTCTTTTACTTTCAGACTCCTCAACAAAGGAGAAGCAGTGTTCTGTATTACATATGTGTATTATATATAGACCCAGAAAGGTAGTGCCCAGCTGCAGTGGGGGAGGTTCATGCTTTAAGCCTATTTTCTGGGATAAATCAATGTCTGGTATTTATTTGTTTAAGGTAATGTTTTTTAAAGTGTGGTCTCTGAAACGCTAATTCTGTAGAGATGCTCCATCAAAAAAAGAGAAGTAGGGTGTGTGTGATCAATTAGATGTGGGAAGCCTTACATGATCGAATTCCTTCTAGAGGTTCACAGTGCACATTGGCACATAAATGATGAGAAGCCCTTCAGTAAGATCCGTTCATTAATTCACTGTATTTGATTATGCTACCTTTTATTTCTATAATACTCATGAACATTCTCCACAGTGACTTTTGGGAAATGAGGATGTGAGAGGCAAGTGTAGTTTGAAGTTACCCGAATAAAGATTTGGAATTGGGTGGTACGTTTACATGTCTGCAGTGTGGAGCTTAAGGTTAGTCTGATATTCTCTGGCTTCAGGCATTGGCCCCATAATCACTAACCCTAACCATGTCAGTACCAGGTATTTTGTTCATTTGGTAAATTCTTTATGTGCATTAATCCATAGCCACAGAAAGTGTTAGAAACATGTAATAAGTGGATTATGTACTGGGAGGCTCGCTTTTCTGAAGCGGTTGAGAAGAAACAGTGGTCTTATTGGTTACATGTTTAGCATTCAAAGTTTTGACTCTTTTTGAACAGCCCTGGAGGCCATGACACATATCCGAAATTACGGCAAGGCGCTGATTTGAAACCTGACGGTGTGCGAGAGCCAGCTTTTGGCTGGCTAATGGAAGTGAGCCTAGATGTTTCTGAGAGTCCACATTCTATCGTGGTACTGTTGGTATCGTGTGTTTGTTGCTTTTATGTTTTGTGGGGAGAAATGGTAGTCCTAGTGGTGTCCACAGGTCTCAGGTTGATTCTCACAGTTGTCGTGGTTCCTGGTCTCAAGGAGTTTTCAGTCTCATCAGAGAGTTGGCTGCATAATGCTAACCTGGGCACCAGCTGAGGGAGTGTGTGTGAAAGTGCCCAGCACAGCAGGAGTAAAGCTAGGCCTGGGGCTGACAGGTAGGTATCTCTGTTCCAATGACTTCACTGTGTATTGGGCAATTGCCTCTACTGTTCTCCCATGCCCAGCCCCCCCGCCCCCCAAATCAACCGCCTTATCACATACATGCCCAGTAGGCTGGAAGAAAAGAGTAGGTAAGGGAGAGCCTGTTGCTTTAGGGTTATCTGGGAAATCTGCCCAGAGGAGGAGGAGGGTATACTTTGGAAATGGTACCTGATGTTTATTATTATATCAAGACTGTTTCCAGTTTATGCCAAAAATAAAAATATAGTCATTATATTTTAAATATTAGTTTTGTCAGACTCCACTTTAGAAACAGGTTGTGTTCCAGAAATTTGTCTGTAAGTCTGTTGTTTATAACTGAGAACTTATTTTCCCAGTGGAACAACTTCATGGTTAAGTTCCCAGACTAGTCCACAGAAATTTTCTTAATTCATAATCTCTGAAGGTCAGTAGAACTGGGGGAGTCATTTGTGTTCAGCTGAGGACCATTTTAAACCTGTTTTTGAAAGGGGTTTAAACAATTTAGTGTTCCCCTTGGCGGCAGAATGGGGCCTGGATTGGGCCACCCTTATCAGGGATTGGGACAATATCTCAGCCCTCTAACTTGTTAACACTAAATAAATCATTGGCACAGGACCTGGAGCTGGGTGGCTCAGAGGCCTGGGAGTCACTGCCAGCTCTGGATTTGCTGGGGTCTCTTTCAGGCCCCCGAGATTACCTCCCTTTTGTGTCTGCACGTGCTCACCCTGACACCCTCATCTGCTCTGCAGGACAGACAAGGTGTTGGTGTGGAAAATTCTTACTGTATTCCTGGGCGTTTGAAAGGGGAAGATGTCATTTATGTTAGAGGGAGCAGTGACAGGAGAGGCTCATTTAGACCCATGCTAAAAAGGGGCAGGCATCTTACTGAATCATAGTAACAGTCACCCTTTGCCAGAACCACGTCACTCACTCCAGGGCTGCACAGAGCTTACGGTTCTCGGTTCTCTTTCCACTAGATGGGGCTGAGCTGAGACCGAGAGGAAACTATACAAGAAAGTGCGGTCCGTATTTCAGCGTTGGGCTTGCGCTGCTTTGTAAAAGGATGCCTCTGCTCTGTTTCTACCGGGTCTGATTTTATGGCAGTGAGATTGGGCTGGCTTCCAAATGCCTGTGTATAAGAACTCTTAAGTAGAAGGTGTTTTTCTTGCCTGTTTTGCCCGTTCTTTGCCTGTTCTCATCTGCTTTAAAATTTGGATAGGTGCTTATAGCAGAGATCTGCTGGCCTACATATAAGATGCCCTTCTATTTACGGGTAAGCAGAATGATAAAAATAACCAGCTCCATGGTGAATCAGTGGAATTTTACTGACTCGCTTCCCAAATGTGTCTGCAGCTTACTCCAAGAGCTCTGGCACCC
This sequence comes from Pongo pygmaeus, assembly GCF_028885625.2. Taxonomy (NCBI): domain Eukaryota; kingdom Metazoa; phylum Chordata; class Mammalia; order Primates; family Hominidae; genus Pongo; species Pongo pygmaeus. The sequence continues at coordinate 46,996,823 of NC_072395.2, forward strand.
TCTCTAGAGGAGATTGATTCTCCTCTGTAGTTTTCCCGTTAGCTAACATTTCCATGTTCTCGTGCCTTTCTGCCAGCATTCTGACCCCGTTCTCGTGTAGGTACTCCACACCAGGTTTTCAGACAGGGCTGCTGTGGCCTTGGAGGTTTCTTTTTAGTGGCAGTGCCCCAAGATTTGTAAGGATTCTGCAGCAGGTTTAGTGTTAGTGGTTTTGAAAATGTATGAGACCCAACAGATATAAAAAGAAATGGGGCTTTTCCATGCAGAGGGTACCTCAGTTTGAAGGTGAATAATTCACTGCCTCGGTGAAGCCTGAATCCAACAAGGTTTAACTGAGACGGTCTAGGAACTGACATTTAGACAGATCTGTTTCCTATCTTCAAAAAGGCTCAAGGATGCTTCAGGGCTGCAAAGCCCTCCCATCCCCCTCCCCCATCCCCCCACCCACTGTGAGCCACTGAGTGCTTCAGTGGAAATTTCCACTTGTCTGCTAGGGAGAAGGGGAGGGTGAGAGAGAGACAAAGAATGTAACTCAAATTCAAGCAAGCTCTTTTTATGGAAAGCTTGTAAATACAGAGTTAAGACAAAAGTGAATAAAGAAAATACAACCTTTACATTTAAGGGCACTATCAGAAAACACATTTTTCCACCTGGACAACTAGGGGAGTGGGGGGAAGGGCTGGCAGCACCAGGCAGTCTGCATGGTGACTGAATGGTGGAGGGGCAGAAGGAACATGAGAGCTGCTGGCTCTCTTACAACCATGCTGCTGTGAATGGAGTGTTTTTGGTGGCATTGTTTTCCAGTATTGGGGCACAGTCTGTCTTGGGGAAGCCATTTATCTGAGTGTTTTCAGATCTCTAGAGGGTTTGGGCCATGTAGTAGAGAGTTTTGTAGCATGTGAGTGTCTTAAGAAATATAAAGGAGGGCACATTATCACCTTGAAGATCACATGGGCAAGTTCTACCTAGGAAGAAGTTCACTCTTGCTCCAGCTTTCGAATACTGTTATCTGCAGTGAGAAATGCATTAGCATACTGAACCTTTCTTGGTTCCTTCTTGCCTGGCATCAGTCATCTCCTCACTTCCACTTCTGCAGAGTTAGTGTGGGTCAAAGTTATGTGCTTTTCTATAGAAAAGAGAGATGCTTTTGTGAAGCTGATAGCAACTTCATAGAAGAAGTGATTCTATAATTAGCACCACACATGGGAAAACAAACCTTTAAAATGTAAACACTGCTTGGCTTTGTGTTCAAGGCAATGTTGGTGCTTGCATGGACCCTGGCTACCTGGTATGCGGAACCCTGTCACTTGTGCCATGTAGCACATGGTCGAAGGTGCTGGGAATGTGTAACGTAATTAGATTTTAGACTATTTTCCCAAAATGATCTGTGTACTTATTGATTCAATCACCAAGAGTAGAAGTGGAAAATGGAAAACTAGCTATTTGGAGAGCTTTTGTTCAGTAAGAACGTCGGCTTTGGGGCATGTCTAGGCAGTTGCAATGTAGTCAAATCCAAACGTTTGTACCTTGAGTGAGGAGTTGATCGTGAGTCCACGTGCGTTAGGACTTCTGGTCTTGTGTTTTGATTCTGCCTAGTTTGGCTGGGGAAGAAGCAGACACTGGTAGCTCATTGTGGTTGTGGAGTCCTCTTGATTCTCTCTTTTCCCAGGGTCAGGAGGAAGTTGGGGCAGAGGGCTCTAACTCCCCTGGAGACACTGAGCCCCTTTTCTGGTCACCTTCCCTTGAACAGCAGCTCCTCTGATTGTTAGAATGGTTTCTCCATGGCAACCTTCATGAGGATGCAGGGAGCGGGTATCAAGGGAGTTAGTTCCAAGGCCATTTTTTAAGCCTAACTCCCATTTTTGTAGGTCTCTTGTGGACCTGTGCTATCATGAGAAAGGGGTCCTCGCAGGCATCAAAAGCCGCCTAGCCCCACCACCCCACACAGGTTGTTTCTAGGCCTTACTTTCTTCATGTGTAAAAATAGAAATGCGGGACTGTACTTGGTGTTGTCATAGCTGTAAAAAGTCTCATTCTCAGTCCTTAGGTCATCTGTAGTTAGCAAGGCCCAGCAGTGAGTCAGGGGTCCTTGACTGCCATGGACAGTCTCCCACAGGACTGCAGTGGAAGCCTGGGTTTCTGCTCACGCAGCAGCTCGTACAGCCTCTCTGCCCAGCTGGGCTGCCTATTCCAGGAGGATGAGACCATGTGTGCCTCATCCATTTAGCCTCCTGAGGTTTGTCTATAGTAGATGCTCATTAACAAGTTAAGTTTGCCCAGATAAATAGGTAAGAAGAAAAGGATACATACTGGAAGCAACCAGGAATTGGTCAAGGTCCTTCCTGTGTGGGAAAACCATAATGGACCATTTATTTGTGTACTTGGGTCACTGAAGCAGGCAGAGATTGACTTTATCCTGGACTTCAGTTCTCTTGTGGCCTAGGAGAGACATCTTGGTTCCCTGGGAGAAGAGGTCGGGAGGGGGTTGGTAAGAGGTTCAGCTTCGGAGAGTGGCGAATACAGTAAGGTCTGCCTGTCTCGGAGTCACTTCTCACCTTCCCTGTTTTGGTAGCGTTTTCTTTCTGTGGAAACTTGCACGGTGTGATAGGGAGCCCTGGGAGTGGAAGCAGTCTTTGCCCACATCAGCCCTGGGCGCATAGCAGCAGGATGATAAGCTTGAGATGCCAGTCACCAGCTGTGCATGCCGGCTTGTGCTTGTTTGGTTAGTTGCTGAAGGAGCGTTGTCATGCCTGGTGGCAGGAAGTCAGAGCAGTTAGGAGGGTGAAGGCAAGAGAGGGATTTTGGTAGCAACAGGGAGCCTCGCGAAGCTAGGAAAGCCCAGTGTTAGGATTTCCAGGTCTTTATCTAGGTTTTCTCTTTATCCTTGAGAATCCTCCAACATGTGGGTACTAGGTAGCAAGAGATACAGGATACAGAGTGGGGAGCTGTGGGGTCTGGAGTCCGGAGCTTGACTCTCATTTTGTGACCTGGGGCCTATCAGTTCCCCTCTGGGCTTCAGTTTGCTCATGTGAAAGGTTTGGGCTGTGTTGTCTTTATGGTCCTTTCCAGCCCTTCCATTCTATGATTCTGTAACCCATTTGGTCCCAAAGCTATCTGTGGTTTCTTGTGTCCTGGAGTCAAAAGACCTGCTCTGTTTGAATCCTGGCAGTGACACTTCATAGCTGAGTGACCTTGGGCTAATGACTTAACCTTTTTGAGTGTCTCTTCTCAACTGCATTAAATTGTACGACTCAAAGGAGGCAACGTGTAGGAAACCACTTTGAAGACTCCTAGAGGAGTATTGTTGCTGGGGAGAGGGCTGCTGGACCCCAACCAACACTCGGCACCACTTTCTCTTCTTCCCTTTCCTCAATTGCCACACGGAGTGGAGCTGCCACTTCTCTTTCATCCTCTTCCTCAAAAGTTGTCTGAAAGCTGTGAAAGCACTTTGAAAATTAGAGTCTTAAGAAAGACATTTCTTTTTTAAGTTCAGAAATATGAGGTTTCTGATATATCTGGCTTCCAGTTTCCATCCTTGGGTATTCTTTTTACCCTTATCACAAAATAGAATCCAAAAGCTTTGGATGTATTTCTTAGGATTATTGAGTGAGTGCTGAGTATATGGAGAACACTTTCAGAGGGCTGGATGAGAATTGATTAGTGGGCAGTTGAGTTGGTTGTTGGCATCTGTAAACACACTTTCTCTTAGAACATGTTGAGACTCCTTGGCTAGCTCACAAGCCTCTAACCCTGTGAAGCAGTTGAATGGAAAATGGAAGAAAGCAGTGCTTGCTATGAACAATATCATAAGTAAGACCAAGACAGCCCCAGAGGTGCTATTTGATTAAGTTGAATACTTGACTGTAAGGAAGGGCAGGCTTGGACTTCCTGTGGACTCTCTGGAGGGAGGGGCATGGAGCACTCGGCAGTGGTGGTGTCTGGGTTACTTGATGGCCAGAGCATGTCAGGCTCTTGCTAGAGCCTCCCTCCTGCTGCATGGCATTTCAGCAGCACATTACTCTAAGCACAGGGCTTCAAATGGAATGAAGCAAGAAAGGAAGGCTTCTAGGGAAACTGCACAAGGCCAAGGAAGAGGAGGGAGCTCAGAGAAAAACTACCTGCTATAGACTTCAGTGTGGTGGGTATGTTGGCAGACAGGGTGAGGTCATAACTTGTCTGTGGTAGATTGGAAGGACATTTTGATGAATAGTGAGTGAAAGAGCAAATGGATAAATGGGAAGGAAAAAAGCATTGGGCCTCTGTTGGGTGAGAGTTCCCTGTACTGCCCACCAGGTGGCCAAATGGAATTATTGTGGGGCAAGGGGAATGACTGGGTAAGAGGCTGAGGGTTGCAAGCAGGAGGTGATTTGAGGTTGATCACACTATTTTAAGCTCTGTTCCAGAGCCTAACTCAAAGTAAGTAATCAATAATTAAATCTTGAATAAATGAGTAATTCATAAGTTGGGTCATTGCAACCCTATTACCTGCTATATGGAGTAGAAATAAGCAAGTGGAATTAAACCTTGGAAAATGTGGCCAGGATTATGTGTAATTTTCAGAGTGAGCCCAAGTGGCAGTCTTGTCAGTGAGCAAATGTGCAAGTCACTGCTTCAGGAAGTTTGTGGGATAGTGGATTCGTTTGTACCATTTTTATTTCGTTGCTTAAGGAACCCTGGGAGTCTTCATCAGCTGTAATTGCTCCCTGTTGCCTCCATCCCACATCAGCTCATTGACCAAGTCCTGCCCATTCAGCTTCTTAACTGCCATTTTAAAATCATCAGCTTTATAGAGATGATTAGCATGTAATAAGCTGCATATATTTAAAAGTGTATAACTTAATAAGGTTTGACATATGTATACACCCACAAAATCACCACGGTCAAGATAATAAACATATTTGTTACCCCTAAAATTTCCTCCTCCCCCTTTGATTCCTCCCTCTACTTGTCCTTCATCCCAAGCAACCACTGATCTTTTTTCTTTCACTGTCAATTTTTTTCGACTTTATGATGGTGCAGAAGTGATTGCAGATCGAGTAGAAGCCGTACTCAAATACCCAAACGACCATTCTGTTTTTCACTCTCAGTAAAGTATTCCGTAAAATTACATGAGCTATTCAACACTTAATGTAAAATAGGGTTTGTGTTAGATGATTTTACACAACTGTAGGCTAAGTGTTCTGGGCATTTGGCTAAGTGATGTTAGGTTAGGTGTATTAAATGCGTTTTCAACATAAAATATTTTCAACTTATGGGTTTATCGAAATGCGTATATTGTAAGTTGAGGAACATCTTTTTTTTTAGACTTACATAGAATTGGATGGTATGGACCCCTTTTACTCTAGTTTCTTTCACTCAGCATAATTATTTTGAGATCAATAGTGTGTATCAATAGTTTACCCCTTTTCATTGCTGAGTAGTATGGCATTGTATGTGGTGAATATTTGTTTTTTTCCAGTTTGGGGTTGTTATAGGTACAGCTGCTGTGAACATTTGTGTACAAGTTGTTGTGTGGACACATGCTTTAATTTCTTTGGGGTAAATACCTAGGAGTGGAATGGCTAGATCGTAGCAGTAGGTGTATGTTTAGGAAAATGCCAAACTATACCAGCAATGTATATGAGAGCCGGTTTTGTGTGTGTGTGTGTGTGTGGTGGGGTGGGGCTACCCCAAAGGGCAGACTGGTTTATTGGGCATCAGGTGGGAAAATCAGCAGTTGGACTTGGCCACACATTCCAGCTCATCCTTATTGATGGCAAAGGAGTCGGAGGAGCCCTTGGTGGCAGTGATGAGCTCATCTGCCGGGCACTCAGCAATGGTCTTGATCTCCCGGAGGGCACCCTCAAGAGTGCCTGTGCACAGCAACCAGGTGGTCTGATTCACACGGTGTAGTGGAGACACATCCACAGCCTGTCATCTCACAGTCCCTGCCCACCCAAAGCCTGTGGAGTCCTCCTGGGGACCATCATTGATGATGGCGTTCACCAGGACCTGGAGAGGGTTCTCGCCTGTGAGCAGGTGGATGAAATGGAAGGCATACTTGATGATGCACACAGTCATGAGCTTCTTGCTGTTGTTGTGGACATGCATTATCATGGAGTTGGTGAGGGACTCCACAATGGGGCACTGAGCTTTGCAGAAGCGTTTGGCAGCATAAGGCCATGCATTGTGAGGCAGGTACTTGGCATACTTCTCCTTCACTGCAATGGAATCCTGCAGGGCAATGTCACTGATCTGTCACTGTGCTGCATCATTGATCTGCACATCGTCCACTTCCCAAAGAGCTTGGTGTCGGGGGTCTCTGCCACTGCTGGTGCTGCTGTCTCCCTCTTGGTCATCCTGAGGGCACAGCCCGAGTGTCTCTGTTGCTTGGTGTGGACCTCGTGCCACCCTGGAGTGCCAGTTTTTCTTTTCTTTTCTTTTTTTTTTTTGAGACGGAGTCTTGCTCTGCCACCCAGGCTGGAGTGCAATGGCGTGATCTTGGCTCACTGCAACCTCCACCTCCCAGGTTCCAGCAATTCCCCTGCTTCAGCCTCACGAGTAGCTGGGATTACAGGCACACACCACCATGCCTGGTTAATTTTTGTATTTTTAGTAGAGATGGGGTTTCACCATGTTGGCCAGGCTGGTCTCGAACTCCTGACCTCAGGTGATCCGCCTGCCTTGGCCTCCCAAAGTGCTGAGATTACAGGCGTGAGCCACCACATCCATGGAATGCCAGTTTTTCTACATCCCTGCCAACACTTGGTGTGGTCAGCCTTTTTAATTTTATGGCACTTTAGTAGGTATCTCTTTGTGGTTTTAATTTGCATTTCTCTCATGACTAATGGCTTTAGGCATCTTTTCATGTGCTGCTTTGCCATTGTACGTCTTCTGTGAAATGTCCGTTCAAATCTTATGACCATTGTTTAAAAGTTTTTTTAAATTAAGTTTTGAGAGTTATTTGTATTCTAGATACAAGTCCTTTATCAGACTTGTAATTCACAAATCTTAGTGGCTTATCTTTTTATTCAAAGAGCAGTTTTTAATTTTGATGAAATCTAATTTATCAACTTTTTCTATTATGGATTTTGGTTTTGGTGTTGTGTCTAAGGAAACTTTGCTTAATCCAAATTTACAAAAGCTTCTAAGTTTTATAGCTTTATATTTTACATTTAAATCTGTGTTCCATTTTGAGTTAATTTTTTAAATGGTACAAGTAGGGAATAAAGTTCCCTTTTTTGCATGTGATACTGGATTATTTTAGCACCATTTGTTGTAAATCTCTATTTCTGTACTCTGTTCTAGTCTTTTGATCTGTCTGTGTATTTGTACATGAATATCATACTGTCTTGATGGCCATAGCTTTATAATAAGTCTTGAAATCAGGTGGTGTTAGTCCTTCAACTTACATTCTCTATCACAGTTGTTTTGGCTGTTTTAGATCCATTATGAACTTTCTAATCAATATTCTGGGGTTTTGATTGAGGTTCTACTGAATGTCAATAGATTTTATTTCAGTAAAATAAATAATAGATCTCAATTTTTGTTTAACTTGGAGAGGGTTGACATCTAAATTTTGAGTCTTCTTACCCATGAACAAGATATACCTGATAGGTTTTGTTTCTTTCAGCAATGTTTTGTAGTTTTGCATACCTTTTGTCTGATTTCTCTGTAAGTATTGAATGTTTATTTCAAGGTCTGATTATTTGTTGCTAGTATATAGAAATAACATTGATTTTTGTATCTTGCAATCCTGCTAAACTCATTAGTTCTAATTTTTTTATAGATTTCTTAATACTTTCTCGAAACACAATCATGTCATATGCAAATAAGACAGTCTCACTTTTTCCTTATCAGTCTAGATACCTATTCTTTTTCTTGCCTTATTGCACTGGCTAGAACCTCCATTTCAGTGTTGAATAGAAGTGACAGTGGACTTTCTGGTTTGTTCCCAGTCTTAGGGGAAGAACATTTAGATGTTCACCAGTTGGTGAAATGTCAGCTGTAGATTTTTCAAAGATGCTCTTTATAAGTTTGAGGGAGGTCACTTCTATCCCTAGTTTGCTGAGATTTTTTTTTTTTTATCAGGAATGGCTATGGATTTTGTTAAATGCTTTCATTTGCGTTTGTTGAAATGATCATATGGTGTTTCTTTTTTAGTTTGTTAATACGTTTTAATTTGAATTACATTTTTTTTTCAAATGTTAAGCCAATCTTGCATTCTTGGGATAAAGCCTGCTTGGTCATGGTATATTGTATTTTTTAATATATGATAGTAGTCAATTTGCTAAAATTTTGTTTAGAATTTTAAAATGAGTATTCTTGAGGGACATTCATCTGATTTCTTGTAATGTCTTTGGTTTGGGTATAGGGTAATGCTGGCTTCACAGAACAAATTGAGATGTATCTTCCTTTTTTCTCGATGAATTTGTATCAGAATTGGTATTTTTGCCTTAAATGTTTGGTGTGATTCACCAGTGAAGTCATTTGGGCCTGTAGTATTCTTTGTAGGAAGCTTTTAAACTTCTTTAATAAGATACAGGGCTTAAGGGTTTAAACTACACATATTTCTTTAATAAGATATAGGGCCATTCAGGTTATCTGCACTTCTTGAGTGAGGTTTGGTAGTCTGTGTTTTTCAAGGAATTTGATCATTTCATCTGAGTTGTTAAATTTAATGCTTTTTTTGGAGACAGGGTCTCGCTGTGTCACCCAGGCTGGAATGCAGTGATACAATCATGGCTCACTGCAGCCTGGACCTCCTGGGTTCAAGTCATCCTCACACTTCAGCCTCCCCAGTAGCTGGGACTACAGGCACACACCACCATGCCTGGCTAATTTTTGTAGTTTTTCTGGAGATGAGGTTTCCCCATGTTGCCCAGGCTTTTCTCAGACTCCTGGTGTCAACTGATCTGCCTGTCTAGACCTCCTAAAGTGCTGGGATTACAGGTGTGAGCCCCGGCGCCCGACCTTGCAAAAATTTTTTATAATATTTCCTATTATTTTAATATTTATGAAATCTGTAGTCGTTTCACCTTTCTCATTCCCAATGCTGATAATTTATACCTTGCCTCTTTTTACTCAACAGTCTGGCTATAGAGGCATATCAATTTTACGAATCTTCTCCATGAACTAGTGTTTGGTTTCATTGATGTTCTCTGTTTTTCTTTTTTCTGCTTTAGGGATTTCTCCTCTGTCTCTCTCTTCTGTCATCTTACTGGATTTAATTTGCTCTTTTCCTACTTTCTTAAAGTAGAAGCTGAGACTATTGATTTGAGGCCTTTTTTCTTTTCTTACCTAGGTGTTCAGTAGATATGAATTTCCTGACAAGTATTGCTTTCATGGCATCCCCCAAATTTTGATTTGTGGCATTTTCTTTTTCATTCAATTCAAAGTACTTTGTAATTTCCCTTTTGATTTCTCCTTCTACCTGTTTGTCCAGCTTATTTAGATAGCTGTTTAGTTTCCAAGTGTTGAGGCATTTTTCCAAGATTTTTGTGTATAACTTGAATCCCTTTATGTTATATGGCCCAGAATATGGTTGGCCTCGGTAAATGTTCTGTGTACACTTAGGAGGAATGTCTAGCCTGTGATTGTTGGGTAAAGGGTTCTATAAATGTCAGTTAATTCCACTTGGTTAATGTTGGTGTTCACTTTTTCTACATCCTTGGTGATTTTCTGTATAAGTAGTTCTATCGATTACTGAAAGAGGAATGTTAAAAGACTTCAGCCGTGATTCTGGATGTGTCCATTTCTCTGTTCAGTTCTGCTGTTCTTATATGTTGAAGCTCAGTTATCTGGTGCATGTATATTTAGGATGGTTATATCTTCTTGGTGGACCCATTATTATGTATTGTCTCTTTTTATTTCTGGTAATTTTCTTGGCTCTGAAGTCTGCTTTGTCTGATATTACTATAGCCACTTGAACTTTTTTTGATTAGTGTTTTTGGTTGGTATATATTTTTCTGTCCTTTTATTTAATTATATGTTTACTTGAATAATTATTCCACTAGGCTTGGCTTAAGAGTAAATGGTCACTTGGTAAATTTTCTTACACATTTTGAACCTCTTTGCCCTTTGTCTGGAATTACACAAAATGCCATCCCTTTTCTCATCATAAGTTCCTTCCTTGCTGAATTTGTTCCTTTTCAACTTGATCTTTCCAGCTTCCTGTGAGAGCTCCACATTTCATGCTAACACCACCACGGTCAAAGATTTACTCTGGACCTGCTCCGTGTTCATCTCTATTCGGAGTGGTAGGGTTAACACCAGAGCCCTTCTTCCTATGGCAATTGTGCTTTAGTGGAGTGAGGCAGACAGTAAGCAAATGCACACTGTGCCAGTGGTGAGAACATACTCTGTGGAACAAAACAAAGCCTTGAGTGAGGGCAGTGGAGAGTGAGGGGCCTTGGTGGAGCTAGGAGGGTGCTGCTTTGGGAGAGTGGGCACAGAAGGCCTGTCTGAGAGGGTGACATTTGGACAGAGACATGATAGAAGCAAGAGATGAGCTATGTGGAAGTTGAGCGGAGAACATTTCCAACAGGACCAGCGAGTGCAAAGGCCTGGGAGGGGAGTTGCTTGGGAGTCCTGAGAACCGCATGTATGGCTAGAACAAGGCAAGCGATGACGAAAAGATCATAGTTTTAACCAGCTAGAACACTGCAGGATTTTGAAATACTGCGCTGAAAACTGACCTTTAGTCACATAATGGTCCAAATCAAACAGTACAAGGGAGGCTTAACCTTTTAGGTCTGAGAGGAGCCGGGAGTGGGTAGGGATGGGCTCTTTCCTTGCACTATCATCCAGCAGGCTGCTGAGGACCTTGTCAATCTTTGAAGACCAGTGAGCCGCGCGGGATGCCCGTCGACATTAGTCTGGTTTGAGTGATGAGTGGTAAATTCTTTTTCTTACTTAAGGTTCCAGTAATTTTCTTTTTGTTCCTTGTCCGTATTGAACATAGTTGTGGACCAGTCCCATGCCTTTCTTAATCTTTTCCCGTGTTTGTGGGCTCATGGTTCTCTTAGGTGTGTTAGTTCACAGGGAAAATCCTTTGAAAAATTAGAAGAGTATCTAACAGATGTTTTCACACACACTCACACACACACAACATTAATTAATAGTTTGGAAAATTCAGTCTCGTCAATGGATTAGAAGTTTTCCCCCATGCTTTCTAGTACTTCACAGCATCTGTAATGTCACAGTGTGTTTTTGCTGCCGTAAAGCTGGTTTGGATTCATATTTTCACAAGAGTGTAATGGGAAAGACCATAGAAAAAGGGAGATTGGGTATAACACTGCAATTCTGTTTAGCTGGTCAGCTGGTAGTTTCTATATTGACAAGGTTATGTGTGTGTATGTGTGTGTTTGTGTGTAGTTGATGTCTGTCTAGGAAGAGTAAAATGGAAACACTGACCAAAATAGTACAATTGTTACAATTCAAATGCAGACACTCATAAGTTTTTATTTTATTGCAGGTATTTCTTGGTGGATTTTTATGCACCCACCGCAACTGTTGAAAGCATGGTGGAGCACTTGTCTCGAGATATAGATGTGATTAGAGGGAATATCGTCAAACACCCTCTGACCCAGGAACTAAAAGAATGTAAAGGGATTGTCCCAGTCCCACTTGCAGAAAAATTGTATTCCACAAAGAAGAAGAAGAAGTGAGAAGATGCGCCAGATTTTAGCCTTATATGTAATTCCTTCACATTTGAGCAGCATGGACGAGAAGGAAGAGTTTGCAAGTTTGGCCTTTATATAAGCATGTGTTGCAGGTGCTGTTTGATTTTTCTAAGGTATTTTTAGCCCTTGATCCCCTTTGCTTGCAGGAGGTGAGGAACTGCTCACTGACAGCTTCTCTGTAACCTGCAGTACCAGTGGATCATTCTTGATTTTGTTTTCATTAGTGTCATTTCTTTGTCAGTGAGGACTTTTCCCCTTAGAACAGTAACACCATTTTTTGAAGAGCAAAACTTATAATACCTCCTGGGATTGTGAGCTAGTCATTCAGCCTGTATAACCATGCAGAAATAAAAATTGACGACCAATGTATTATATGGACAACTTTTGCTTTGAGTAATAAACTTGGTTGTAGGAATGCGGGAGGTGTTTTGTCCCTTTACTTACCCAGCGCAGTGCACTTCCAGGGCCCCGCAGCTCCAGCCTAGCTGGCAGTGCCTGGCAGTGTTGGGGGAGGCATTACCCAGTACCCACTGAGGTCCACAGCCGGGGTGGGGCAGGAGAGGAGGGGTGTGTCTGCCTGTTCCTTACTGGGCACGCCACAAAATCAGTGACTTTTCCCCGCACACCTCACTTGTCATTGTGGTTTGTGCTGCTCTTTGTGGTGGGACGTGTGTTCTGGCGCAGTTAAGCTCTCATGCTGCTCCCTGTCATTCCTTTGCTACTAGCACCTGCCTCCTCCACTGTCCCTCATCCCAGGGCAGGCCTCTTGTAGGAAGTAGCCTCCTGGCAGTGGCATGGCTTCCAGGATGGGTGAGGATGAGGCTGTTTCCCAAAACAGTCACCTGCATCTCTTCCTCGGTCTCCTCAGGGCTGATTGGAAAGACTTGACTAGCCCTTCCCCATTCCCAGGGGGTGCCCTGCACAAGGTGTCTGTCACCATCACAGATGACGGAACTTCTGCACATAAAATGTTGGGGGAAGTGCCAGTTCTAGGAGTCTCTCAAAAGCAGGAAGGAGCCGAGAGTTCTGACCTCTGCCTTATTTTTAACCATGGCAAGACCGGAGGGTGGAGAGATGTGCCAGAGATGCCCAAAGCGCCAGGAGGTCCTGGTCTCCCAGCTCTGGCCCAGCGCCTCCTCCCTCTGTAGCAGCTATCTGTGTCTGCACTGGGTCATCAGTGTTGTCACCTTGCTTATTAAGAACTCAGGCGGTATCCAGCTTAACTTCCTCCAGAGGCAAAAAGCTATAAAAAGTCTCTCTGAAGAGCAATAATTCAGTGAAGAGGATCATTAAGAACTGTAGACTGGAAATAAAGGGGGTAAAGATTATCTGGGAAAATATGCTACTTCCTGTTTTATTTGGAATTTCCTGAAAGCGCAGGCCCTTGGTCAGGGCTCACGAGAGCACCAACTCTGTAGCAGACACTTTGTGTCCTGATGTTCTTTGACCCAGTGCGATCTGAGGTCCATTTTGCTTGGAGTTTATTAAACGCATGCCGTGTGCCATGCTGCCCACTTCTGTCCATTCCCTCAGTTACTCCTTTCAGCAGCCCCAGGAAAGGCAGCATTGCTATACCTGTTGGTTGGATGAGGAAACCCCCACTCAGATTTGCCCTTGACCCCACAACTGCCAGTGATAGCTGGAATCTTGAACTAGGGACGCTCATGCCATCTGTTTTTTTCTTCCTGTAACAGTAAGGTTGTCTTTGCCCTCTCAGGTTAAACAAGGCACTTGGGTGTCTGGAGTGAATTGTCACCACTCAGTTAGTGGCGTTTGGCCTCATGGCCCGAGTGTAGCACTGGCACTTTCTTTTCCTGCACTTGCCAGTCCCTGACAAGATGACGCCATTGGGTATTCCAGGTCATGCAATCCCGTGGCACAATTTAGAGAGCATTAGGAAGGAGGCTGGCAAAGTAGGGAAGCTGTGCAGTATGCCAGTTCCCCTCCTTGGAAGCTCCAAAACGAAGCCACTGTCTTTCCCCTGTGAGTGGTTGGTGCATAGCTGGATCCTTAGCTACTGAGGGGTCCTCACCCCCTGGCAGCCACTGGCCTGTCAGGATGCCTAGTGTTGGAGCAGGGTGTGCAGATGGGTGGTTTCCAGGCCGCTTATTTGTCAGAGTAGAGCATCCGGTCTCCCTGCCCAGGCTGGTGGTGGTCCGAGGCTCTGGTCTGCTCCTTCAGGGGATGATGATGGGCAAAGTGCTGGCAGTAGAGCTGTAGACAAAGACAGGCCCTGGCCTCGTGGAGCTGAGAATTGGCATGGAGGTAGCCAAAGTATGTACGGTGTAGGAGCTGCTGGGGGGAGTACAGAGGATGGAGTGGGGAGGGCACATGCAAGCTGAGCTCTGAAGGGGGAGGAGCCAGTTGTATGATGTGACAAGGAACTGAGGGGCCAGATCTGGGAGACTGGAGACCCGTGAGGAGTTAAGCGCAAAGGCATAGAAGGTTGCCAATGGGAAATGACACACCGAAGGCAAAAGGCCGGCATCGGGTGAAGCATCAGCTCCAGGATGCTCCCTGGGGGGCTCGTGTCCTCGGAAAGGGCATCTTCCTGGGATTTGCAGCCTTGACTATTCGTGGGCCTCTTTGAACAGGCTTAGTCTTCCAGAAGTACTTGGTTTGATCTCACCAATACTCGGCTTGACTGGCTGCATTTTAGGACATGAAACTTGGACTTCTGAAAGGAATTTAAGAGGAACATCAGCATTTAAGATATGGTGCTCAGGGTTGATGACAGGTGATATTTATCCTCATGATCCTGTCAGCACTCAGAGTCACCCCTTTCCTCTTCCAGCATTTCTGGAAGGGTTTATTTTTGCCAGTGGGCCCTGCCCCCTGGCTGGAGGAAAGTATGCTGGCTCCAGTCTACGAGAATGGAGGTCCTGAGAGTCTGCAGTCCTAAGTCCAAAGATAGTGGCCACAGTTCAGGCCTGTGACAGGGGATTATTTTTTGAAGGTGGCCCAGGGAGGTTGAAAATGAGAGTCTGGGGGCCCAAGATGCTAGTCTCTGAGGTGTATCTTAGAAGCTATCGAGACCAGCTCGGTAGGGGAGACCCTAACCCAGCAGCGCTAGAGGAATTAAAGACACACACACAGAAATATAGAGGTGTAAAGTGGGAAATTGGGGGTCTCACAGCCTTCAGAGCTGAGAGCCCCGAACAGAGATTTACCCACGTATTTATTAACAGCAAGCTAGTCATTAGCATGGTTTCTTATAGATATACGATTAACTAAAAGTATCCCTTATGGGAAACGAAGGGATGGGCCGAATTAAAGGAATAGGTTGGGCTAGTTAACTGCAGCAGTAGCATGTCCTTAAGGCACAGATCGCTCATGCTATTGTTTGTGGCTTGAAAATGCCTTTAAGCGGTTTTCCGCCCTGGGCAGGCCAGGTGTTCCTTGCCCTCATTCCCGTAAACCCACAACTTTCCAGCTTGGGCGTTAGGGCCATTATGAACATGTCACAGTGCTGCAGAGATTTTGTTTATGGCCAGTTTTGGGGCCAGTTTATGGCCAGATTTTGGGGGGGGGGCCTGCTCCCAACAGAAGCTGCTCCATGACATTCACAATGGTGGATCCATTCACATGGATCGTTCACGAAGTGTCTGAACGGAGACAGGCGCTGTACCATGGAGTGTCAACAAAGGACCATGGAGCCTGGTAGATTTTTGCTGAAAGACCAAATGTATGTTGATTGAGATGAAGTATTTGGTTAAAAGATTAGAGAGTATGGAAAACATGAGCCGCTCTTCCAAGCTTTTAGTTGAGTCTGGAAGAGCCCTGGTGTACCCCCACCCACTTGAGGGATCCCACAGTGCTTTCAGCAGGAGTTCAATGTGGATATTCCTTTACCCTCCCGACAGCCCCCTAAGCCAAATATTCTTCTGTTTTATGACTTAAGACACCTGAGGCTTACAGGATAATAGATAACATCCCCAAGGCCGCAAAAGGAGGAGGAGTTGGAGTTGGGAGTCATGTCTGTCTTTCCAGAGCCCATTTTGGCCTGCTTACAGGCTCCTGGAGGTAGACGTTGCCAATCCCTGCAGTCCTGATTACGCCGCGAGGGGCTGGCTCTGGATGACCTGCTCCTCTGGGCCCTTCCAACCCTGCACCTGGAGCCAGACCCCAGGCTTCCTCGCTGCCAGAGAAGGGGAGCACGGGGAGCTGGGGCTCCTTGGGAGGGTTTTATTTTTTTATTTTATTTTTTTCTGAGGTGGAGTCTCGCTCTGTCGCCCAGGCTGGAGTGCAGTGGCGCCATCTTGGCTCACTGCAAGCTCCGCCTCCCGGGTTCACACCATTCTCCTGCCTCAGCCTCCCAAGTAGCTGGGACTATAGGTGCCCGCCACCACGCCTGGCTAATTTTTTGTATTTTTAGTAGAGACAGGGTTTCACCGTGTTAGCCAGGATGGTCTCGATCTTCTGACCTCGTGATCCGCCTGCCTCGGCCTCCCAAAGTGCTGGGATTACAGGCGTGAGCCACTGTGCCTGGGAGTGTTTTAAATCTCAGGTCTTCAAACGGAAATCCTGAGAACATCAGAAAATGTTGGTGTCTCCTGGAGACCAGGCATTTTTTTCTCATGAGTCTCCCTGCTCTGTAATTCCCACTGCTCATTTCTCTCCACATTGCTCCAGGGGTGTCTTTCGAGAGTACACATATGGCAGGTGCTGCTCTGGGCAGGATACAAAGATCAGAGGGGCAGTGTTCTGGCCTCAGGGCTCTCACACATGTGGGGGTTGGACTGTTCAGCTGTCTAAAACACAGCCCATAATAAATATAATAACAAATGTTTAAACCAAGTGCTAGGAAACGGGTGGGGAGGGGGGAGAACTAGATTGACTAGTGCCTGGAATGAGAGTGGGGCCAGGTGGGGAGGTGACGAGACTGCATAGTGAGCTTTGGGAGCCCCTGGGATGGGGGCAAGTACAGTGTGATGGTGAGAAGGATGGTGGAAATGTCAGAGCTGCAGGGCTTGTGGCTGGAGGTAAGACTGGGAAGTCAGGTTGTTCAGGGTTTCTTTACAGAAAGATCTTTACAAAGAGCCAAGAATGAGTCTTGTGCATGTTAACTTGCTATAAAACGTGCCTCCTAATTGAGTAACCCCATGCTGCCTGCATATTTGTGAGGAAGGAAATAATTCCGCTGATTGGCCATGGAGAAGTACAAAGAGGGCTGAGGCAAGGGGTGCAGATGTCTACAAGAAGGTGGGCAGTGTGGACTAGAGAGGGCAAGTGCTCGCCAGGCGACCCCTTCCTGAACAGCATGTGCTTTGAAATGTGCGTAGGAGCGTGTGAAAAGTACAAATTGTTTTCTCTCTGCTGTGGTGTGGGCTACTGCCATTTGCATTAGGAGGTCTCCGCAGAGAGATGACGGCACCTGTAATGGCCTTGTGATGCTACCTGCCAGTCCTTGGCCTGTTTTCTGCACCTGGGAACAGACAAGTATGGTGTTGATGGTGGGAAGTTTCCAAGGCAATTTGTGGGTTCTTGGTCACCTTGAAAAAATTCAGCAGTGGAATGATCATAGGACTTTGGGTTGGAGACCTGCTCGGAGAACTCTCCACCCACCAGCCTTGACCATGTTTAGTTTCTTCTCCCGGTCTAAGTGTCCTCACGTGGAAAATGTGGCCAGTGAAGCAGATGGTCTCAAAGAGCCTGTCCTAGTCTGTAATGCCGTGGACCGAGTTACTGCCTGGTTTGCTGAGGAGTTATTCCATCAATGATTAAGGAACTTGGTAGTTGGTAGGATATGGAGATGGGGAAGGATTAAAATAATTTCTTAGAGGCTTATTCTTTGCACACTTCTTTTCATGTTCTGATAAGCATAGCTGTTGTTTTCATAACCTGCCAGTGGATTCTGTGGGGCCGACTATTACTCTCATTCTAAACAAAATAGGCCTGTCTTTAATCACAAGAAAACAGCAAAGGAGTCCCAGAGGTCAGCACAGTCATTTGCTGGGCTCAAATTGCCAGCATTCTTTTTGTTCTCTGAAAATGAAGCTTTAAGGGACATGGGCTTACAGCCAAACACAGGCAAGACACATTCTGTTAGTCGCAGGAGGAAAACCATGTCGAAACTAAAAGTCCGTGTTGGTGGTAGTTTTTTGAGAGTTACACCACAGCCCCCAAAATTGACCTCTAAGTTTAAAGTGACAACAGTAAGCCCTGGATAATCCTGCACATTCCTAGTGCCACCACAACCCTGTGAGATTAACAAAAGACTCATGGAACCAAACTTCATCCCCAAAGTATTCAGGTCTGCTGGGCTGCTGAAGGGGAGCAGCACTGGTGTCTGGGTGTGGCATCTGAACCTTTGCTTCCAGAACACCAGCATCGTTGCAT
This sequence comes from Pongo pygmaeus, assembly GCF_028885625.2. Classification (NCBI taxonomy): domain Eukaryota; kingdom Metazoa; phylum Chordata; class Mammalia; order Primates; family Hominidae; genus Pongo; species Pongo pygmaeus. Next base: position 47,014,825 of record NC_072395.2, read on the forward strand.
TTCTCAGAGAAAGCAATTTGCCTTGAGACAATTCCATTGTGAGTGGAAGAGACAAGGGTGCATTGTTCACCAGACAATGCCTGAAGTAAGGATTATGCAAAATGGACTCTTGACCTCTCTATTCCAAATAAGTGGGAGACTCTGTAGTTTCCATAAAGTTTGTATTGAGCTAAATGATGTGACTTGGATGTAGCATCCTTTGTCTAATCAGATCCCAAAATGTTAAGCACCTATTTGTGAAAGACCGGATATTACACTTCGACAGAGGTGTCAGGCTCTGTTAATCGGTATCGTGGATGCTCATTATTGGCAGATTCCATATTTGCGAGTCTGCTTACTTGCTAAAATGTATTTATGTCCTCAAAATGAATACCCATGGTACTTTTGTAGTTGCTTGACAACTACAAAATTTGAGTTGCTTGACAAGTCTGTTCCCTGTCGAACAAAGCAACACTCTGCCTTCTTGTTCCAGCTCTCATACTGTAAACAAGCATCTTTTTCAGTATTTAGTGCCATGTTTTTTTTGCATTTGTGTGCTTTTTCATGGTGCTTTTGCTGTTTAAAATGGCCCCCAAGTGTAGTGCTGCAGGACTGTGTTCTAAGTGCAAGAAGGCTGTGATGTACCTTTTGGAGAAGATACCTGTTAGATAAACTTGTTCAGCCATGAGTTCTAGTGCCATTGGCCTTGAGTTCAATGTTAATCAACAGTATGTAGTAAACGTCTTTAAAACGAAACACACATAAAACAAGCTCATGGATTGATGGGTTGACATAAACGTTGTGACCAGAGGCTAACCTAACCCTTTATTTCCCCTAGGAGCGATGATTCAGGGTTCTCTAAGACAGTGTTGATGGCAACTTTGAAGAACATAACTACTGCAGATAACAAGAATAGGCTGTATTTGATGCAGGAATTTTGCTTAGTTTTCTGCTGAGGGTCTCTTTGACATCTTTCTGTAAATCTCCAACTTTTACCTGCAAAAAAGGGGAGTTTGATTCCCACCATTTTTCTTATTCTGCTTGTCTTGTCTGTCTCCCACCATCCTGCCTCCTCTTCTCATGCACACAAACTTTCATCCTCCACCATCTCCCGTCCACTAGGCAGCTATGACATCTGCATGAGCAAGGGGCCTTCTCTTTGAAAGGAGCCCTTAGAAAAGTACCTTGGCAGAGGATTTGGTGATGTGGCCAGAAAGAGCCAGACTGTACTAGGATAGCCTGGATGCAGTACTCCTGTTACCTTCCAGCCTCAGCAACAGGCAGATTGGATGGGGTTTAGTGAGGCCATGGAAAGGGATAATTAGTAAGTATAGCAACTCCCCTCTGCAGGCACCATGACAGCTCAGGAGTTTTCAAATACTCTCCAAATACATTTTAATTACTTTTAAAATACCAGGAAAGGGTCATTCACAAAGCAAAATCACAAGGGATTTTAAAGGCGCTGATTTTATAAAGTTAGCAGTTAAATGTTTTAAAAGCTTGTTCCTCTTCCATATACCTTACCAGATCTAAAAATAATATGAAGAAGTTATTTATAAATGTGGCTAAGTAAAATGCTAAAGAAATCTCTGTTAACCGCTCTGTTAACCCAAATGGTTTTGGGGTTAACTCTCTGTTCTGGCAAGCATGACGCTGTAACAGTGAGTGTCCTCACCTTGTAGCGCTATTCGTACTCCCTTTCCTTTCCTAAAACTGGCACATGGATTGAGAAACTAGAAACCAATGTTTGTAAAAAATCCAAACATACCTAAAACAAACAAGTTAATGTAACAAATTTGAGGAACTTACCACTCAGATTTAATAGATACTGTATTTTTGCTGTATATCTTTCATAGCTTTTATTTTAAAGAAAGTATTAGGTATAGTTGAAATCCTTTGTACCCCCTCTTATCCTATTCCTTCCCTCAAGAGGTAGCCATGTCTAAAGTCAGTGTGATAGTCTGTTCTTGCACTGCCATGAAGAAATACCCAAGACTGGGTAATTTATAAAGAAAAGAGGTTTAATTGGCTTATGGTTCTGCAGGCTGTATGGGAAGTGTGGTGCCGGCATTTGCTCGGCTTTTAGGGGAGGCCTCAGGAAACTTACAATCATGGCAGAAGGTGAAGTGGAAGGAGGTATGTCTTACATGGCTGGAGCAGAAGGAAGAGAGAAAGCAAGGAGGGGCTATACAGTTTTAAACAACCAGATCTCACAGTAACACTCACTATTGCCATGACAACAATTAGGGGGATGGTGTTAAACCACCAGAAACTGCCCCCATGATCCAATCACCTCCCACCAGACCCCTTCTCCAACACTGGAGATTACAATTCAGCATGATATTTGGGCAGGGGACACAGACCCACACCATTATCAGTCAGTGTGTATCATTTATATCCATATTTTATATTTTTGATACATATATATGCAGCTACAACTCATTGTTTCATGGGTTTTTATTCGTGGTATGCAAGCTTCAGTGATAGGCTTTTGTTTTTCATTCCTTCAGCACTCATTTTGAGGTCTATCAGGTGGATGCTTGTTGACCTAGTTCACTGATTTCTCCTGTCATATAGTATGCCATGTGTGACTGTATCCCAGTTTGTCCACTTGCCTATTCATGGGCATTTCCAGTTTGACAGTTTCAAGCAATGCTGCCATGGACTTACTGCTAGTTAGCTATCTCCTGGCGCATGAATGTGAGTGTGTGAACTGAGGAGAACTGCTGGCTAGAGAAGGGAGGAACTGGTTTGTTGGGTATTTTCTTTTTCATCTCCGTTATTAACAAATTTCTCACCAAAGTCATTGCATCAATTTACACACCCATCAGCAAGATTTAAGATTTCTGTTTTCAAGTACCTCCCACTATGTGGTATCACGTTTTTTAAAGCCTTGCCAGTCTAATAAGTGTCAACAAGTGTCTCATTAAAGTTATATTTTCTCTATTATTAATAAGCATGAACTTTCATGGGAACGGTCATTCTGAGTTTTTCTCCCTGTTAATTGCCTGTTTATAATATTTTATCAACATAATAATTTGCTGATTTCCTTCCTGGATTGTTTGTCATTTTTCTGACCTAAGAAAACAGAAAAGCAAAGCTTGCTATACAAAGTGCAGTTCGGAGAGGGTTTAAGACCACCACCATGAGGCCGGGCGTGGTGGCTCCTGCCTGTAATCCTAGCACTTTGGGAGGCCGAGGCGGGCTGATCACCTGAGGTCAGGAGTTCTAGACCAGCCTGGCCAACCTGGTGAAACCCCGTCTCTACTAAAAAATACAAAAATTAGCTGGGTGTGGTGGCAGGCACCTGTACTCCTAGCTACTCGGGAGGCTGAGGCAGGAGAATTGCTTGTACCCGGGAGGCAGAGGTTGCAGTGAGCTGAGATTGTGCCACTGCACTCCAGCCTGGGCGACAACAGCAAGACTCTGTCTCAAAAAGAAAAAAAAAAGACCACCATCACCATGAATTCTCCATACTTCTCCTTGCACTTCTGTTTCCCCCAATAGACCCCTGCTTCCCACCTCCTGACCCCCAGAGCCTGGTTCTGCTATCTACCTTGAGAACTTTGGGACTAATATTACGATGCCCTTTATTCTTGTTGATGACAGTCACCATGAGAATCCCAGGCCCTCCAGAAGATCCCTCACCCTTGGCGACCCAATCTCCACTCAGCTTCATACATTCCTTCCTTTGACTCAACTTCCTCTCCAATCCTGAAACCTGTTCTCAGGGCCCCTGGAACTCACAGTCATCAGTGGTCTCTGATCACCTCCACCTCTTCTGTAAACATTTCCTGCTTGTTGCTCCAGTGGAAACTGGGGCCCCTTGAAGCCCCTGCTTCCCCTGTAGCCCTCTCAGGAGTGGCTCTTTTCTCTACCATGAGACCTAGAGGTAGAGCAGGCGTCTTTGATCCTCTTTGTCCCATCCAGACCATTGCCCCCTTGCCCTTCTAAACCCCTAGACATGAATCTCATGCCATTGGGCTAAACCATCGGGGGTTCAGTCATCTGTGGTTCCCCAGGCCACCTCCTGTGTTCGTTGAAGTCTTCAGCTCCCAGCCACTGTTACTCTCTCCAATCTAATCTCATGTGACCCTAGGTGACTTAGGTGATCCTTTCCAAAAGCCTGGCCTCCTGGCTACCCAGTCTCCTCCCCACCACCCTGCCATCCATCCAACATTAGTCACCCACTCCCGGGTTACACCTCAGGCCCTGTCATTGCCAAAAACGACATTATCCAGGGTCCTAATTTCAAACATCCCGCTCTTCCCTCCTAGCTCGATCCCTCTTATACCCTGGCTCCAACCCCATTCCCTCAACCCTGCAGGGCCCCACTCATCCTACTGGCTATCCGTTGTCTCTCCTCATGCCCTCACTGCCCTCCCCACCCTCCTTAAATTTCAAGTCTACTGCTGCAATCAACTCTCTGGGCCTCTCTTGATGATATTCAGACCCTACCACAGCTTGCACCTATGGCCTGGATGTGCCTGGGGAAAAGCACATCTCTGCTCACTGGTCTTGTGACCACAACCACACAGGAGCCTGTGGTGCTCCTGGGGGCAGCACGGCTCCCCAGACCTCTACCTTCCCAGGAAACTAGGTTCTTCTTTCCCTTCTCAACCTTCCAGTACCTTTGGGCCCTCATTTTACCTCTGCTGATTGGCTTTGTTCCCTATTTTACTGAAAAAATGGAGGAATCAGAAGAAATATTCCACAAATGTTTGAACCACTTCCGCTGTTCTGTGTCTGTGACTGCACCCTCCAGCCCCGCTCCGGGGAATGTTCCTGATGCTGCGTCTCATTGAGGTGGGTGGGGGTCAGAGGAGGGGTGCTCCCATCTCCTGTGCCCAAGGCCCGGTCCCCTCGGACCTGCTGGGGGCTTCACTCTGCAAACTTCCCCTCACCCTGCTGCACATCAAAATGGTCATGCAGCTTGATGGTCATTCCCACCAGCAAAAAACTGTTGATTTTTCCTGGAAAAAACTCAAAAGAGGCCAGGCGCCCTGGCTCACACCTGTAACTTTGGGAGGCTCACACCTGTAACACACCTGTAACGCCCTGGCTCACACCTGTAACAGGTGGATTACTTGAGGTCAGGAGTTCGAAACCAGCCTGGGAAACATGTTGAAACCCCTCTCTACTAAAAATACAAAAATTAGCCGGGCGTGGTGGCATGCGCCTGCAATCCCAGCTACTCGGGAGGCTGAGGCAGGAGTAATCGCTTGAACCCGGGAGATGGAGGAGGTTGCAGTGAGTCGAGATGGCGCCATTGCACTCCAGCCTGGGTGAAAGAGCGAGACTCCGCTCAAACAAACAAAACAAAAAAACTCAAAAGAGTTAGCTGCAATTCTTGTCTTTTCCTCTCAGTCTCTTTAATGAAATAATGGTTTAACGAAGAGAAGCCAAGCTTTGTCCCGAAAGCGCCCCCACGTCCCCAGGACTCACCTGCCTCGTGCTTTGCCCCACAAAGGGACCTTCCTTGGGGTGCTGTGTGCCCCACAGTGGGTTTACCAAGCTGCCTACGGCAGGGCCCTAATGTGAGCACCAGTGTCGTAACTGAAGGAGCAGTTTGGTGGCCCGGAATGGCGTGCTTAGGGCCAACCCAGTCCTTCCTTGCAGATGACCCTCACGCTGGCTGGTTTTCTTCCAAACTGGTGCCTATCTAATGATGTTTCCATGCTCAAAATTATGTCAATGGGGAGAATGGGGAGATATTGGTCAAAGTACACAAAACTTTAGTTAGACAGGAGGAGGAAGCTCAAGAGACCTGTCATACAGCATGGTGACTAGAGTCAATATATTGTATATTGAAAATTGCTAAGAGAGTAGATGTTAAGTGTTCTCACCATAAAAAGTATGGGGAGTTATATATGTGTTAAATAGCTTGACTTAGCCATTCCACGATATACACATGTATCAGAACGTCAGGTTGTACACCATACATATATACAATTTGTACTTGTCAACTGAGAAATTAGAATGTATATATACATCTCAACCCAAGCCTTCCTGTCTGAGCACTGTTGCATGCTTGTGGCTGTGGTGTTCTCCCACTTCCTGAGCTGATTCTCTTCGGGTAAATGAATCAGTGTGGGTAGATCCATTTCATTTTGCCTCCTAGGCTTATCTGAACTGCTGCAAGGACTGGTTCTGACGTATGAGCTGCTTTTGTGTTGAACTGGGTTTGTGGCAATGGTGACAGTCGGATGCTGTGGGGGGTGAGGCCACCCTGAGCTGGGGGAGGGTGTGGGGCACTAGTTGTCCACCCGTGTTCCATGTTACCATGTGAAAAAAGTAGCTTACAGAGCATGTCAGTACAGCCTGTTCTTTTCTTAAAAGAAGACTGGCAGGGCATGTTGGCTCATGCCTCTAATTCTAGCACTTTGGGAGGCTGAGGCGGGTGGATCACCTGAGATCAGGAGTTTGTGACCAGCCTGGCCAACATGGTGAAGCCCTGTCTCTACTAAAAATACAAAAATTAGCCGGGCGTGGTGGCACACGCCTGTAATCCCAGCTACTCAGGAGGTGGAGGCATGAGAATTGCTTGAACCCAGAGAGATGGAGGTTGCAGTGAGCCGAGATCACGCCACTGCACTCCAGTCTGGGCAGCAAGAGCAAAACTCTATCTCAAAACAAAAGAAAATTATCTGGGAAAAAAAGACTTAAATGCTGAGCACCAACATATGAGCTGTTGTTATCTCTGAGTGTGATGATAAGGACTTTATTTTCTTCTTTTTAACTCCAATTCCTAATTTTTAAAACCAAGGACCCTGTGTTAAAAAGCCCGTTAGAAAAATTTCCAATAACAATCAAGAAAAACAGGACTAGCAAAATAATATAAGAAACAACCTAAAGGGTGATCACAGCAAACTTCCCTAGGTTGTAAACATGAGAGAAATGCCAGGCTTTTATTTAGAGAACGCCAATTTGATTGGAAGATCATCAACCTGGTTTGCAAACTCATTGTCCCTGGGGCCTTATTATGTTCTTTCTGTTCTTAGAAGAGACCTGACCTGAGAGATTCTCAGCAAAGCACAACTAATAATAGAATTAAGATGATAACAGTTTGGATTATTTAGCCTAACAGAAAATGATGGCTTAAAAATGGTCTTTAAGTTAGTCAAGAAGTTTTAGGTGAAGACACTGATCAATTGTTAGCCATTTTCATAGAGGACAGAACAAGAAGAAATGGCCCTAAATTCATAAAGGGAGAGCTTAAGAGTGATCCTTGCCAGGGAGGCTGATGAAACACTGGCTATTGATGAACACTGGGCTCCCTCAGTCTAGGAGTACTCAAAAGAGGAAACACCATCTGTCATAGAAGGTCTAGGGGATATTTTCCTGAGGCAGGCTGGCCAGAAGGTTCCTTCAAGTTCCAGTCCTATGATATCTTCATGAAGGTGTAAACATACCTAATCCATTCCTGAATGACCTATCCTGGAACTCAGTGTCTGTTTTTGGCCAGGCCCAGTCCTGGGAGAGCTGGTGGCCATCTGTGTAATTGGAGGGCTGCCAAAATAACCATTCCTACTGCCGGGCCATGTCTGAGATCCTACCGGGCAACAGTCACTTTTTGGTCATCAAGAACCTGATGGGGGCCGGGCGTGGTGACTCACGCCTGTAATCCCAGCACTTTGGGAGGCCAAGGCGGGCGGATCACAAGGTCAGGAGATCAAGATCATCTTTGCTAACACAGTGAAACCCCGTCTCTACTAAAAGTACAAAAAAAAAAAAAAAAAAAATTAGCTGGGCGTGGTGGCGGGCGCCTGTAGTTCCAGCTACTCGGGAGGCTGAGGCAGGAGAATGGCGGGAACCCAGGAGGCGGAGGTTACAGTGAGCCAAGATGGTGCCACTGCGCTCCAGCCTGGGCGACAGAGTGAGACTCCGTCTCAAAAAAATAAAAAATAAAAAATCCTGATGAGGTTTGAGTAATGCACTTATGGTTTTCTTCTTCTTCTTTTTTTTTTTTTTTATGTTCAGAAAGGAATGTTTGGGGATTTTGAGATAACTAGTTTAGAATTTTGTCTCTTGAGGAATTATTAAGAAAAATTATCCAAAACTTAGAACTAAGGCAAAGTGGAAAGGGGCATGTCCTCTCAATGTTGTGCTGGGACATTGTTTGACAGGCTGACCCAGGAGTTATTTTATTTGAGGGAGAATATACCTGTGTTTAACTTAACTGTTTACTAGGTGATAAGCCCAAACACAGTGAAGTCACACGTTAACTTGTTAATTTCTGTTTCCAAGAAAAGATAACCAGAAAGGTTGTGGTCTTATTCCTGTGTAGGACATTAGCCAGTTTGTGCGTGTGTGTGTGTGTGTGTGTGTGTGTGTGTGCATTTGAGTCATGGCTTTGCTCTATCACCCAGGCTGGAGTGCAGTGGTGCAATCATAGTTCATTCCAGCCTTGACCTCCCAGGCTCAAGTGATTGTCCCCACTCAGCATCCCAAGTAGCTAGGGCCCAAGGCTGCTCGCCACCTACACCCAGCTAATTTTTTTTTTTTTTTTTTTGGTAGAGACGGGGTTTTGCCATGCTTCCCAGGCTGGTCTTGAACTCCCAGGCTCAAGTGATCCACCCACCTCAGCCTCCCAAAGTGCTGGGATTACAGGTGTGAGCCACCGTGCCTGGCCTGGTTTTGTATCTAACCTAGCAGTCCTTCTCGCATTCTGTTTTGTTCTTAAATGCTGATGAATTCCACAAATGCTCTTTGATTCCTCTTTACTATCCTTGCTTGCTCATTAACGAGTTCAACGGTCATTTTATATTTGTGTGAGAATCATGTGTTTAGATTTTGAAACTTAATACTTTTGACGGCAAGGAGAGGAGGTATTAGGGCAATAACTTTAAGAGTGTGACATTGATTCTCCTCTGCCTAAGATGAATATATGGTTATTCCTTGAAGCAGGAACATGCATCAGTTCTCAGGTGACCCATGAATAGTTAACCCCTTGGTGAGCAAGAGCTAATTGGATTTTTTTTTCCAACCTTAACAGCTAACTAAGCAAGGTCTACCTGGTGGGTTGTGGGTGAAGCCACCCTGGGAAGCCAGGATGGGAAAGAGGGAATTATTTTTGTTTTTGTTTTTGTTTTTGTTTTGAGACAGAATCTCGCTCTGCTGCCCAGGCTGGAATGCAGTGGCATGATCTCAGCTCACTGCAACTTCCACCTCCTGAGTTCAAGTGATTCTTATGTCTCAGCCTCCCGAGTAGCTGGGATTACAGGCACGTGTCACCATGCCTGGATAATTTTTGTATTTTTAGTAGAGATAGGGTTTTGCCATGTTGGCCAGGCTGGTCTCAAACTCCTGACCTCAGGTGATCCACCCACCTTGGCCTCCCAAAGTGCTGGGATTACAGGTGTGAGCCACTGCGACCGGCCTGGAAGGAGGGAATTCTGGCTGCTGTCGTGACTGGGGTTCTGAAACAAGAGGCCTGGTGGATGCCAGGGTCGAACTGGAGAATCAGATTTCAGAGGGGAAGGAATTCAGGCGGAGACAAGTTCTGGTGCGGTTGTGGGAGAAGGTGGCTGAAGTGGGGTGGGAAGCTCATTGGAGCAGAGGAGTTAAGGCAGAGAGTGGCTGGGAGTCAAAGGAGCCGCCTGGGGGGGTGCTGAGCTCCTCCCTGATGGTGATAGGCCCTGGGGTGGCAACAATAGCACCTGCTCTGGGCTGCCTGGAGGGAAATGGAGTGCTTGGGGGAGACCCAGGCCCCAGCCATGGCCAGAGGGTGGAGGGGCCCTGGGAGGGAAAAGGGTGGCAGCGAAAGTCTCTTTTAAACGGAATGGGGGGAAGGAGTGCAGGGTAGCGGGGGTGCATGTTGCAGATCTATACAGGGAATGAGGGTCTAGGAAAGAGTTTTTTTGTTTTGTTTTGTTTTGTTTTTTGTTTTTTTGAGACAAGGACTCTGTTGCCCAGCCTGGAGTGCAGTGGCACGTTCACGGCTCACTGCAGCCTCAACCTCCTGGGTTCAAGTGATCCTCCCACCTCAGCCTCCCAAGCAGCTGGGACTACAGACACCCGCCATCACGCCTGGCTGATTTTAAAATTTTTTTGTAGAAACGGGGTTTCACCACGTTGCCCAGGTTGGTCTTGAACTCCTGGGATCAAACCATCCCGCCCACCTCCGCCTTCCAAAGTGCTGGGAGTACAGGCGTGAGGCACCGCACCAGGCCGGGGCCAACATTTTGGACGAAGCCAAACGATTTCTAGGATGAGAGGCATGAATGGAGGAGGCCATGAGAGACCCATCCATCCACCGTGAAAATTATCTGGTGACATCACCAGAGGGTCTGAGTGCCTGAGTGAGGTCGCAGCCTACACCGCCCAAGCCCAAAGGCACAGGGAGGGCAACCTCAGACACCCGCTTGTAGGGCAGGGACGTCTCCTGTTAGGCTTTCCTCGGGAAGAAAAAAGGGAGGAAGTGTGCACTCCCCTGCGTCACACGCCCGCCGCTGGTGAAAGCTGGGGGCAACTGACCCACCTGCCCAAGCCATAGAACGCAACAGCGGTGCCTGCAGCCTCTGTGCCTGCGGGGCTTATTTTGCTGGTGGTCGATGATCTGCAGATGGTTTAACTCCACTCCTGTCTCCCGGCCCTGGGGCTGCCAATCTGTCCAAAACTCAGCTGCCTGCTGGTCTGCACTGCGGAGGGCTTTGGGCCCCCACTCAAGGGGCCTGAGCTTCTCACAGGCGTCTCCTGAATAAAACAAAACGCCGTGTGCTGCGCGCTTTGTGTGGGGGCTGCTTCACTCTGTGTCTCTCGATCACAGCTGCAAATTCCAGTTTTATCTGTTGTGTTTTTGGGCCTGTTTGCTTTTGATTACAGTTTGGTTTTGAAAGAGAAGAGGCACACACTATCCAGCTCCCTTTCTTCTCTCTCAGATGGAGCAATAAAGCTTTTTTATAGTGGAATTGGTTTTTTCCATTATGGCGCATTTAATTTTATTATTCTACCGCCTTGCATTTTGAATTGCATAGGGGAAGAAACACATAAAAGAATACTCCCCCGCCCTGCCCCCCTAGTTGATTGTGGAAACAAAAAGATGTAGCACATGATGATTTTTTGCCTGTGACCAACAGAATTACATTTTACGTTTGAAAGAACTCTCCGTGTGAACGCTGTCAACGCAACAGAAATGGATACAAGATTCAAAGTACGTTCAACCTTTCGCATCACACGCGAAGTCCATTCCTCCGTTGCTGATGGTTCTCTCCAAGGCCGCAATGTGCCGCAGAGCACGGTCGCTTGGGCTTCCGAAAAGAAGCTGAGTACAGTATTCATTTTGCGCATCCGCCTTTCTATTCGAACCAACTGAAAACATCGTTTTAATTCCAGGTGCTCTGGTCTAGCTTTGGTTACAGCCACTGTGGCTCCCAGTTACTTCTTCATCACCCTGGTCTTTGTTTTCTTGCTCTGGAAAGAGGACAAGGAAAACCTCGGTCTTCGGAATCAAGTGTGTTCCTTACTTGCTCAAACAGGCTTGCAAAAGATCTGGTTGCATTTTACATGAAGCCTTGTTAAATGTTGTAAAGTTTTCATTCTTATGTCTGAATCCACATTCCTTACCATTTTCTTTTTCTTTATTTTTTTTGAGATGGAGTCTTGCTCTGTCGCCCAGGCTGGAGTGCAGTGGCGGGATCTCGGCTCACTGCAACCTCCGCCTCCCGGGTTCAAGCAATTCTCTTGCTTCAGCCTCCCAAGTAGTTGGGACTACAGGCACCCGCCACCACGCCTGGCTAATTTTTATATTTTTAGTAGAGATGGGGTTTCGCCATGTTGGTCAGGATGGTCTCCAACTCCTGACCTCAGGTGATCCGCCCACCTCCACCTCCCAAAGTGCTGGGATTACAGGCATGAGCCACCACACCCGGCCACCATTTTCTACTGTGTTTTCTTACCACAGAGGTGGGCTGAGTAGGTATTTAAATAAGGGGCTGATGCCTCTATTGTTATTTCTAGTAAGGAAAATGGAATCACAGGGGAGGGCACGTGCCTTGCCCGAAATCCCCACAATTTAGGGGAAGGGCTTTGATCACATCCTGTTGCTTCTGTTTCAATTTGTACAAATAAAAGAGAAGCAACCTTATCTAATCTGTAATATAGTTTTTTTTTTAATTTTTTTATTTTTTATTTTTTAAAAAGGGAAGCAGATGACCAGGCGTGGTGGCTCACACCTGTAATCCCAGCACTTTGGGAGGCCAAGGCAGGTGGATCACGAGGTCAAGAGATCAAGACCATCCTGGCCAACATGGTGAAACCCCGTCTCTACTAAACATACAAAAATTAGCTGGGCATGGTGGCGCGTGCCTGTAATCCCAGCTACTTGGGTGGCTGAGGCAGGAGAATTACTTGAACCTGGGAGGTGGAGGTTGCAGTGAGCTGAGACCGTGCCACTGCACTCCAGCCTGGGAGACAGAGCGAGACTCCATCTCAAAAAAAGAAGTACATCTAATTGCTGTTAGATTTAGGATAAGAACGAAGACTGATCTGCTTCCTGCTGACAGGGGGTGCCATTTTGGGGAAACGGCAATCAGAGCTCCCTCAGAGGCCTATGTAAGAGTCCCTGGCAGAAGGGGCTATTGTCAGAGGTTCCGGTTGCATGACCGCTTGGAGTTTGATGACCTGAAGGCAAGAACAGACAAATGGGGTTATTAGAAAACATGTATCAATACGAAACAAGTGCAGGGGTAAGGACAACTCAGCAATTCCGAGGTGTTTTACCAGTTTGCACAGGGAGAGGGAGGCCAAAAGCCTAACTAACTGGTTAAAAAAACTTTACCCTTTTGCCAGCATGTTGGGCTTCTGGGTTTCCTTCCCCTGAACCCAGTCCTAAGCCAACCAGTTTAAGATTTGAGAAATTAACTCTTTCCAGCTTGGAGGATGCATCTGGGGGGAGTGTCCCATAGTACAGAGACACAATTACCTATCAGTGAAGAGAGGACAGAGGAAAAGAAAGGAAAAAAAGAAGGCATTTTTTCAAAGGAGTCCCAGGGATTCAGGATGCATTCTAAAGGGGCACAGATTGAAGATGAAGGGCTACTCATCTAGAAAGAGAGGAGCAGGTATCCCTGGTTCCCTTCTCTTCCTAACAGATACCTGAGGTACTTGAGGGAGAAAGGGAAGAGCATCCTCTTTTCCTCTTCCATCCTTGCATTCCTCGAGTCCCGGTGACCTTGGCAGGTCCCGCCATGAGTGCCAAAGCGACTTGCACCCATGAAGCAGGGAGGGCCTAGAGAATAGAAACTATCTGCTCTCACCTGTGTCTCTTTCCGACCTACTGTCAGTAGCCTTGGAGTTCCCTGGACCTCATTTATGCCATGGATATTAATGTGGCCTTTATCCATGAAACAGGAAGCTTGGGCTTGGCTTAATCAGCAGGAATCAATCACCCTCACCTGCGCTGTGCCTTTTAACTTCTGTTTTTGTCTGCATCTGGATCTCTTAGATCCAGTTTTCTTTCACAGGGCTTTGACCCAAAGCTTGGAATTGAGTTTAGGATAAAAATATGTCTCTGGGGGGTTGCGTGGACTCCTTATCATAAGCTGAATGCTAAGGTGAAGATGTGGAACTGAGTCCTCCAACAAGAGAGAAGAAAGGATGTCTTGTGACACACTCAGATAAGTGGTAGCTATAGTTATGCTTTCTGGGATTTGGCTGCATGCCACTTGGCTTTGGTTAGCTACTTTGGTTTTACTTTCCTCCCCAAAAACCTCTGGGTGACGGGCATACTCTTTATTTCCATCACCTGGTAGGATTTGCAGGATAATTCTCAGAACTAGAATATTGATCCAGATTTTTACATTTCCCATCCCTCTTGTTCTTTCTGAGCTGCAGCTGGAGATTGCTGGTTGGTTCACAGGAAGAAGCAGGGCTAGTCTAAAATGTAGGCAAAAACTTAAAAACAACTAGTGAGTTTAGAATTTAATGACAAATATAAGCTTGGAAACATGATTTCTCTCTCTCCAGTCCTCATGTTTGTTAAAAAAACAAATGATCATAGGACTGAATGGTTTGCAAAATAAACTTTAGTCTTATTCTTGGCTTGATTATTTGGATAAAGTGCAGCAAGAATAATTATTTCTACATAGGCCTTTTGGATTGGCTTTGATGGAATTTTGTTCCACAAGAAGTCTCAGATAAGACCTTCTAAAGCTGAGCCCAACCATGGGTTTGTATCCTCAAACACCTGTGAGTTGGATGATTCTCTCCTCTTAAGGTCCCAAGGTAAACTTGGAGCTCCTAGACCTGTTAGAAAGTGACATTCTTTACTGACCACAGGTCAGGAACCCTGTACAGGGACTGCATAGACGAGCGTATGAGGCCAGTTTCCCCCATGGGGCTTTTATCGGCTCTGCAAGTCGAGACTGACTCCTTTAAGTGAAGCATACCCTTCCAGTGAAAGCCTTGGTAAAATAATCACTTTCTCCAATTGTGTCCTGTTGCAAAAGAAAAATGGATTCCTATTGCACTGATGCAAACAACTATATTGCCATAAGAATACTCATAGATAGTTTCCAAATTCTAGAGGAACCAGGCGGAGAGAAACAAACATGCTCCACATCTTTGTTCATAGGAGTATACCTTACTCAATTACTAAAGGCCATAATAGTTCAAAACAAGTTTCCTTGACTATGAAAAACAAAACAAGGATCAGCAATATTCCAAGAAAAAGTCAAAAAGTTTCCTTCAGCTTCGTGAGCTCAGCTTATTTAGTTAACTCCAGTTTTGTTTGATATTTGTGAACATTTCTGCTTTTTATGAGTCCTGTACATTTTCCTTTATTCTAATGTCACAATCTCTGAAGTTATCAAAACCTGATTGTCTCAAATACAATCAGAAATTGTATCTGAAAGCACTTGTCAGAGTCTTATAGCCTGTTATAAACCATCTTTTGAAAAGGATTAAAGCAAGACAACAATTGTCTATGAACAGCAAAATGTCCAGAGTAGTTACAGTTAGAAACACAATTGACAAAGAAGTTTGGTTATCTCTGTGGTTGACAATAACTTAACATAAAAACCTTAATTATGGTTGATAGCATATACTCAGACATTAGAATTTTAGAAATCCCATACAATTTTGGAACATATATTAGCATTATTCACCAAGATACAACCTAAAGAAGATTGAGCATCATTTTGGCAATCCCATGTACCTAAACATGTCAAATAATCCTGTTTACCTCTCTTTTCTGGACACTCCAGGGGCCCTCTGAAGTATTCAAAAAGCAAGATGTCAGGAAAGACAATTTTGAAATGGAAGTTTGATTTTGAGAAGGCTAGTAAATGTTCGAGGTTTAAAACATTTGCTATTATGAAATAGAGTTCCAGATTACTATAAGTTATTTATTTTGCCAAAGTGATGACTTAGAAATTTAAAGAAAGAAAAAGCTTTCATAAACCTTTATAAATTTTGCCAAAGAGCAGATTAGTATCTTAAGAATTCCTTGTTGGGGGAGGAGCCAAGATGGCCGAATAGGAACAGCTCCGGTCTACAGCTCCCAGCGCGAGCGATGCAGAAGACGGGTGATTTCTGCATTTCCATCTGAGGTACCGTGTTCATCTCACTAGGGAGTGCCAGACAGTGGGCGCAGGTCAGTGGGTGAGAGCACCGTGCGCCAGCCGAAGCAGGGGCGAGGCATTGCCTCACTCGGGAAGCGCAAGGGGTCAGGGAGTTCCCCTTCTAGGGGTGACAGACGGCACCTGGAAAATCGGGCCACTCCCACCCGAATACTGTGCTTTTCCGACGGGCTTAGGAAACGGTGCCCCAGGAGAGTATAGCCCGCACCTGGCTCAGAGGGTCCTACGCCCACGGAGTCTCGCTGATTGCTAGCACAGCAGTCTGAGATCAAACAGCAAGTCGGCAGCCAGGCTGGGGGAGGGGCGCCCGCCATTGCCCAGGCTCGCTTAGGTAAACAAAGCAGCCTGGAAGCTTGAACTGGGTGGAGCCCACCACAGCTCAAGGAGGCCTGCCTGCCTCTGTAGGCTCCACCTCTGGGGGCAGGACACAGACAAACAAAAAGACAGCAGCAACCTCTGCAGACTTAAATGTCCCTGTCTGACAGCTGTGAGGAGAGCAGTGGTTCTCCCAGCACACAGCTGGAGATCTGAGAACGGGCTGACTGCCTCCTCAAGTGGGTCCCTGACCCCTGACCCCCGAGCAGCCTAACTGGGAGGCACCCCCCAGCAGGGGCAGACTGACACCTCACACGGCCGGCCAGCTACTCCAACAGACCTGCAGCTGAGGGTTCTGTCTGTTAGAAGGAAAACTAACAGAAAGGACATCCACACCAAAAACCCATCTGTACATCACCATCATCAAAGACCAAAAGTAGATAAAACCACAAAGATGGGGAAAAAACAGAGCAGAAAAACTGGAAACTCTAAAAACCAGAGTACCTCTCCTCCTCCAAAGGAACGCAGTTCCTCACCAGCAACGGAACAAAGCTGGACGGAGAATGACTTTGACGAGCTGAGAGAAGAAGGCTTCAGACAATCAAATTACTCCGAGCTACGGGAGGATATTCAAACCAAAGGCAAAGAAGTTGAAAACTTTGAAAAAAATTTAGAAGAATGTATAACTAGAATAACCAATACAGAGAAGTGCTTAAAGGAGCTGATGGAGCTGAAAACCAAGGCTCGAGAACTACGTGAAGAATGCAGAAGCCTCAGGAGCCGATGCGATCAAATGGAAGAAAGGGTATCAGCCCTGGAAGATGAAATGAATGAAATGAAGCGAGAAGGGAAGTTTAGAGAAAAAAGAATAAAAAGAAACGAGCAAAGCCTCCAAGAAATGTGGGACTATGTGAAAAGACCAAATCTACGTCTGATTGGTGTACCTGAAAGTGACGGGGAGAATGGAAACAAGTTGGAAAACACTCTGCAGGATATTATCCAGGAGAACTTCCCCAATCTAGCAAGGCAGGCCAACATTCAGATTCAGGAAATACAGAGAACGCCAAAAAGATACTCCTCGAGAAGAGCAACTCCAAGACACATAATTGTCAGATTCACCAAAGTTGAAATGAAGGAAAAAATGTTAAGGGCAGCCAGAGAGAAAGGTCGGGTTACCATCAAAGGGAAGCCCATCAGACTAACAGCGGATCTCTCGGCAGAAACCCTACAAGCCAGAAGAGAGTGGGGGCCAATATTCAACATTCTTAAAGAAAAGAATTTTCAACCCAGAATTTCATATCCTGCCAAACTAAGCTTCATAAGTGAAGGAGAAATAAAATACTTTACAGACAAGCAAATGCTGAGAGATTTTGTCACCACCAGGCCTGCCCTAAAAGAGCTCCTGAAGGAAGCGCTAAACATGGAAAGGCACAACCGGTACCAGCCACTGCAAAATCATACCGAAATGTAAAGAACATCGAGACTAGGAAGAGACTGCAT
The DNA here is from genome assembly GCF_028885625.2 of Pongo pygmaeus. Lineage (NCBI taxonomy): Eukaryota > Metazoa > Chordata > Mammalia > Primates > Hominidae > Pongo > Pongo pygmaeus. The sequence goes on from NC_072395.2 coordinate 47,032,197, forward strand.
CAACTAACGAGCAAAATATCCAGCTAACATCATAATGACAGGATCAAATTCACACATAACAATATTAACCTTAAATGTAAATGGACTAAATGCTCCAATTAAAAGACACAGACTGGCAAACTGGATAAAGAGTCAAGACCCATCAGTGTGCTGTATTCAGGAAACCCATCTCACGTGCAGAGACACAAATAGGCTCAAAGTAAAAGGATGGAGGAAGATCTACCAAGCAAATGGAAAACAAAAAAAGGCAGGGGTTGCAATCCTAGTCTCTGATAAAACAGACTTTAAACCAACAAAGATCAAAAGAGACAAAGAAGGCCATTACATAATGGTAAAGGGATTAATTCAACAAGAAGAGCTAACTATCCTAAATATATATGCACCCAATACAGGAGCACCCAGATTCATAAAGCAAGTCCTGAGTGACCTACAAAGAGACTTAGACTCCCACACATTAATAATGGGAGACTTTAACACCCCACTATCAACATTAGACAGATCAACGAGACAGAAAATCAACAAGGATACCCAGGAATTGAACTCAGCTCTGCACCAAGCGGACCTAATAGACATCTACAGAACTCTCCACCCCAAATCAACAGAATATACATTTTTTTCAGCACCACACCACACCTATTCCAAAATTGACCATATACTTGGAAGTAAAGCTCTCCTCAATAAATGTAAAAGAACAGAAATTGTAACAAACTGTCTCTCAGATCACAGTGCAATCAAGCTAGAACTCAGGATTAAGAATCTCACTCAAAACCGCTCAACTACGTGGAAACTGAACAACCTGCTCCTGAATGACTACTGGGTACATAACGAAATGAAGGCAGAAATAAAGATGTTCTTTGAAACCAACGAGAACCAAGACACAACATACCAGAATCTCTGGGATGCATTCAAAGCAGTGTGTAGAGGGAAATTTATAGCACTAAATGCCCACAAGAGAAAGCAGGAAAGATCCAAAATTGACACCCTAACATCACAATTAAAAGAACTAGAAAAGCAAGAGCAAACACATTCAAAAGCTAGCAGAAGGCAAGAAATAACTAAAATCAGAGCAGAACTGAAGGAAATAGAGACACAAAAAACCCTTCAAAAAATAAATGAATCCAGGAGCTGGTTTTTTGAAAGGATCAACAAAATTGATAGACCGCTAGCAAGATTAATAAAGAAAAAAAGAGAGAAGAATCAAATAGATGCAATAAAAAATGATAAAGGGGATATCACCACCAATCCCACAGAAATACAAACTACCATCAGAGAATATTACAAACACCTCTATGCAAATAAACTAGAAAATCTGGAAGAAATGGATAAATTCCTCAACACATACACCCTCCCAAGACTAAACCAGGAAGAAGTCGAATCTCTGAATAGACCAATAACAGGAGCTGAAATTGTGGCAATAATCAATAGCTTACCAACCAAAAAAAGTCCAGGACCAGATGGGTTCACAGCCGAATTCTACCAGAGGTACAAGGAGGAGCTGGTACCATTCCTTCTGAAACTATTCCAATCAATAGAAAAAGAGGGAATCCTCCCTAACTCATTTTATGAGGCCAGCATCATCCTGATACCAAAGCCTGGCAGAGACACAACAAAAAAAGAGAATTTTAGACCAATATCCTTGATGAACATTGATGCAAAAATCCTCAATAAAATACTGGCAAACAGAATCCAGCAGCACATCAAAAAGCTTATCCACCATGATCAAGTGGGCTTCATCCCTGGGATGCAAGGCTGGTTCAATATACGCAAATCAATAAATGTAATCCAGCATATAAACAGAACGAAAGACAAAAACCACATGATTATCTCAATAGATGCAGAAAAGGCCTTTGACAAAATTCAACAACCCTTCATGCTAAAAACTCTCAATAAATTAGGAATTGATGGGTCGTATCTCAAAATAATAAGAGCTATTTATGACAAACCCACAGCCAATATCATACTGAATGGGCAAAAACTGGAAGCATTCCCTTTGAAAACTGGCACAAGACAGGGATGCCCTCTCTCGCCACTTCTATTCAACATAGTGTTGGAAGTTCTGGCCAGGGCAATTAGGCAGGAGAAGGAAATCAAGGGTATTCAATTAGGAAAAGAGGAAGTCAAATTGTCCCTGTTTGCAGATGACATGATAGTATATCTAGAAAACCCCATTGTCTCAGCCCAAAATCTCCTTAAGCTGATAAGCAACTTCAGCAAAGTCTCAGGATACAAAATCAATGTGCAAAAATCACAAGCATTCTTATACATCAATAACAGACAAACAGAGAGCCAAATCATGAGTGAACTCCCATTCACAATTGCTTCAAAGAGAATAAAATACCTAGGAATCCAACTTACAAGGGATGTGAAAGACCTCTTCAAGGAGAACTACAAACCACTGCTCAAGGAAATAAAAGAGGATACAAACAAATGGAAGAACATTCCATGCTCATGGGTAGGAAGAATCAATATCATGAAAATGGCCATCCTTCCCAAGGTAATTTACAGATTCAATGCCATCCCCATCAAGCTACCAATGACTTTCTTCACAGAATTGGAAAAAACTACTCTAAAGTTCATATGGAACCAAAAAAGAGCCCGCATCGCCAAGTCAATCCTAAGCCAAAAGAACAAAGCTGGAGGCATCACACTACCTAACTTCAAACTATACTACAAGGCTACAGTAACCAAAACAGCATGGTACTGGTACCAAAACAGAGATATAGATCAATGGAACAGAACAGAGCCGTCAGAAATAATGCCACATATCTACAAGTATCTGATCTTTGACAAACCTGACAAAAACAAGAAATGGGGAAAGGATTCCCTATTTAATAAATGGTGCTGGGAAAACTGGCTAGCCATATGTAGAAAGCTGAAACTGGATCCCTTCCTTACACCTTATACAAAAATCAATTCAAGATGGATTAAAGACTTAAATGTTAGACCTAAAACCATAAAAACCCTAGAAGAAAACCTAGGCATTACCATTCAGGACATAGGCATGGGCAAGGACTTCATGTCTAAAACACCAAAAGCAATGGCAACAAAAGCCAAAATTGACAAATGGGATCTAATTAAACTCAAGAGCTTCTGCACAGCAAAAGAAACTACCATCAGAGTGAACAGGCAACCTACAAAATGGGAGAAAATTTTTGCAACCTACTCATCTGACAAAGGGCTAATATCCAGAATCTACAATGAACTCCAACAAATTTACAAGAAAAAAACAAACAACCCCATCAAAAAGTGGGCGAAGGACATGAACAGACACTTCTCAAAAGAAGACATTTATGCAGCCAAAAATCACATGAAAAAATGCTCACCATCACTGGCCATCAGAGAAATGCAAATCAAAACCACAATGAGATACCATCTCACACCAGTTAGAATGGCAATCATTAAAAAGTCAGGAAACAACAGGTGCTGGAGAGGATGTGGAGAAATAGGAACACTTTTACACTGTTGGTGGGACTGTAAACTAGTTCAACCCTTGTGGAGGTCAGTGTGGCGATTCCTCGGGGATCTAGAACTACAAATTCCATTCGACCCAGCCATCCCATTACTGGGTATATACCCAAGGGACTATAAATCATGCTGCTATAAAGACACATGCACACGTATGTTTATTGCGGCATTATTCACAATAGCAAAGACTTGGAACCAACCCAAATGTCCAACAATGATAGACTGGATTAAGAAAATGTGGCACATATACACCATGGAATACTATGCAGCCATAAAAAATGATGAGTTCACGTCCTTTGTAGGGACATGGATGAAATTGGAAATTATCATTCTCAGTAAACTATCGCAAGAACAAAAAACCAAACACCGCATATTCTCACTCATAGGTGGGAATTGAACAATGAGAACACATGGACACAGGAAGGGGAACATCACACTCTGGGGACTGTTGTGGGGTGGGGGGAGGGGGGAGGGATAGCATTGGGAGATATACCTAATGCGAGATGACGAGTTGGTGGGTGCAGCGCACCAGCATGGCACATGTATACATATGTAACTTACCTGCACATTGCGCACATGTACCATAAAACCTAAAGTATAATAATAATAATAATAATAATAATAAAAGAAAAGAAAAAAAAAAAAAAAAAAAAAAAAGATATTGTGGGTTTGGTTCCAGACCACTGCAATAAACCAAATATTGCAATAAAAAAAAAAAAAAAAAAGAATTCCTTGTTGTGTTTTTATTTCTATGCTCAATTTACAGAAAAACCATATGTTTGAAATGTTTGTTCCCTGGTGCTGTAAAGAAATAGCACTTGAACATAAATTTAATTTTCTCAGCAAGGCCATTATTATATTTTTTGCAGAAAAGGAACACTTGCCAGCAGTTTTGCCATGAGAGTATATTGAACAAAGGAGACAGGGTCATTTATAACCTGATGCGTCCACCCTACTGCTGTGTCTGATTTTCATTGGCAGGAACGGGACCTTACGTTTTGTATTTGTCCCGACTGGCTAGCAACTTAGAACTTTTTAAAAGAGGCAAAGGCAGAGGAAAATAAAGGAAGGAGGAAATAACTTGTGGAATGCTGAGAAAGGTAAAAACACCTTTAAATAAAGAAGAGGAACAGGCTATGACCTAATGCTTGCTTGGACCAGTATAATCATGCCAAGGCAAATATTTAGGCTAAACTGTGGGACCTAAGAACATAAAGTATCTTGACTTTTTTTTTATGGCTAGCAGCTATTTAAGAATGTTAGCACAGGTCTTTGAATAAATTTTGATTTTTTTTTTCTTTTTGAGATGGAGTCTTGCTCTGTCGCCCAGCCTGGAGTGCAGTGGCACAATCTTGGCCCACTGCAAGTTCTGCCTCCCAGGTTCACACCATTCTCCTGCCTCAGCCTCCTGAGTAGCTGGGACTACAGGTACCTGCCACCATGCCCAGCTAATTTTTTGTATGTTTTTAGTAGAGACAGGGTTTCACCATGTTAGCCAGGATGGTCTCGATCTCCTGATCTCGTGATCCATCTGCCTCTGCCTCCCAAAGTGCTGGGATTACAGGCGTGAGCCACCATGCCTAGCCTAAATTTTGGTTTTAAGAGAAGTTACTATTTGTTCCTAATGAGATGGGGAGGAAAGTTTTTGAAGAGGAATCTTCACTTTACTTTTTACAGGTATAATACTCTTTTGAATTTAGCTAATATGTTTACATAGAGACCCTCTTCTGCAAGATTAACTATTCTTCCACCTCTTCTTTGAACCTTCAGTTTCTTCCTAATTTAACTCAAAGCAGTCTTTAAACCCTAGGTAAAGGTTTACATTTCCATGTCTTCTTAGAACTTTTCACCAAAAAAACACATTTTACTGTTCTTACACACCTTGCATGTAAATCTATTTCTAGTAGTTTCAATTAACTCCTAGCAATTTTTAACTTTAAGGTAAAACTTGGTAAGTTGCTTTAATTGTGTGCTAAGTGCAGCCAAGGTTTGACTCTTGCATAATTAAGGGCATAGCTAGTTCCATATGTCCCCAGTCCCTACCAGTTGTGAAGCTGAGAAGTCAAATAGTTCTCAAAATCCCAAAAGCAGTTTTGACAACTGCTTTTGTACCCTCAAAACAGTTAGCAAACCTTGCATCTGACCTGCATTTTACCAATAGTCTTTAGGGCTGTTTTTATTTCTTAATGATTAAAGTCACGTGAACTGAAGGTACCACAGCTTTTAACTTCCCTTTAAAAAATATTAGATCCAAGCGCTTGTCTTTCTTTAGACTAAATTAGTTAGAACTCTTTTTCCAGGCATCACACACAGTACATACACAGACAGGCAGCAGAGAACCCAGTCACTGGGTGGGAACCTTTAAGAGACAGGGCTAAGAAAACATGCAGGTATCAAATCTGAGAGGGCTGTTCCCCTCAGGCAGGGTTGCTAAACAAAGCCTTGCCAAGCAATTACCAGCCATGCCCCCAGGGTGTAAAGCAAAATGGAAGCTTGCAACATAAACCATGCAGACATGCAAAGCACACCAGATTGACCACAGCCCAAGACTAGCCCCACAAATCCTTTTTCACAACTAAAACTTTACAGAAAATACAAACAGTTGTAGTTGCAGGGAGCCTGGACTAGTAAAGTGTCTTCTAAAAGAAAATAAAACTTTAAAGATTAACTTGTTGACCAGGTAGATAAGGGGAGAGAAAAAAAAAAAACAGTTTAAAAATGCCTGGGGAAGAACTTCTTATTCTTATGCAAGTGGTTCCTCCACCAGGAAGACAAGTTTAAGCTTAATTACTGTCCAATAGAGTTAAACCCCTTGACCATGGATGGGGAAGGCTATGTCAGCAGCATGTGGCTGGGAACCAGCCAGCCGGCTGTGCGGGACTCTTGGGCCATACTTCCCAGCCCTGGCAGGGCAGGGAGCTGCTGCTCAGTGGTGGGTCCTGAAAAAGGAAGGAAAAGGCCATGAAAAGGCCCAGGAGCAATGGGGAAGAGGGGATGGGGGCGTGGAAAAGGCTTAGAAGCAACAATGAGAGGTTTTGAGTCCCCGTTTCACTCACTGCTTCTTGAGCCCCATGTTGGGTGCCAAAAATGTTGCAGGACTTTTCTTTAGTTCAGCTAAAGGTGGGGTTCTTTGAAAATTCAGGCTCGCAGACAATTTGAATGGTGAGTGAGACAGGATTTTATTGAGTGAAAAGGAAGCAAAGGGGGAAACAGGGACTCTTACTAGGCCAGGGTCCCTACTAGAGTGCTTCCCTCCAACAGCTCAAATTGCAGGCTCCATGCAGGAAGAGGAGGGGCCAAGCTCAGGCTCTCCCTGCTGCAAATGTCTTGAACTTCCTGAGGCTGCACCTCAGTGGAGAGGCTAGTTGGAGTTTCTCCAGGGACCCCTTCTCACCTGGCTGTCTCATCATCAGGTGACCCCTCTTCTCATCCCAAAGCACTGAGCTTTTGTTTATAAATTACAAATTTTATCAGGAATTCCAACAACATATTGAAACTAAAAATAAAAACAAACCACTGGGGGTATTTTTAAAACTTCAGACCAAGTAATTTATTTATGCCAAAAATGTTATCATCATTATAATACTCATTTGTTTGTTATAGTTATTATTTTATCTACTGCATGATAACCTTAAAAAGTAGTTGTGATCACTCCTGTTTTCAGATGAGGAAACTGGGTTTGAAGAAGCACAGTCCTTTTTGAAAATCCCCCCCAGCTCTTGTGTCTCCAAAGCCTGGCCTTCCTCACTATCTTACAGTCTGCCTTCTGACAGTTTCTGAAATCTGCAAGGCCCACCATGTAGCTGGTGCCACAGTGGCATTTTCAGAGGGGTGCCGCTTCCTGCAGAATGCACTTGACCTCAGGCAGCACAGCACGGTGCGGTAATGGTGACAAGAATCAGCTGCAGTGTGGTTTCGATGTTTTCCAACAAACATTCCTCCAAGTGTGGGAGTGGGGAGCACAGGCCATGCCACCATCTCCAGTGGGTACAGTTCTACTTGGTAATTAGGTAAAAGATTTGGGCAGACACGGTTCTGCATCTGCACCCCATAATGAATGTGGGGGCAGTTCTGAATTCAGGGACAGGAGGAAACCATAATATATTCATTCATTGTAATTACTTGGGGGTAGTTCTTGCAGGTAGTCCTTTTGCTATCCCCCACGGTACAGGTTGGGTCTGAGGCAAGCTTCCTGGGCCTGTGGGTAGAGTTCTAGTTCGGTTTCAGGAGCAAAATCACTCTGGGTAACTCCTATCTTTATGCTGGTGGCTCCTTCCAGTTCCCAGTCTGGCCTGCTCTTCTTGTGTGGACCCAGAACCCCAGCTCAGCTGGTTAAACCTATATTTGACTTTGCTGGGCCTTGGACTATTTATGAGACTTCAGCTATGGCTCACTGATCTGTGTTATCCCTTTATTTCTGGGCTTTCTGTTTGGTTTTGAGCTCAGTTAGGTAATAGAATTCCTTTTTTTTTTTTTTTTTTTTTAAGACAAGGTCTTGCTCTGTTGCTTAGGGTGGAGTGCAGTGGCACAATCATGGCTTACTGCAGCCTTGACCTCCTGGACTCAGGTGATCCTCCCACCTCAGCCTCCTGAGTAGCTAGGATTACAGACACCAGCTATCATGCCTGACTAATTTGTTTTTATTTTTTAATAGAGACGAAGTCTCACTATGTTGCCCAGGCTGGTCTCAAACTCCTGGACTCAGGTGACCCTCTGCCTCCTGAAGTGCTGGGATTACAGTCATGAGCCATCATACCTGGCCTGTAACAGAATTCTTCTCTGGTGGCTGGATTTCGGGAATTTCACCAGATTATGTCCAAGTGGGATTCTCTTTTTTGCTTTTCAAATTATTATTATTACACTTGCTTGGTACTTATAGTTTACATTCTGGTCCCCAAATTGGTTTTTATTCAATTAAGGAGCATTTTCTTCTATTTGTTTGTTAAGTTTGTTTCTCCATATCTTCCCCTGCCTTTTTTTTCAGGAATGCCTGATATTCTATACTCAATAGTCAATATTCTCCCAGTAGCTGATATTCTTGAAGCTGTATTCCTGTCTCTTATATTTTTATTTATGATTTTCACTTCACTGAATTTTTGCTCCATGTTCTGAGACAGTTTCTCTCTGATCATTCAGATCAGCTTGTTTATGGCTACCATCAGGAGATGGGTTAAGGCTGAAGGATGGATGGAACTCACATTTTTCATGCTCATTGCTCAGGGATGGTTTACATCTGGATGGCAACAGGATCCCAAGTCCCTTGTTGGGGATGCTACTTTGGTAAGGGTGCAGCTTCATACTCTGAGTCTGACCCCAGATGGCATTTCCAATCTGATGGATCCCAGGATGAATTTAGCTTCTAGAGGCAGTAGCAGTATGGACAGTTTTGAAGTTAAGTTTATCCTTTGACCCTCTTGGTTATTTGTTGGACTCAATTCTCTCTGCTGCTTAAAGGACCCCTACTTGCTCATCACCCTGCCGCCTGTTCGGTTATTGTCACTGTTTGTCTCCGGGTCAACTTCCTCACAAGCCTGTGAGTTCCATCCACCTTTGCACCTGTTTCAGTCCACTCAGGCTGCCATAACAGGATACCACACACAGATTGGGGGGCTTAAACAACAGACATTTATTTTCTCACAGTCCTGGGCACTGACAGTCCAGATCAAAGTGTTGGCAGGTTTGATTTCTCCTGAGGCCTCTATCCCTGGCTTGCAGGTGGCTGCCTTCTTATTTATTTATTTATTTATTTATTTATTTATTTATTTATCTTTGAGACAGAGTCTCATTATGTCTCCAGCCTGGAGTGCAGTGTGCAGTGGTGTGACCTTGGCTCACTGCAAGCTCTGCCTCCTGGGTTCAAGTGATTCCCCTGCCTCAGCCTCCTGAGTAGCTGGGACTACAGGTGTGCGCCACCATGCCCGGCTAATTTTTTTTTTTTTGAGACAGAGTCTCGCTCTGTTGCCCAGGTTAGAGTGCAGTGGTGCAATCTGAGCTCACTGCCAGCTCCGCCTCCCAGGTTCATGCCATTCTCCTGCCTCAGCCTCCCGAGTAGCTGGGACCACAGGCGCCTGCCACCATGCCCGGCTAATTTTTTCTATTATTAGTAGAGATGGGGTTTCACTGTGTTAGCCAGGATGGTCTTGATCTCCTGACCTCGTGATCCGCCTGCCTCGGCCTCCCAAAGTGCTGGGATTACAGGCGTGAGCCACCGCACCCAGCCATGTCTTCTTGCTGTGTCCTCATGTGGTCTTTCCTCTGAGTGCTACACTCCTGATGTCTCTTTCTGCTGTGTCCAAGTTTCCTCTTCTTCTTCTTCTTCTTTTTTTTTTTTTTTTTTTTTTTTTTTGAGACAGAGGGTTGTTCTGTTGCCCAGGCTGGAGTGCAGTGGTGTAATCTCGGCTCACTGCAACCTCCGCCTCCCAGGTTCAAGCGATTCCCCTGCCTCAGCCTCCCGAGTAGCTGGGACTACAGGTGCATGCCATCATGCCTGGTTAATTTTTTTGTATTTTTTGTAGAGACGAGGTTTCACTGTGTTGACCAGGCTGGTCTCAAACTCCTGACTTCAAGTGGTCCACCCACTTTGGCCTCTGAAAGTGCTGGGACTACAGGTGTGAGCCACCGCGCCTAGCCAAGTTTCTTCTTGCAAAACACCAATCAGATTGGATTAGGGCCAACCATAACGACCTCATTTAACCATAATTGCCTTTTTAGAGACATTGTCCCCAAATATAGTCACATTCTTAGGTACCAGGGTTAAGGGCTTCAACATAATGAATTTTGGGGAGACACAATTCAGTCTATAACACACTCCTAGAGCTTAGTGTAGGCTTGGCCTATAGTAGGTGCCCAGTAAATGTTGAGTGCCTGATTAAGCTTTCCCAAATGTATTCTCTTTCCCCATTTTGATATTCAAGCAAATTGTGATGCCTAGGATGGCATCACATTTTTTCTTTTTCTTTTATTTAGTTTTACATAGGGTCTGACTCTGTTGCCCAGGTTGTAGTGCAGTGATATAATCTCAGCTCACTGCAACCTCTGACTCTCAGGCTCAAGCGATTCTCCCACCTCAGCTTCCTGAGTAGCTGAGACTACAAGAGCACACCCTCCACACCCAGCTAATTTTTAAACTTTTTGTAGAAACAGGGTTTCACTATGTTGCCCGGCCTGGTCTTGAACACCTGGGCTCAAGATATCCATCTACCTTGGCCTCCCAAAATGTTGAGATTACAGCCCAAATTTTTGCCCAGCCCAAATTTTTTCTTATGCTAAATTAAGAACTATTACTATCTCTTATTGCCTATTTTCAGTTTATCCTTAGCCAGTCATTTTTTTGTAAGCATTTCTATAGTGCTGTGGATACATGGTCTCTATTTTCTCTTCTATTTCATGGTGAAGAGATGAGCTCTATGCCTGTGGTCAGTTTCAGCTCATAGTCTGCGTGGCAAGGCCACTGAATTTTTCACAACAGGCCTGTGTGTGTTTCTCTATGGGGATTTGAATTGTATTATAGCATACTGGATTTACCTTCTTGGGAATTTAGTTTCTTTTTTATTTCTAAACATGTTTTCTCCATTTCATTGTATTTATTCTTGTGCTCTGCCTTAAGCTCTGACAAATTTGAATTTTTCAAAAGCACAGAGAAATGCATTATGTCAGTTATTTGCAGGTGTTCTTCTAGCTTATAATAATAACAAAAAGATGGAATTAAACATCTTTTCCTTTGGCTATTCCATTCTTTTGCATTCTTCATTTTTGTATTTTGCTTTGTCTCCTCATTGAATTTTTGATCTCTGAAATAGCAATTTAAAATAACTATCCAATGGTATATGTACCCACAACAGTTTGTTGCCAAGCATGCAAAATGAATGGATTCCTTATTCACATGTTAAATGCCTACATAGCAGAGTCTATGTATAGCACTGAGACGGAAGTCTGGAATTGGGTCCTGTGAAGGATATCATCAAGATGACAGCTTCCAGTGCATTTAGAGTTTCATTGAATGTAATAGTTCACCAATATTATCTAATAAAACAATGTGATTCTCTTCTTTACATGGCCTCAAGAGCCCATAGAAATTCACGTTCTGGCTATTCTGAACTTCTTGCAATGACCACACTTTCTTTTTTCTTTTTTTTGTTTTTGAGATGGAGTCTCACTCTCCCGCCCAGGCTAGAGTACAGTGGTTCGATTTTGGCTCACTGCAACCTCTGCCTCCTGGGTTCAAGCGATTCTTGTACCTCAGCCTCCCAAGTAGCTGGGATTACAGGCATGTACCATCATGCCCAGCTAATTTTTTTTATTTTTAGTAGAAACGGGTTTCACCATGTTGGCCAGGCTGGTCTTGAACTCCTGACCTCAGGTGTTCCACCCGCTTCAACCTCCCAAAGTGCTGGGATTACAGGGGTGAGCCACCGTGCCCAGACCATGACTCACATTTTCTATGCTCTGGTTGTTTTCTGGCTTGTAAACATGGCTTTTGCCTGCTGAGAACACTTTTCCTCCCCTGCTCACTGGGAAGCCTTCCTGAACCCAAACTAGCCTAGGTCCTCTTCAAGCTATCTTCAAGACCTTGCAAAGATCCTTGCTCCTTCTTCTGAGCATGTACTGGTTTGCAAGTGATTGTTGATATGTCTCTTCCTTACTTTTGGCTAAGGGTTCTTTCTGTGCCATGGACCATCTTAGGCAGCTGATGAAGTCTATGGATCTTTTGCCAGAGTTATGTTTTAAATGCATAAAATAAAACACATTGGGTTCTAGTTCAGGGCAAGATGGAGTAAGCACACTCCACCCTGACTCCCGGTGAATGTTGCTATAAAACCCATACAAGAATGTACGGAATAGCTACTTAAAGACTCTGAAAAGCAAAGGGTAGCTAGCAAATTGGTAAAGAAGACAGAACTCAAGTACTGCTGAACTGGTGGTGAGTTACCATTTTTCCCCCATCCAGAATCACCTGGTCTGGATTCAGTGCAGTCTGAAAGCCCAGAAGTGGGCACTGGTGCAGACAGAGAGCCCTGGAGGAGCCCCCTAGTCTGGCTTGAAGGAACAGAAAGGAAGTCTCCTAATACTTAGAAGGAGTGAAGAAATCCCCTGTTTTGTTTTGCTTTTTCTTTTCTTCATTCTCTTGTGTCCCAGCACCCAGGCAATCCTGTGGTAGCAGGGGCACAAGAGCTCACAGGAGCCCAAAACTCTGAGGCAGGAGAATCTTTCCTGGATCAGAGGAGCTGCTGTCCCAAGAGAGTGAAGAAAATCCCTAATGCTTTTTTTTTTCCACTCTGTTATCCTACTGCTTTTCCCTGGACACAGATACAGTTGTGGGAAGTATGTAGCAGAACAGGCTAAGTAAAGCCCCAGCTTTCTGGCCAGATGACCAAAAAATTGAGCTCCTGGGAACAGGAAAGTACTAGGAAGTGGGAAGAGCTGGGAAAAGCAACCCTATAAAGTTGTTTATGAACTTCTAGACTTACCCCTGGGATATACAAGAATAGAACTTACCCTAAATAACATAGACTAAGAGAACTGAACTACAGAATAAACCATTGCCCAGGTCTCAGACTGGTCACTGGATAGTGTACATATACAAAGGGATAGATCTGAAGTATTGGAAAACAGAACTGATATTGGAACCATAATCCATAGAAGACCAGTGGGACTTGTGACCTGAACTCAGCCAGATCGATTTCCTACTTTAAAAACAAGCAAAACAAAACAATATTCTCTATAGGATTTAGATAAGATCTAGAGTCTTATAATCATCAAAATATCCAGGATACAATCAATAATTACTCAACACATATGAAGAACTGGTAAAATTTCAACTAGTATGGAAAATGACAATCAACACGCCAATGCTGAGATGACACAGAATTTAAAGCAGCTATTATAAAAATACTTCAACATATAAGGGCAGACATTCTTGAAATAAATGAAAAAAGTTTTAGAGAAGAGAGAAGATATAAAGAAGAACCAAAAGGGAATTTCAGAAATGAAAAATACTATAACTGAAATAAAAATCTCACTGGATGGACTCAATGGCAGAATGAAGACAACAAAGAAGAGTGAGTGAATTTCAATATAGATCAATAGAAATTATGAAACCTGAACAATATGGAGAAAACAGATAGAAAAATAAAGGAGAACCAAGCTTTATGAACCCGTGTGGAAATACCAAAAGTCTAACACTCTTGTAATAGGATTCGTAGAAAGAAATGAGAAAAAATGTGGTACATTAAAAAATTCAAAGAAATAATGGCTGAGGCCAGGCACAGTGGTTCACACCTGTAATCCCAGCACTCTGGGAGGCTGAGGTGAGTGGATCACCTGTGGTCAGGAGTCCAAAACCAGCCTGGCCAACATGGCAAAACCCTGTCTCTACTAAAAAATACAAAAATTAGCCAGGCGTCATGGTGGTCGCCTGTAATCCCATCTACTCAGGAGGCTGAGGCAGGGAGAATTGCTTGAGCCTGGGAGGCAGCGGTTACAGTGGGCAAAGATCATGCCATTACACTCCAGCCTGGGCAACATAGTGAGACTCCATCTCAAAAACAACAACAACAACAAAACGGCTGAAAGTTTCTCAAATTTGGAGAAAAACAGAAACTTACAGATTCAAGAATCCCAGGAAATTTCAAATAGAATAAACCCAAAGAAATCCATGCCCAAACACATTCTTATTAACTGCTGCAAACTAAAGAAAAACATATTTCCAGTAGCCAGAGAAAAACAGCACATTACTTATAGGGCAACATAATTCAAATAGCTACAGATTTTACAGAAGGAAATAGAACATTTTTTAAGTGCTAGAAGAAAAGAACAGTCAAACTACAATTCTATATTCAGTAAAAATATCCTTCAGGAATGAAGATAAAATAAAGACATTCCCAGGTGAAGAAAAATGAAGGCTTCATTGTCACCAGCACTATTGTTATAGGAAGTTCTCCAGGCAGATGGGAAATGACACCAGAAGAAGATATGAAGAGCAACAAAAATGGTAGATACCTGGGCAAACATAATAGACTGTTCTTCTTCTCTTGAGTTCTTTAAAATATATTTGATGGTAGAAAGCAAAAATTATAACATCGTCTAGTGGGGTTTTCAATGTATGTTGATATAACAAATAAGACAACCACAACATAAAGGAGGATGGGTAAAGAAACCCATATATGGTGGTAATATATCACTTGAAGTGGTAAAATATACACTGACTGTAAAAAGTTAAGAATATATATTTTAATCCCCAGAGCAACTATTTAGAAATTACACAAAGGGATAGTCAACAAAAATGCAATAGGTAAAATAGATAACTAACAAATGTTTAAGTAACCAAAAAGAAAGCAAACAAAGGGAAAACATAGAAACTGAAAATACAGAGACAAACAGTAAACAAACAATAAAATGATAGGCTTAAATAAAAACATCAGTAATTACATTAAATGTAAATGGATCAAACATACTAATTAAAAGATAGATTTTTAGAATGGATTTTAAAAAATGACTCAATTATATACTGTCTATAAGTATATAAGTAATACAAGTGTGTCAATTGTACTCACTTCAAGTATAATGACATAAGTGGGCTAAAAGTAAAGAAATATATATTCAAAATATGTATATTATTAATGAGAATGAAGATAGAGTGGCTATAGTAATATCAGACAAAGTAGACTTCAGAGCAAAGAAAATTACCAGGGATAAAAAGGGGCAATACCTAATACATTTCATCAAGAGGACACAACAATCCTAAATCTGTATGTATCAAACAGCAAAGCTTGAAAGTACATGAAGGAAAAACTCACAGAACTGAGATAAGAAATACACAAATTCATAATTATAGTTGGAAACTTCAACATTCCTCTCTCAGTGATCAATAGAACTTAGTAAACAGAAAGTCAGCAAGTGTATAGTATAGAAAATGGAACTAAATGATAAACAATTGTTTCTAATTGACATTTATAGAATACTCCACTCAATAACAGCAGAATACACATTTTTCTCAATTTCACATGGAACTTTCACCAAGATAGACCATATCCGGGGACATAAAACAAATTTGTTGCACATTTAAAGAATTGAAATCATACAAAGTATAAAAAACAGAATGATAAGAAAATTTACAAACCCTTAGAAATTAAACAACACACTTGTACATAATCTGTAGGTCAAAGAGGAAGTCTCAGGGAAGTTAGAAAATATTTTGAACTGAATGAATATAAAAATATATCAAAATTTGTGGGATGCAGTTAAAGCAGTGCTTAGATGGAAATTTCATCATTATGATGAATTTGTATTAGAAAAGAGAAGAGTATCAAACCAACTAATCTAAGCTGCTTCCACAAGAAATTAGAAAAAGAAGAGCAAAATAAACTCAAAATAAGCAAAAGAAAGGAAGTAATAAAAATAAGTACATAAATTTAAAAAATGAAAACAATTTCAAAAACAATAGAGAAAAATAATGAGGAGTTCAATAAACCTCTGGTGAGACTGGCAGAGGGAAAGATAGAACATGAATTACTGATATCAGGAATGAAAAAAGGGTTATCACTACACACCCTGCTCATAAATTTGACCATTTAGATAAAATGGATGAATTCTGCAAAAGACACAAATTACCAAAATTCACCCAAGATGACATGTAGATAACTTAAATAGCACTATTAGTATTTTAAAAATTGAGCTTGTATTTTAAAACCTTCTATAAAAGGATTCTTCAGGCCAAGATTCTAGCACACACCATAGAGAATATGCTGCCAAATATTTAAACAAGAAATATGATAAATTCTACCAAATATTTTCTAGAAATAAAGTGAATTGTACACAATCTCTTCCAGAAAATAGAAGAGGAGGGAACACTTCTCAACTCATTTTATAAGGCCAACATTACCCTGGTACTGGAACCAGACAGATGGTACAAAAAGTACAAAACACTATCCCTCATGAACATATATGCAAAAATTCTCAACAAAATATTAGCAAATATCCATTAATACATAAGTATACAAAGAGATAGTCAATAATATTGACTATTAGAGAAATGCCAGCTAAAACTCTGATGAGATATAACCTATGGAATGAGACACACCTACTGAATGGCAAAAATAAAAAATACTGACAATACTAAGTGCTCACAATAATGCAAAGCAACTGGATCTCTCATACACTGCCAACGGGAATGCAAAATTGCACAGCCACTCTAGGATCGTCCTGCTTCAGCCTCCTGAGTAGCTAGGACTACAGATGGGCACCACCATGCTTGGCTAATTTTTAGTATTTTTTTGGAGAGACAGGGTCCAGGTTGCCTGGGCTGGTCTTGAACTCCTGGCCTCAAGCTGTCCTCCTGCCTCAGTCTTCCAAAGTGCTGGGATTACAGGTGTGAGCTACTGTGGCTGGCCCTACTTTGCAGTTTCTTATAAAGCTACACACACAATTGACATATGACTCAGCAATCCCAAGTGAACTGAAAACTTGTATTTGCACAAAGACCTATGCATGAATGTTTATAGCAGCTGTATTCATTATCACTAATAACAGAAAACAACCCAATGTCTTTCAGTGGGTCAATGGGTAAACAAACTGTGGTGCATTTCTACAATGGAATACTACTCAATTTAGCAATAAAAAGGAATGAACTATTGACACACACAATAACTTGGATGAATCTCAAAGGTATTATGCTGAGTAAAAGGAGCCAGTCTCAAAAGTTCTACATACTGAATGATATACTTTATTCTCAAAAAGGTGAAACACGTGACAGAGAAGAAATCAATGATTTCTAGGAGTGAGAGTTTAGTGAAGACAATGTTGTAATTTCTTCCCATCTAAATTCCTTAGACCTCTGCGTTCTAATTATGAACCACTTGGAGGGAGGGTCTATGTGCCCCAAGTAAAAAGCCTGCTCTATGCTATATGCTGTGTAGGAATTGTATCTTTTTTGTTCATTCTTCTATGTCCCATGCCTAGCAGAGTAAACTGGCATAGAGTGGGCACTCAGTTATTTGGTGAACAAAAAAATAAATGAATGAACAAACCATGAAATGATTTCAACATCCAACAATGCATTGAGAGGCTCTAAAAACTTTAAGAAAAATGGACACATTTTGTTTAATCCAACACGTGATCATTGTTGATCATTGTGGGCTGCACTCTCTCTAATGACTCTCCTAACTGTACGCTTCTGTTTGGGCTGCTGACCAGGTTTTGTCTTGTGTGGGTCTACCTGCACCATTTCTGAGCATTTCTCCTGCTTCTGTCCTGTAGAAGCAAAACAATTAGATACACGAATCCCTTCTCCAGAATTATGCAGCTACTGTCACCAAAGATGGTGGATAACTGCCAATGACATACACGTTGGAATTAGTGTTTGAGATTTATCAGACACTAACATATGACAGAACTTGGTGGGCGGTGCTGAGATAATAATGAGGCCTTGCAAATGGGCATCACTCAGCATTGCAAGGAGTCCAGGGTGAGGGGCAGGACTGGACTAGCTCAACAGAGTACTTGGCATGAGGGGGCAACATGGGAAATGTATAGGGACTCGAAAACTGTAGTTGGTATTAGAGCCAGAGGCCCTTTGTCTCATCCCTCACCAGGAGTAGGGGCCCTTAGAGAACTCAGTCACCAGAAGGTTCTGGGAAAGTTGTAGAGATTGAATGAGTTGCTACACTGCTGACCCTGCCATGTGCCAGCAATCTCTTTGATGGTCTCTGCACAGTCTGTTTCACAGACCTGAATAAAAGATTGAGAAAGCCTATAATATCTTATTTCATCAAGTCCGGTCTACAGTGGCTTGATGGTAAGACCAGCCATTATTTTGTATACCAATAGGAGAGGAAAAACACTGCCAACACACTGTGACAGATGCCTTTAATGACAGTCCTGAATGACATATGAATCAATGATATCAGATGCCTTTTAAATTAATCTTCATCTCTTCTAGAGATTTGGCAATGAAACAAGTAACTCGGCAATAGAAAGTAACACAGCTTGTCCAACTGGTGGGTATCTTCCTTTGCGAGGTTTCTGGTGCACTTGATTGTTTCTTTGCAAGAAAATATGGACTCATGATCATTCTTTCTGTGATAAATGTTGTTCACTAATACCACCTTTGCATCCTACTGCTTGGTTTCTGTACCTTTCTGACTACAAAATTGCTTGTTATTTCAGTGCTGAATAGTAGTGAAATTTCTTTGGGGAGATTCCTACACAGCAGTTAAACTCTGAGGTTAAGCTAACAAATGCACAGATCTGAATCAAAATGATGACAATGTGAACAGCTACAGCCGGGTGGATGCACATGGCCGATGGTTTTTGAAAGATACTACTGATTAAGATGCATCTGGATCTCAGCGATGTTAGCTTGTGAAAAACTGTGCCTCTTAAAATCTGTAGAATACAGTAATTCTGTCCAATTCAGTAATTTGGGAGGGAGAGTTCTGCACTTATGACATGTTTCTTGAACATCCTTTGTCTGCTGGGGAATGTTCTAGGGCTTCAATGGGAAACAGGCTGACTCCCCTGCCCACATGGAGCTCACACTGAGTAAGGAGAACAGACAATAAAGGAATAAACAGAACAATGTTCATGTTATTTTAAGTGCAAGGAAGGAAATAAACAGGAGGCTGAAATGGAGCCTCACAGTGGGACGGGTACAGGATGTACATGAGCATTTGCGATGAGCCTTCTGATTTCCAACTAAGTCAACACTTGGATTTTTGTCTCTAAGAGTCACTGGCAGCCTGCAGGGTGATCACCTGTCCCTAGGTTTGCTGAGGACTGAGGGGTTTCATGGGATACGAGCCTTGAAGTCCTCTAATGGGCAGACCCAAGCATACTAGTACAGTTCGTCCCCCTATGGGGATTCTAACTCAAGTTTCCTCCTAGTTTAATATTTTTATTACTATTTCCATGTCTAATGAAGTTTGATACTTAACCATCCACTGTGGCTTTTATTATCTTTCACTCCCATCTCTCTTCTTTTCATAAAAAGAGATTAATTCTATAGTACAACTAAAGTCTTATAATTCTTAAATGCAGCCACTCAACACCACCAGTTAAACACCTACTTAAAGTCCTTCGGGGCCTCAATGATAGGTCAGGGTAGCTATCAGGGGTAAGAAGTGTCTATCGACAGCTAGAAGATCAGGTAGTGGCACAACCAAGCGTCCACCAGAGGCTCCAGCTGGGAGAAGGTGGGTGGTTGCTAAGCAGGGATGAGGGCAGGGCGAGCTGCTTTGTTTTTCTAATTTTATTTTGTTTTGGATGAACAATTCCAACCAAAGGCTTTGAAGAAGAGCAATTTTCTTTGCCTTTGAAATGAGTTAAAGGCAAAAACAACTCCATCCTTTCATGTTAGGAATCATTTTGGTAAAATAGTGCGGCTTTCTGTTTTTTTAACTAAAAGACAAGCTGAACTCTGGATTGCAAATGCTTTCATGGCTATTAGAAGTATAGTTTGTTTGTTTTTTCTCTTTAAAACAATGAAATGCAAATTCTTGGCTTTCTCTTCAAGCAAGGAGTGGCGAGGGGAAGCCACTCTGGAGGCTGGATGCAGATGTGTTGTTGTCAGTGACACTACAATACTTATAAGTTTTTGCAAAGTCCTGGTGAACTTCATGTTCGTTCCCTGCCTTTTTAGTCTCAAGGTTGATGTGTAACGACGCCTGTGCCCACTGTAATATTCCAAAACTACCATGTCCTTTCCATTCTTTCCCCCGACCCCATTGTGTTTCATTTTCTTTTTCTTTTTTTAAAATTTAATTTAACTGAATTTTAAGTTCAGGGATACATGTACAGGGCGTGCAGATTTGTTACACAGGTAAACGTGTGTCATGGTGGTTTGTTGCACCTATCAACCCATCACCTAAGTATTAAGCCCCACATGCATTAGCTATTTATCTTAATGCTCTCCCTCCCCCCACCCCTCTGTGTTTCATTTTCCTCTCATATCTCATGATCACATAATTCCTTCTTTAATGACAAATTGTACTGAATGCGGTGGCCAGTCTTAGAAGTGCTGTAATCTGAAACAAAAAATGAAACTTTCCACTTGATCACTCTGGTATATTATTATTTTTAAAAAGATGGAAGTTGTCATATGAAAATGGAGGCATTAATTCCTTAACCTATTCCAAAACTTCAGCTCATGTTTGCCAAGAAAACAGAATGCGAATGGGAAGCCATGTTTGTGCTTGAGGCAGTAGGAAGCAGAAGGAGACCAAAAAGTCGTCTTAATATTAAGCAAAACTTTGAATCAGCATTTAAATTAGATATGCTTTAATGGCTGATGTTATTTGAAAGCTGAATAGCCAATGTCAAAAATAGATTTCCCTTTCTTTCCAAAGTGCAGACGGGGTCCAGAAAGGGGCAAAAATAACCACATGTCTTTCTTGGACTCCTGACTCTCACCACCCAAAGGGTTTTCTTGTGTAGGAACCAACAATTCCTTGGATGGAAACACTGGATAGGCTAGTCATTATTTTGAGATTGAAGGGACTGCAGATTCTTGGCAGACCTCTGTTGTTTTTCTAGAGTTGTAGGCAAGTAGTTGGACAAAAAGCAAGAAGCTGATCGATGTTGCTGGCTTTGGATTCTTTGTGAACAAATGAGACAAGGTGAGTAGCTGCCCTGCTCAACTCCCTCTTCGTTTTGGTGTGGGGGGCTGGGGAGGGAAAGGTTCTGATGACTGCAATCCTGGTGTCGGATCTTGGTCTGTTGGAAAACAACGGGCTCGCCAGCCCCTGTAGGAAGACCTAGGCAATGTCTGCATGCTGCCTGTGCAGCCCATGGAGGGGTTAGAAATAGTAGGATTGCTTGTAGAGAGAGAACAATCACTCAATTGTCAGAATTTTTTTTCACTTTTCATCCACACCCTGGGTGGCTTTGCAGCACAGTCAGAGATACTGTGTTGAGGAGCCTTTGCTCATGGCAATGTTTCCTCTGTTCACTTTCTGCTGCTTCTGCATTGGAAAATTCCATCCTTTAAAACTGGGATTATTTGTCACCGTTGCTGAAATCATAGACAGAGTCCACTTAATTTGCTGCGAGCATGAGAAATAGCCAGAGAATGGGAGAAGCATAGCATTCCCTTGTATAAAGAGAGGATTGAATAAGGTCAGTGAACCAGAGACAGCAGGTCACAAACCCTCAGAAGGTCATGAAAATGTTCCCGGGTTTCCTGTCTTTAGGAGCAAAACGGATGCCTGTTTAAATTTTTTTAAAAAGTATTGAAGATTAGCCATGATAGTTGTTTGAGCTGGGTGAGATATTTGAGGGCTCATTATACTAGTTTCTGTACTTTTGCACATTTTTGAAAATTTCAAATGATAAAACATTTTTTACAAAATATTTAAATACCTCCCTGCTTCATCTCAGAACGATTCCAGAGCCCCTGAGTGGGTCCCATGTACGCATGCGTGGCAGTAGGGGCTGCTCAACTGAGCATGCTCGTGATTTGGCCTCAGTCAATTTCACTGTGCGCTGAGCCCCCAAAGATGCTAACCCCTGTGCGGTTTCAAATGGCCTTTATTCTTAGCCATATGTTCTTTGGCCCATATCCTGAATGGATCGTTTGTTAAAGGCTAGAAGCATTAGCAACACAGATGTTGAAATTCATGTTAATAATTCAGTAAATTGTCTCATGATAATCTTCATTTTATCTGAAGATGGCCTTTGTCTCGTCAAAGTCTGCCCCTGGACCTCAGAAACCCAGTGTTACAGAAAGAAAAGACAGGGACAGTTATGTCTAATTTTGGTTTTCATTTATAGAGAACAAATGGTCGTAAAGAAGTGATTACAAATAGCAGCTAGCTGATATTTTAAGCACAAATATAAGAATTTCAGACATGAGGTCATGAAAGCAATTTTTGATGCCCCAATTCCTGGTTAATTTCAATTTTTATTTTAATCTGAGCACCCAACAGCTGACACAAAATAACTCTTTTATTGACTTCCTTCTTGTATCTGGTGGCCCTGAAATGGTTATCATAAAATTTATTGTGTAGTCACTGTTTCCTAGCTCTTGTGGACACAAAAATGGTAGAAGGTTCTAGAAATGAGGCATGTAGGTACATTGTAAGGTTTATGGGTTTTAGCCACATACTCTTGAAACTTGGTGTTAATCTTCATATTTGATTAAAATTTTAAATATATTGATATTAAAGATTGTAGCTAACATGAAATTTATGTTGCTGAAATGGAAAATATTTTAACTATCAGTTTCTACTTTTGCATATACACTATACTAGACATCTTCTGTGTGTATCTCTCACCTTCTGACCCATCTTCCACACCAGCCATTGCTGGAGCAGCCATCTTTGCGCAGGTGTAACCAGAAGTTGCCTTGTTTCAGCTGCGCTGTGTGTCTCCGTTTCTGCCCTGGGCCTCTCTAATACAGTGTCCTGGTATTGAGGCTTGTGCAACCTTGAAGTGTAAGGGAGTCAACACTCTATGAGGAAATTCTTGGCCAAAAGGGGGTGGGAGTCTATAAATTAGTACTCCCTTTTTTCTTCCCCTAGGCTGCAAATTCAGAGGATCCTCCCAGAAGATAAGATGGATCAGGTCACCACCTTCTTTCCCTTCTTCCCTGCTTCACACCCTCAGGCCCCGACTCTTGTCTGCTGAGATCACTCTCCAAACCAATATTCCTTTACAAAGCCCTTGTTGCAGGCTATGCCTTCTGAGGGGAACCCAGGCCAAGACACTAAAATGACACACCAACATGAAGACATGAACACAAATTGCAAAGGGATTGGTTGGATTGCATATCTCTGTGAATGGGACTCAAGAGAAGTTTGGGAAATGCTGGACCAGATGACCCTTGCAATCATGGTGCACAGAATTAAAACTGTCAAGGTCCCCATCCATCTCTGAGATGGATGAGAATCTGAGTCTTCCACAAGATGCCCAAGACTTGTTAAACCCGTGGAATGTCTTTGGGTATGTGTGACATCAACAAGAAGCAGCAAACAAAACAAAATATTTTCACAAACATTCAGAAATCCCTAAATCTTGTGAGTTGTCGTACCATTTGTAGATTTAATTATAAAATGGCACGTGATGCTGACCTATTCCAAGGCAATTGTTCATCTCATGCTAGGGTGTAATCTCTGCCTGCAGATTAAGGCAGAAGAGACCAAGGAGGGCTGTTTACTCCGTCATGATCCATCCCAGGGGAGGGTGGGTTTTGGACCAGTTAGATTATGTGGCTGGCTGCTGAGGATTCTAAACATCTAGTTACCTCCCTGTACCTCTGTCCCATATACTCTAGGCCAGTGGCTCTTCCCTGGATTGGGCCATCTTTTTCTGAAGGCAAATTTTCCACTAGGAGGAAGATTAGAAATGCCAGTTCTTGAGTTGCACCCCAGATCTTTGGCAGTCTGTTGCGATAGATCTTCCAGGCGACTCTGATGCTGGCTGAAGTTTGAGAACCATTGCCCTTGGCCTGCTCCTGCTCATCCTGGCTTGCAGGCTTTGGAGGCCTTCGCTGTTGATTGATTTACACTCCTGTCCACAGAATGGGCTCAGGAAACAAAAGATTACTTGATTAGCTGGGAGGTGAGAAAAAAGGGGCTGGAACTGTGTAGGCAGCCATGCAGCTTACAAATAGATTATGTTCTGGACTTTGGAAGTCAGCTGTTTGGAATAGAAGCTGTTTTCCTAGGAATGGTAGATAGCTTTTTATGCCAGCACATAAAGGCATATTTAATTCCAAACTTGGCTGAAATACTGCTGCGTCACAATGAAAATGAGCAGATCCCAGTGCTCCTGGAGTATTAGTACCTAATCAAAGCAGAACAGAACAATAAATGAAACACGGAGATGGTATTTTATGTATGTTAATATTGCTGATCAAAGAAAAAGGTTGATTTGGAGATGAATTAAGAGGTAAATTGGGATATGTCAAGATTCATAAGGAGTTTCTGGCCTTTCTCTAGAATATGATGATACTCATTCATTTAGGCAGACTTTCCTTAACTGTGGTTCTGGACTGTTACCTTTCTTTTTTCTGAAGGTAAATTTCCCACTAGGAGGGAGGTAAAGAATTCTGAGACCAACTGGCAAGGGTTGAAAAGGAGAACAGAAAGAGTAATGGAATTAGAGAGAATGCAGGTGTATTTATTAATTAATACGAGCATCAACAGAGACAAAACTAACATGAGTTGTGAGCAATGAGAGGTGGATGGGCATAGACCGAGGTTAGGATTCTCCTCTGTACTTGGCAAGACAGGAAAGACAGCAGACCTATGTGGAGCACGTGGGCTGGGAGCTGCTGTTCTGGAAACCTTCCCTCCCACTGTATTTGCCTGCCCTTGTCCCTTACACAGTTCCATTTCATGTCACCCGACTCCTTTCCTTTCCCTGGTTACTGATAGGGCACAAGAAGATGAGCTAGACCAACTCCCTTTTTCTTCCTAGAGATTTGAACTAAGAAATAACCAGATACATTTCAGTCCGTGATGGGAAGAGGTTTGAGGCTGGCCGTGAGCACTTCACACATTCACAAATCACGCACTTCTAGTTAGCTTTCTTGTGATGGTGAAAATACTTTCTTTTTGGTTTCATGATGCATTTATTAACCATTCTATTTTTGTTATCATACAAATGATCAGAGCTGACAGTTGAACGGCTGGGTTTGGAGAAGTGTGGTAGCCCTAATGGAATTAATTAATTGAATAATATTGCCTGACAAATGGCTCCATTATACCAAAGAGGGCTTGAGACTCCATTACTGATGTCATTTATCTCTCTATTTGCACCCCAACAATAAGTGACTCATTTCTCATTAATATTGGGTCATCTTCCAAAAGGAAGAAAAGAGGCCAAAATATCAGGCGGGTAGGTGAGGGGTGAAGCAATGTCTTTGTTCCCTATCTCATTATTTTGATAAATCATAACAGACTCCATTAATTAGGTGGGCAGGCTTAACTGGCTGACTCCTGTCCAACAATTATCTCAGAAAGGAGCACCACTGGGAACACGTCCTTCCCTTGGGACGACATGAAAGGAAGCCTCTAACAAAAAAGGGGATCGTTCCCTTGGCCACGCTGGGGGCATCACAGTTGTCAAGACACATTTCTAGATGCAAGGACTGGAGCTGTCTCAGGGACATCGCCTGTGCATGATAGTGATGTCTGTGGGTCTGATGCTGCCTTCCTAATCCAGGGTTGAGCTAATGGTCCTCAGTGCCTTTGAGTCCCCCTAGGAAATGAGAACCTAATTAAGCAGGGGAACAGGTGTAAAGAGAACCTGATTTGATCTGGCCACATTAATTGCTGAGATGGGGCTTGCATTTAGCTGGAAACAGTGAATTAACTACAGCCGGAATACAGCTAATCCCTTGGTTTCGCTGCTACTGTGTATAAAACACACTGGACCTGCTGAGGAACACAAACAAAGAGGGATTTGCAGTGAAGGTAAAACCACATCCTTGCATGGGAAGGGCTGAGAAATGAGCTTAGCCACACAGGGTGGCCATGTGGCCCAGACTGGGCGGCTCATTTTCCCTACAAAATTATCAATAGCACTCTCTTTTATTCTCAAAAAATGTTCCAGTTTGGGCAATAAATTAAATGGTTACTTTATTTCAATGAGAATTTTAAGTTGGTTTAAAATATTTTTTTCTTTATCAGAGGAGTGGTATTATAGGTTGAGGAGTTACAGGTTGAATTTTGTCCCCCTCAACAAAGATGTTGAAGTCCTGACCCCCGGTATCTGTGAACGTGACCTTATTTGGAATTGGGGTCTTTGCAGATGATCCAGTTAAGATAAGGCCATTAGGGTGAGCCCTAATCCAGGATGACTGGTGGCTTTTAAAAGGGGGGAGTGTTGGACACAGTCGCAGGGAGAGCACCATATGAAGGTGAAGGCAGAGGCTGTGGCAATGTTTCTACAAGCCAAGGAACCTGAGGATTGCCAGCGACCCCCAGAATTTAAGGGAGGGGCCTGGAACAGATTTTCCCCAGAGCCCTCAGAGCAAACCCTGCCAACACCTTGATCTCAGACTTCTGGCCTCCAGAACTGTTCAGCAATAAACGTCTGTTGTTTAAGCCACCCTGCCTTTGGCACTTTGTCATGGCGGCCCTAGCAAACTAACTCACGTGGGCACTAGTCTCGAAGCATCTGATAAGACTCTAATGACTCATGGTTTGTACAGTTCACAGAACTGAGCCGTCTTGATGGCGAAGGCTGGTTGCAGGGTTAGGGAGCAAATCTGCTTAGAGGACCAGTACCAATTTCCCACCTCCTCAGTGCCAAGCTCTGGGAAGAGGGTGACAGAGATGGCCCTGGTCCCTGGCCTCAAGGGGCCAGCAGTCCGGTGGGCAGGCAACCTGTGCAGGTGACCTTGTACTTCATTAGCTAAACATGTGTATGTATCTATGTACACACACCTGGAAGGGAGGGAAGCTCAATATGGGTTGGGGGCAGGCCTCCCAAGCTGGGCTGAAAAGAAGCAGCCTTCCCAGGATGGGACATCTCAGCTGAGACCTGAGAAGAAAGGGCTACCTGGATTTTATTTCATTTTGTTTTCTTATTTTTGAGACAGGATCTCATTCTGTTGCCCAGAGGCTAGAGTGCAATGATGCGGTCACGACTCACTTGTAGCCTTGACCTCCGCAGGCTCAAGCGATCCTCCTATCTCACCCTCCCAGGTAGCTGGAACCACAGGCACACACCACTGTGCCCAGCTAATTTTTGTATTTTTTGTAGAGACGGGGTTTTGCCATGTTGCCCAGGCTGGTCTCAAACTCCTGGGCTCAAGGGATCCACCCACCTCAGCCTCCCAAAAGTGCTGAGATTATAGGTGCAAGGCACAACGCTGGGCTGCTACCTGGATTTTAAAAAGGCAGGAGAAACGGAGAACAAATGTGAAGTTCTGAGGACCAGGAGAGCAGGAGCTTGAAAATTCCAACCCGGGAGCGGAGAGACTGGAGAAGGTTGTTTTCCAATTCATTTTCTCAGCCTTCACTGCTGTTTATCGTGCACCAGGACAAAGCCACCGCTTCTGTCGGGAGAACTCACTCACGGCAGGAGAGGAGGCCCCTTGAAGTGAATGGAAAAGCCTTAAATGGGAGAGGGATAGGAGGAATGGACAATGTTCACTCCTGGGTCAGAAGACAGGAGCTCTTTGGTCCCTGACCTCTCTGGTCAGTTGTTTGCATGTGGCTGGACTTGGAGAGATAACAGGTCACATCCAAAAATGCTGAATTATTTCTAAGTGTATAATGAGATTCTCTGTCCCTGAAGCCGAATTTTGGTTGCAGATTGTCAGAGTTTCATTCACAGATATGGCCGGTCATTTGAGAACATTCTAGAGAACACTTTTGTGACGGTTCCTTCCTCTTGAGGTTCTGAGTTCCATATCCTTGCACCTCAGACCCCACATCCAGGACCTACCATCTTGAATTTAGGTTTTTGCCCCTTGGCCCAGAGTCTAAGGAAATTATGAGATCCGTAGACCCAATCCATACAGTGCTTTTGCTTTTGAATGCCAGCGTTGGCATTTCTTAGGTGCTATTTTCAAGGTGGATTTCTAGGTTGGATGTTAAAGTCATCGTTTCTCTTCTCTAGTTGACTTCAATGACCTGTCGCCGGTGAGCCCGGGACAAAAAGTTTTGGTAAGGCAAAACTGGGGTCTGATTTTGTAGGCATGGCATGGATTATGTAAGTATACAGGTCTGCATTTCAAAATGAAAAATAACAATAATAATTAGGGTTTCTCTGGGCTCCTCATGTCCAAACCACTCTTGCAAAACCACCTTTGGATGAGCCTGAAGTGTCAGCAAATCAGAAACATGTGGATTTAATTTCCTTTGAAATACACCGGGGGAGAGGGAGCTGTGGGACTTGGCAGCCTGCTTCTTCGGGTTTGCCAAACCCCAAATATCTCACACTCTGTGAGAGCTCTACGCTGGCCCCCAGCAGTCTCGTCTGGCCAGCCCAGCCTCTGCATTTCTTGCTGTACCATCTAGGTCTCCTCTAACCATGATTCCCTTCTCTGGGTCCATTTCGGCTGCCAGAGGGATGCTAACACCACCCACGTGCTGCAGCAGGACTTTGGAAGGGGAACCAGCACTGTAATGAAGTGTTGGGTTGGCTCAAGGCTTGTCTGGACCACAAACCATTTTTCAACTATTGGTGTGCCTTTAAAACCCAAACCAACTGTGAGAGTGGTTTTCTACTTTGATTCTAGATGGGAAAATATTTTGCTTTTTTGGTGGATGACAGTGTCAGGTCCCAAATGGATTCGGTTTCACTATCCTCCAGCACGCATGCATATAATGTGAAACATACCCACGCTCTGCAAGGGCCACAGCCACCCCACCATTAGGTTCCAAGGCAAATATGCGTCCACGGGTCCCCGGGAAAGTAAAGGAGGAGTTTCATGTTGAGGAGCCGAGCCACACAGTCTAGCAGTTCTGATGTCTCTCCAAGGCTCACAGATCCTGGTCTACTAACTTAAGGGTAAGGTTGTATAAATAAGGTCTACATCACTTGCTGGTTCATTATTTTTCTTAGTTGATAGTAATGCCTCCTTTTTTCTTCCTATATATTTTCTGTGTCTGGCAGCCGCTTTTGTCTAAAATAATGATGTACATTAAATGCAAAGGGCAAATGGAACCATTGAAAAGTACTTTTTGCATCCAAAACAGCCAACGCTTTGGTGCCTGCTATGTGTCAGACACTGATTCTTCTGTCATCCTTATTCTACTGATGAGGCAACTGAGGCAGCTTCAGAGAGTTCGAGTAACCTGCAGATCACACAACTAGGAAGCAAGAGAGCTGGAACTTGACCTTGGGCTGTTGACCTCCAAAAATGGTGTTTTTTCCAGTACTCAGTGCTGCCTCTGCCTCCATTGTGATGGTTGATTTTATGTGTCAACTTGATTGGGCCCAGGGGTACCCAGATATTTGGTCAAACATTATTCTGGGTGTTTCTGTGAGGGTGTTTGGGGTGAGATTAACATTTAAATTAGTAGACTGAGTAAAGCAGATGGCCCTCTCTGATGTGGCCAGGCCTCATCCAATCCATTGAAAGCCTGAATGGAACAAAAAGGCCAACCCTCCCTCAGTAGGAGGAAATTTCGTCTGCTTGACTGCATTCAAACTAGGACGTCAACTTTTTCCTGCCTTTGGACTTGAATAGAAACATCAGCTCTTCCTAGGTCTTCAACCTGCCAGGCTTCAGATTGAAGTTTATACCATCAGCTCTCTTGGTTCTTAGGCCTTTGGACCCAGACTGTAAGTGCACCATCCATTCTCTTGGGTCTCACTTGCTGACTCACCCTGCAGATTTGGGGACTTTTCAGCCTCTGTAATTCTGTGAGCCAATTCCTTCTAATAGATCTCTCTATATGCATCCTGTCTCACTGGAAGAACCCTGATACGGTTAGGCTTTGTGTCCTCATTCAAATCTCATCTTGCATTGTAAATCCCATAATCCCCATGTGTCAGAGGAGGGATCAGGTGGAGGTAATTGCATCATGGGAGCGGTTTCCCCTGTGCTCTTCTCATGATAGTGAAAGAGTTCTCACGAGATCTGATGGTTTTATAAGGGGCTCTTCCCCCTTTGCTCTGCACTTCTCCTTCCTGCTGCCTTGTGGCCTTGTGAAGAAGATGTCTTGCTTCCCCTTTGCCTTCCTCCATGATTGTAAGTTTCCTGAGGCCTCCCCAGTCATGCAGAACTGTGAATCAATTAAACCTCTGTCCTTTATAAATTACCCAGTCTCGGGCGGCTCTTTATAGCAGTGTGAGAATGGACTAATACAAACCCTAATACATCAGTTTCTTTTTGGATCTACCAGGCAATCCTGTGAAGTAGATGGGTCAGGTAATATCATTGCTATTTGACAGATGAGGGAGAACAAGACCTAGAAAATGAACACGCATGTGTGTACATGCTCACATAGTCACACACATGCTCGCGTGCGCACGCACACACACACATACAGACCCCACACTTCAGGACGAAGGTCAGAATCCAGGTCTAATCATTTCGTAGTAAGTGCTTCTTCCCCAGGGTGTCCACAGAGCAGCCAGACATGGAGGGCAGTGCTAACTTACTTTTAAAGTGTCCTCAATGTCCAGGATCATGATAGCAAGTCCCCCTTCATGCAGAAAAATCTGCCTCTGAGTATCTGGGTGTGCAGAGGAGCTACTACTATTATTCTGTTCCTCAAATTCCATACTGTAAGTTCCAGCTACAGAGAATATTGTAGCAAAGTGCTAGCAAACCTAGCACGTTCCCACCTGGTGACAGCGAATCCAGAGAGTGGATCCTCGAGGGTAAAATTATCCCCCAAACAATTGCATGTTGAGTGGGACAAGGATATCTGGCCAGTAGAATGTCTGTATAAGAGAAGGCAGAAATCTCATTATCTTTGTTGGCTGATGTAAAATCTAAGGCCATGCAATGTGTTAAGACTGCTGTCACTTATCCTAGGTGATGACTCAGTCTGTTTACTTGCAAGGCTTTCTGTTTTGCAAAGCCACCCCCACTTCAGGATTCAGAAGAAATAGTGTTCTCTCCCACCTGCTCTGGTCTTCACAATATCCACTCTGGCAGGCCAGGACCATAGTCGAGCTGTTCAATATTGAAGACGTGTCGTCCTGATTGTATTTAAGTAGTATTTCATTGAAAGTGAGTGGAAGATGGGAGAAGCAATGTTTATACATCTTCAACTGCTCTTATCAAGCAGACAGAAGTTCAGACGGAGGTGGCTGTGACCTTCTACTGCTGTTTATAAGCAGCAGGGAAATATATTTTGGGTTTTGGCAGCCACAAGATCCCTGCATAATCCACCAGTCCTCCCCCGTGCTCCCACCTCCCACCTCAATCATTTTTGTATTGAAATGTCTGCAGAAAATGGATATGGAATGGCACTTTTGTCTTGGGTAAGTAAGTTTTTCACTCAAGGCACAAAACCCCTGTCATACACCTACCTCTGGTTCTACAGGAGCCCATGAACTGGTGCCAGAAGAGGAAAGGCTGAGCTGATACTGCAAAGATGTGGCAGCAGATGGGAACTTGTGCCTGCAAGCGGGGAGCTTTGGTTTTTAATGAATGAAATCTAGCAAGTTCCCATCTGGAGATAGTGAATCCAGGAAGAGGATCTTGGATTGGACAAGTGGATGGGATTCAGTTTGGCCAAAGGGCCAGAAAAAACTCTCATTCTTTAAATGAAAACCTTCTCGTCTCTTCCAACCTCCTAATCTTAGGACAATATCATTTTTAAAAGGTCTAGTTTTGTGGCTTCACGCTATGAACTAGCTGTTGTGAGTCCCAAGGAAGAAAAGAGCATTACTTTTTTCATTTAAAAAGTGAGCTTCAAACTCTCTAGTTCTGCCTGAAGCCGGAAGCTTCCGACTTCCACCAGCATCTCTGTAACCGGCATCTCTCTAATGGGATAATGGGTAGTTTTCGTACTTTGAAAAGCACTGCTTTTTGTCTCTGCTGGTTGAGTAAGCTTTTGCAAGCAGGGTTGAACAAGAAACACTGTTTCGGATGGCAATGGTTTTATTTACATTCTACCCACATAGGAGCTTGTTTTCATAGAGGGGCTCAAATGTGCTGGACAATGGACTCTGAATTGAGGAGGAGTGTGGAGATCATTGAAACATTTGCTCTGGGGGAAGAAATCAAGCAAAGAGACCTATTCATTCACATTGACCTTGGAGATAGATATCAAGTAATGGGACAATTCAGGGCTAATTAGTTCCCGTAGGGCAAGCAGGACTCCTGTTGGGTGTCCTGTGGCTGTGGGTCTCTCCCTCCTGCAGTCTCAGGACCAGGAGTGTCAGATGCCATTCCCCAGTGGGCTGGTGCCTTTGATGGGTGCTGACATTGCCTGGTCACATTCCACTCCATGAGTTGTCCTCAGCAGCCAGCCAGCCCCGGTGTCATTGGCCATGCCACAGTATAACATAGACCTGACTGTTTAAAACAGGTGGCTTTCTACGTGGGTCCCCTCTGGGATATTCTCAGCGTGCAAAAGGGGTTTGTTTGCACATTCAGTATACTTAGGCAGGCTTTAGAAATATTGACTTAAGTGGAAATTGCCTCAAAAAATACAGATACTGGCTGGGCATGGTGGCTCATGCCTGTAATCCCAGCATTTTGGGAGGCTGAGGTGGGAGGACAACCTGCGGTCAGGAGTTCGAGACCAGCCTGGCCAACATGGTGAAACCCCACCTCCACAAAAATACCAAAATTAGCCAGGCATGATGGCAGTGCCTGTAATCCCAGCTACTCAGGAGGCTGAGGTGGGAGAATCGCTTGAACCCAGGAGGTGGGGGTTGCAGTGAGCCAAGACTGTGCCATTGCACTCCAGCCTGGGTGACAGAGTGAGAGTCAGTCTCAAAAAAATAAAAATAAATAAATAAAATACAGATACCTCACCCCACCATCAGATCAAAGAAGCAGAGTCACCTGGGGATGTGACCCAGGCACTGGCACTTAAAAAATCTTCCCAGGTAGGTGCAGCTGGTTTGAAAACGACTGAACTCAGGAAATGAAAGCTATTTCTTAGCTACGTTTGCGGGGATTTCTTGGTCTCTGTCTCTCACTGTGGGTGGTGTGTGACATTTGTAGGTGTGGACTAAAGGCCACAGGAGCGTGTTCATGCCCCTGGGAGGGGTTTCATGGTTGGTGGCCCTGTTGTTAGGGAAATGGGCAGAGCATGGGCTAAGCCCATCTGGCAGGTGGACACAAACACACACATACTCTCAAACCCTCTTCCCGGTTGAAAAGCTCTCACATGAGTCTTGTGGCTGGGCACGCAGGGTATCCAGGAGCCACAGAAGCTGCTGTCCCCATGACCTCAACTTCGAATCTGCACTCTAATTCTTTCTCACCTGTATCCTGGTTTCTCATTGATTAAGAAGATACTTAGTTGATGCCAGTGATGTTAATGACTCATCTTATGACTCTTGGGGACTTTCTCTGCCCTGTAAATACCACATCCCTCTTCTACCAAATAAATGTTATTATTATTATTTTTTTTGTAGCCCATGGCCCAGTCTAATTATGACAAAAAGGTTTACAAAGAGACACTTTAAAGATAAGGACATGGATGGGCTCAAGATGGTAAAGGATGTGCTGTATTCTGCAAACCCTAAGCATAGAAGCATAGAAGACTGAAATGGCTATCTTAAGATCAGACAAACTGGACTTCCAGGTATACAGTGTGAACCGAAACAATCCCCACAGATATCCCCTCCCTGCCTCTCACCCCTACACCACCTTGGTACTAGGTCCTTCAGACCCTGTGGCTGGGCTGTGTCTATGTGATATGGCCTGCATCCAGTGATATGGTTTGGCTGTGTCCCCACCCAAATATCTTGAATTGCAGCTCCCATAATTCCCACTTATTGTGGGAGGGACCTGGTGGGAGATAACTGAATCATGGGGACAGTTTCCCCCACACTGTCTTATAGTAGTGAATAAGTCTCACAAGATCTGATGGTTTTATAAGGAGTTTTCCCTTTTGCTTGGCTCTCGTTCTCTCTTGTCTGCCGCCATGTAAGACATGCCTTTCACTTTCTGCCATGATTGTGAGGCCTCCCCAGCCACGTGGAACTGTGAGTCCTTTAAACCTCTTTTTCTTTATAAATTACCCAGTCTCGAGTATGTCTGTGTCAGCAGTGTGAAAATGGACTAATACAGACAGGCATCTTGGTCAGGTTGCCTGGATTGGGTGCCTTGGTTCCCACTTTGGGTGTTCCCCAGACCCTCTGAGTCTCCACAGCTGCTCCTTATGTTGCCTGGCTCCGGATTCTTCCTCCCTTCCTTCCCCTTCTCCTCTCATCTCCCAGGCCTTTGGCATAATCTCATCCAGGAATTTTGTTTTTACCAAAGCCAGGAAGAATCTTTTCAGCCAGCTCAAATCCCTAAGGTCAGGAAGTGTGAAGCTGGGCCACCAGCCAGGATTTGATGTGGGTGAGAATAAAGAGAACTGAACTCAGATTAGTATTTTAACAGAGGGTCCTGCAAGGTCTTGACAGCGTGACACTTTCCCCAGGTGCCCACCATCAGGGATCATTGTTTCTGCCTCCTGGGCTCCTCCAGGCTCTCACCTCTGTTTAGGTCATCGCTTTGGAGGTACTTGGCTTTCTTGGCCCCTCCCCAAACTTTAACCCATTTAAGGCAGGCGTCACTTTTTGCAGGGCCTCCAAGCTCACTCAGAAATCTTGTGTTGAATGGTGCAGAGCTAAGTTGTTCACTGCAGTATCATATGAGAAGAGATTTGGTTTACCCTGAATCCACTCTGACGATGTTTGTTCGTTTGACCTTCAGGTGTGCAAGTTGGTTGTCTTCAGGGAAGAGAGCAGTTCTCACTCAACAATCAGACATAACTCTGTCTTATAACAAAATTGCACCCGTGGAGCGTCTAGGAACTCCCTACCCAAAGTGTGGTTTGTGGGCCAGCAGCACCTGCGTCATCTGGGAACTTGTAAGAAATGGGATTCTTAGCAGACCCCAGACCCTGCTGCATCAGAACCTGCATTTTAATGAGATCCCAGGTGATTTGTGTACCTGTGAAAATTTAAGAAGCCCCACTCCAGGGCATACGCATCCCACTGATAGGAATGGAATCAGGACTATTACATATTTTGGAAATATTTTTAAACAATTAAGAAAAAAGTTATAAAAAATTTCCTTATTAAATTAGCAAAGATCCAAAATGAAAAGATTACCCCAATATTTTTGTTAAATAGATACTTTTTTTGTTAGACACTGCTGGTGGGAATATAAATACAATGTTTCTTAGTATAATGTTTCTAAAGGGCAAATTGTTAGAGAAGTCTGAGAACAAATGTGCTGCCTTTTTAAAAAAATTGACAGATAAAATGGTATGTATTT
Source organism: Pongo pygmaeus (assembly GCF_028885625.2). Classification (NCBI taxonomy): domain Eukaryota; kingdom Metazoa; phylum Chordata; class Mammalia; order Primates; family Hominidae; genus Pongo; species Pongo pygmaeus. Next base: position 47,067,517 of record NC_072395.2, read on the forward strand.
TTCATGTACAACATGATGTTTTGAAGTATTTGTACATTGTGGGATAGTTAAATTTAGGCAATTACCTCACAGAGGTTTTTTTGTGTGTGAAAACACTTAATATCCACTTTCTTTGCATTTTTCAAGAATACAATATATTGTCACGAACTGTAATCCCCATGCTGCAGGACAGAGCTCTTGAACTTATTCCTCCTATGTAATTGCAATTACATATCCTTTGACCAACAGCTCTTTAAAGGAGGAATTTCCTTTCTGTGACTTGATCTTAAGGAAAAAATTAACTTGTGATGTAGCTCCAAGGATATGGGGAAAAGGATTTTCATGATGAAGGTTTATTTGTTTTTCTAATCTTTTCTTCTTCCTTACTAACAGAACCCCAGTTTTGTGGCGAGACGGGGGCAATGCAATCCACATGTTCTGGATGCTTTGCAGGTAAGGGTGGCCAGTGAGATGTAAGCAGAAGTCACTGGGAGATACCAGGCAGGAAAATGCTTTATCAGGGGAATCCACTCAGTTACCAGCATCCTCTGACCTATAATTCCACACCCCTCTCCCACTTTGTCCTGCTCTGGAGTCCCAATGGCCTGTTAGAGATGACCATTACCCAACAACCGATGTCAATGCAGCCTCCTTCCAGACTTTTTATTTTATATATATTGAAAAAAATCTAATTTGTTCAAGTCAGTCTTTCAGGAGTTTGATATTTGCAGGTGAACACGACTCCTCACTTGCACGCAACCTATATATCCAAAAATAGGGGCTTGATGAATAAATTATCATTTATCCACACAATGAAATGCTATACAGCATTAAAAAATCATGCAGAACTGTGGTTTCAAATTATTTCTAGTAAAGGACACCTCCACTTTTTCATAATCAGTCTTTCTAGAATCCCAGTGTATAGAACTGTTTAAAAGGAGAGCTCTTCCACTTTGGGAGGCTGAGGTGGGCGGATCACTTGAGGTTGGGAGTTCCAGACCAGCCTGGCCAACATGGTGAAATCTGGTCTCTACTAAAAATGCAAAAATGAGCTGGGCGTGGTGGCATGCACCTGTGGTCCCAGCTGCTCTGGAGACTCAGGCATAAGAGTAGCTTGAACCCGAGAGGCAGAGGTTGCAGAGATCAGGGATCGCAGCACTGCACTACAGCCTGGTGACAGAGCGAGACTCCGTCTCAAAAAAAAAAAAAGAAAAAAAAAGGATATTAAACTCATTAAGGTCCCTGAAAATGGCTATAACAACAACAACGAAATGTGACTTACAAAAATAAACCTACAGACTTGCCAACCAAATGTAACATGTGAACTCTGGATCCTACTCTGAATATTGACCAAATATCTGACGATTTGAAGAACTCTTTGGGAATTTTATTTTATTTTCTAAATTTGTTTGTTACTGCGGCTTGTTTCTCCAATAATTTTTTTTGTAACTTAAATAAAAAATAAAAAAAAGTAATGCTCTTCAAGGTTGACTTGGGAGTAGGGACTCATCATCTCTTCCTTCCATCTGCAAAATGTCCTCTTCCCTCTGTAGGGGCCCTGAAACACCTTCACAGGTCTCCAGAATTTGGTAAAACTATAGAACACAGTTTGAAATGCATTATTATATAATTATCTCTTAACCTACAGGGAGAAAAAAAGCTCATGAGATCTTAAGCAAACAGGTTACTAATTGAATTATGATACGATCCGATTTTATGTTTAAGAATATATATATAGAAATATTAATTTTCCCAGGCTTCAACACTCTTTGGAAAAAAGGAAGTTACATTCATCGTCATTACTCAAATTCCCCTGGTTGGTGGACGTCATTTGCGGGACAGCAGCACTTTCTTCCTCTGTCTCTCTAGTTATTCCTGAAGGGCCTTAGGGGTATTTCCCATGTGTCAGGAGCATGAACCCTCAAATTCTCTCCCTGGCTTCATGGTTCCTATGGCCTACTGAGGTGTCTGAGGACAATCCAGTCCCTGTTGGTGCCCTGGAAGGAGACACCATCTGGCCAGCATTCCCACCTGTCCTGCATATGCCTCAGTCCTGCAAGGGGTCAGGCTGTGCCACTTTCTGCAAAGAACCAGGAGGATAAACAACCTTTCATGGGGCTGAGCTGTGGCTCAGGGACAGCCTGGGTACCAGAGGCCATGCCAGTAGTCATGCTTTCTTCCTTGTTGCTAGTCTTATCTGGCTCCATGCATCCACGCACCTAGCTTCAACCTCCCAGACTTTCTCCCCTTCACCTTCAAATGAGCTGGGGTGGGAGGCGGGGGTCCCCTCCCCCATCCTGTGTGTGTATGTGTATGTATAAATTGGAACTTAAAAATTTAATAGTAGTTTCTGAATGGCAAGATTGGGGTGCTTAAATTTTTCCTATTTTTTTCTGCATAATTGTAATTTTAAAAATTTCTACAATAAACATGTATCACTTGTATTTTAAAAAAATAGAGGCTGAGATGGGATAATTGCTTGAAGCCAGGAGTTCAGCAAGACCAGCCTAAGCAACATAGTGAGACCCCCCCAACTTCTCTAAAAATTTTTTAAAATTAGCCAAGCATGGTGGTACGTGTCTGTAGTTCCAGCTATTCAAGAGGCTCAGGTGGGAGGATCACTTGAGCTCAGGAGTGGGCTCAGCGACTGCTATGACTGTGCCACTGCACTCCAGCCCGGGTAACAGAAAAAATGAAGTCACCCCATCTCTGGAAAAAAAAATTAGGATGCACCTGAAATCAGTTCTGACTCTGGTCTCTGAATCTTAATCCATTTAACTGCGAGTTTCCTGCCATCCGACTTAAAGTATTTTCCCTGTGTCAATGTTGGAGGGGTGGAGGTGGGAGTGGTCAGAGGACAGTGTGTGTGTGTGTGTGTGTTGAGAGGGGGAGGAAATACTATAGACATTAAAAAATCATGTAGAACTATAGCTTCAAATTATTTCTAGTAGAGGACACCTTTCCTTTTTTGTATTGTCCTTCATAGAATACCAGTATTTACCTACTGTGAACAGCCAACAAAATGTGTGTATGGAAAACTGAAGACAGTCTGAAGATGCATTTCAACAAAGCCCAAGGCTCCCTTCCTCTGGGACTGTCCAGAGTGCTAGTTCACTGGGCTCCTTGCTCAGAGGCTGGTGGGAACTGGATTTCAGGACACAGGCAGACCACACAGGGAGCTATATCGCAGCCCTTCCAACTGGGGCTCCCCTCGGTTCCCACACTGTAGCAGTAGTGGGTTGGGAGGCTCCAGGCACGGCGAGGGTAATAGGATGATGAGGACGAGTATGGTTTTCACCACAGAAAACCACACAATGTCCTGATTCCTATTCACTTCCGCACTTTGCAGGCCTCTCTTTAGCTGCTAAAGGCTGTTGGTCTTTGCTGATTTGCAGAAAGGTTCACGCTCATGATGAGGTTTTCAATTCAGGTGGGAACTAGACGAGCAGGTCAGGGCCGCCTGCATGGAGGATCCCTGTCTCTGTGGAGTTTACGGCATTCGTGGTTTTCCTTGGAAGGAGCTGCTTGTGTGGCGAATTCTGCTTTGAGAGCTGCACTTTCCAAGTGCTCCCATGGCGGGGGACAACATTTCAGAGCTCCCTTTCCACTGTTACAACAGAAGAAGGCTCTTCCTGTGTCTGGTGAGACCCCTGAAATATGAGTCATCCCCACTCCTGACCCGCTCCCAATACCTACCAGCTGCTCCTTGCTTTAGTTTTAGAATATCCCTTTTGAACTTCTCTCTCCCTTTTTGTCACTGTCCTTTGACCCTGAGTTTCCCCTGCCCACATCCTGCCTACAGTGCTTCATGTTGCTTTAAATGACTTCACAGCCCCTTGCTCCTTTAAGTGATCTAAGCTGAGCTGGGTTAGCAGGGCCACTTTCTGTGTAGCAAAGGGATGTCTAAAGGCTGCAACCCAGCTGGGTTAGCTGCTCTAAGGGGACTCCAGTCTTCCTCACCCCACCAGGTCCCCCAAAGAGCAAAACCAATGTTTCTTTTCATCCATCACCTTTTCCTCAACAACACCAGCTAACATTTGTTAAGCACTTACTCTCTTTCTGGCCCATGTGTTTGTTAGCCTAATCCTGATTGCAGCCCTGTGCGTTAGGTGCTTCAATAAGCCCCAATTGTTAGATAAGAAAATTGACTCCTGGCTGAGGTGCCCCATATGGAAGGTGGTAGAGCTGGGGCAGATTCCAGCCCAGGCGCCTGGCTCTTGGCATGAGCAGCCTACCATAGCACCAGTTCTGTGGTTCTTCCCTCTGAGAAGACTGTATTGAATTGCTTTTCTTTAAGTTGTATTTTGTGTTTAGTTGAAGAGCCCAATCCTCCCATTTAGAGTTTTCAGGGGAGCCAGGTATGGTGGTGGTGCACAGCTGTAGTCCCAGCTACTCGGGAGGCTGACGTGGGAGGATTGCTTGAGCCTAGTGAGCCGTGATTGCAGCTCTGCACTGCACTGCACTCGCTGGGTTGCAGCAAGATCCTGTCTCCAAAAAAAAAAAAAAAAAAAAAGTTTTAAGTGGTTTTCATGGTGCCTCAAGGCTCTTCTCCCTGCAGGACTGACTGCTGTGCAGGGCTCTGGCCCTGGAGTTTAGATTAACAGCGGGAAGCCTCTTGTTTACATGGATCCACATGGCTGCAGCTTCCTAGCCAAGGGACCTCAGGACAGTACAAGGTTCTGTTTGGTTGACGCTCCAGTTGGTGCTGGGTGGGCCTCAGGTTGCCTGAGTTTTAGCTGTATGTTTGAAAAAGTGATGCCCTAATGATCCACTCTAGAAATAAAGTAGAATCAGGAAATAAGGTTTTAAAGTTGCTCAAACATCGCTCCATAGCTTATCACATTTACTCCTTGGGCAGATTTTTTCTTTATTTTATTTATTTATTTATTTTGAGACAGTGTCGCTCTGTCTCCCGGGCTGGAGTGCAGTGGTACGATCTCGGCTCACTGCAACCTCTGCCTCCTGGGTTCAAGTGATTCTCCTGCCTCAGCCTCCCCAGTAGCTGGGATTACAGGCACACGCCACCACGCCAGGCTGGGCAGGTATTTTTATTATTAAAATAAAAAGTTTTTTATTGAGATGAAATTCACATAACATAAAAGTAACCATTTTAAAGCATGCACAATCCAGTGGCACTTAGTACCTTCACAATTTTGTGCAGCCAACTCCTCTATCTAGTTCTAAAATATTTTCATCACTCCCAAAGGAAACCCCATGTCCATTAAGCAGTGACTTCCTATTCTCCCTGCCCCCAGCCCCTGGCAACCACTAGCTGTGTTCTGTCTCTGTGGATTTACGTGTTCTGGATATGTCACGTAAATGGAATCACAATATTTCATCACATGTTGTGTGTGGCCTTTTGTGCCTGTTTTTATCACTTACCATGTTTTCCAGATTCATCCATGTTGTAGCAAGTGTCAGAATTTCCTTCCTTTTTTATGGCTGGGTAATAGTCCATTTTCTTTATTCATTCGTTGATGGACACTTGGATTGTTTCCACTTTTGTGAATAATTCTGCCTTGAACATTTGTGCACAAGTATCGTTTTGGGTACTTGTTTTTAATTCTTTTGGGTATATGACTAGGAGTGGAATTGCTGGCTCGTAGGGTAATTCTCCATTTACCTTTTGAGGATTTATTAGCCTCATTTTAAAAGTGAGGAGTCTGAGGCTCAACAAAAATTATGAGTTGTCTAAAGTCACAGGAAGTATATGACTGGCCTGGCGTCGTGGCTCACGCCTGTCATCCCAGCACTTTGGGGGGCCGAGGCAGGTGGATCACCTGAGGTCAGGAATTTGAGATCAGCCTGGCCAACATGGTGAAACATCATCTCTACAAAAAATACAAAAATTAGCCAGGCATGGTGGTGAAGGCTTGTAGTCCCAGCTACTCGGGAGGCTGAGGCATGAGAATTGCTTGACCTCAGGAGGTGGAGGTTGCAGTGAGCTGAGATGGTGCCATGGCACTCCAGCCTGGGCAACAGAACAAGACTCCATCTCAAAAAAAAAAAAAAAAAAAAAAAAAAAAAAAAAAAAAAAGAGGAAGAAGTATGTGACCCAGCCAAGATGAGGAGCTGGAGTTCATGCTACCTTCATTCGAGGGCCCTGACTGCTGGGAACAGCATTCATTCACTCATCAAACATCTTGTGAGGGCCAGGGCTGCCTTTGTGGCAGATTTAACCATAGCTTTCAGAAAGGAGCTTCCTAATGCAGTCACTCCAGGAGCAAATAAAACAAGGGGCTATTTTAAATCAAAAATCAACACGACTGGCTCACACATAAATTCCATTAAGCCAACACTCTATTTGAACACGCTGCTGAGCCAGGCGTTTTGTCTTGCTGCATATTTTAACTTCAAGGTGGGCATTTCAGCCCGCACAATAAGGTCCACTCCCCTTAGTTCTAATTTCCTGCCACCTTCTGCATTTCTTGTTCGACCCTGGGGGTGGGGGAGTACTGACTTGGTCCTGAATCACTGTCGCGATTGGGATCTGTGAAAATCACTGCAGAAAGAGAATTTAAGGGGTGAAATGCCAGGGACAGGAGAGAGTAAGGTCCTGGTTTCAGTTCCGGCTTAACTGGGGGATGGGGGAGATTAAGAGGAGGTGAGGGAGCGGGCAGGGTTTGGCTTGATAATCTTATTTTGCGCTGGTTTCTGGGGGGATTTTACGATGAAGAGGTAAATTCTAAGGTTTGCTGTCGACTGTTCCCAGCTCCCTGGCGCCCTTTCCGTGCAGCGAGGGGACGTCCAAAGGCTGCAGCAGAGCTGGGTTAGAAAACAGTCTCCCACCCGCCCTCTACTCCTCTCCCTGGGCCCGCTGACCTGATTAATCAGAGCCCTGCAAAGCCCACTGAGGAGGGCTCCCTGGCTAATCTCATCTCCGCACCCACGCGGGGACAGACACCTCCGCTCGGCCAATGAGACGCAATTTTGCAAGCTCGGCTGAGCGGTGGAAAATTCCATGCGCTCGGCGCTGCCCTCGGTGGCGGCCCCTGGCGGGATCGCGCGCTCGGAATGCCGCAGCCCGGGGCCGCCGAGTGGCCACCAGCTGGGGAAGAGCTGAGCGAAACCACCCCGGGGTCCAGGCGTTTTGCCACGAGTCGCCGTGCGACAAGTTGGGGTCTCCCTTGTTCTCCCACCTCTCTGCGCCAAAAGCTCTTGAAGCAAATCAAAGAAAGCAGGCGATGCTTGTGTCATTGCGGAGTGGGGAATGGAGCTGGGGGACAAATGGTGGCATTCTCCCTCCCTCCGTGTGTGTGTGTGTGTGTGTGTGTGTGTGTGTGTGTGAGAGAGAGAGAGAGAGAGAGAGAAAGAGGCCACAGTCCTCCACCCCCAACGCTTGCCCACCCAAGTTATAAATCCTGCCTGTAATTGTCCCCCTGCCTCCACCAGGCTTTCAACCCAGAAATCGTGGGGGAGAATGAAGGAGGAACCTTTCTAGATCAATCCACCTATGAACTATGGTGCCCTTTTAGAAGTGGCCGGTGGGTCCTAGAGAGCAAAGGGTGATGAGTTCGCAAAGGTGTACGAAGGAGACCAAGACCAGCAGTCAAAACCAATGGAGCAAGACCGGTGCCATGATTCAGAGATGCACAGAAAATTCCAGGGCCACCGAGGAAGGACACGTTGCGCATTCTGCCAGCGCAGGGGAGGAGGGGATGGAGGCGAGATGGAGGACAGGACTTAGCCAGGCAGGGAAGGGGGAGGCGCCCCGAGCCTGCGTTCCGGTACCCGGAGCTGGGGCCGCAGCTTTTCCGCGAGGTTGGGCTGTGTTAGGAAATCCTATCTTTCTTAACTCTGTGTGAATTATGGCAATACCTCCCTATTATTTCAGAGGATCCAGGCCTGTTTCTGCTCCTTGCAAATGTGAAAGACCCTGGTGAACGCAGTCCAAAAATTTAGAATGCAACCTGGTGCACAGCGCTCAGCTCGAGGAGACTTACAATGGCTTCTTCTGCCGTCTGCATCGGGCAGGGGTGGGGAATTGTGGACCCCAAGCTATCTGGGAGGAGGGAAGAGAAAGAAAGGGGGAAATACAGGTTCTTAAAACAAGTAGGAAGCTTCAGCAAGAGTCCACGGAGAAGCCCTGAGGTTGAGTCCAAAGCCCTGAGGTTTGCTAAACAAAGCCCAGCACATGGGACCTAAAACCTGGATGCCCCGGTTCTGCTAGTGACCAATTGAAGGTCCTGGGGAAATCTCACTCTTCAGAGTCTTAGTTTTCGCCTCTGTAAAATCAAGGTCATAACCATTTCTGCCCCGTCTAATCAAGTAAGGTCTTTGGTGAGACCCAAATAAAATAAAACTACATCTATGAAACAGTAAAGAAGTAGAGGGGACTGTTTGTCATCCATGTGCACAAGCAATGTAAAATCTATGTTGTTTTAATTCGATTAACTTCAAGAAAGAGCCCCAGCTAAATTAATCAATCAATACATATATTAATATATTCAGTAAATATTTGTTGAGCACCTACTAAATGACAGGCCCTGTTCTGTGCCTGGAGGGATACACAGCTGAACAAAACACAAAAAGTTCTGCTCTTAGAAAGCTTAGGTTGGAGGAAACCGGTGATAAAATAAATAGGAAAAATCTTTTTTTTTTTCCTGTTTAGGCAGTGGTAAGTGATACAGAGAAAAAGAAAGCAGGAAAGGGGGATGGGGAAATGCGGGGTGAGAGTGCTTTAGAATAGGGTGATGAGGAGGCCTCATGGAGAAGGTACTCTTTGAGCAGAGACCTGACAGGGAGATGAGGGGGTGAGCTCCATGGATTTCTAGGGGAAGAACATTCCAGAAGTGGGCAGCCAGCGAGTGCAGTGGGTCTGAGGGGAGATGGTAGCCTTTTCCGTTGGAGGAAGGCCGGCACTGTCCCTGGAGGGGTATGAGTGCCAGGGACAGAGGCTGATAGGGGGGCAGGTCTGGATAGAGTTTGTCGGGCCTTGAAGGTGACCTGAAGGGCCGACTTTTGCAGTGAGTGTTCCTGACAGCTGGGGGGGCACGAATGAAGCTCTGCCTTGGGTTTTACCTGGCCATAAGGCAACTCCATTTTTAGCTTGGATCCTGGCAGGCAACCAACAAGCATTTATTGCAGGGCTGGCTGTGTGTTCTCGGCTGCGCTGGGAGCTCTGTGAATATCCGGAGATATAACATGGATCCTTAGCTTTGGGGAGGCCACACACTTGCTGTGAATAAAATTTAGCTGCAAAAGGCAGTTAGTGACCAATGCAAGACTATTTGTGTCACTCGCTGCATTGTGCGGAGGGCCTAGAAGCATGAGGGAGCCTGGAGTTTTGGGAACCCCAGGGGCACCCAGGACTGTGCTGGGATCATGGTACGTGCTTTACTTGTTTGCGAACAGACTGAGTGATTCTGAGTTGCATACTCAGGGAGTTCTTTGTGGCTAATTAAGTCCTTTTCCTACCCAGGCCCAGGTGGCCAGCAGCCCCTGGCAGCCGCGCACATGCTGGTCAGTGTTGCCAGCGCGCAGCAGGGGCTGCTGCAGATGGTCCTCCAGCCACAGGGTGATAAAAGGCCTCCTGAAGAAGTAAATGACCCTGCTGGTTGCTGTATGGAATCTTTCCCCCAGGGAAATTAAAAAATGGAATCCAGCGTCCAGGCCTGAGCCTCATGTCTTTAATAGGCTGGTCAAGATCCTGGGGCCAGGGCCTGGGGGCAGCTTCTTCCTGCTGGAGAGGCCAGTTTCCTTTCCCAGTCTCTGACCCTTCTCAGTTTTGTAATCCTGCTTGAGACCTCTCAACTCTCACCAGGCAAGGAGGGTGATCTGGGGTAGAGAAATGACAGAAGTCAGTTCAGAAAATCCCACAATGCCTTGTCACCCAGAATCCTTTGCAGAGCTGGCTGGCCGGCCCTGGGCTCCCTTTCAGCTGCTCTAGAATGTAGCAATGGTGGGCTCCTTTGGGGGCCATCTAGAAGGGCCCTGCCCCTGGGCACCTGCCTCCTCACTGGAGGAGACCAGAGGCCACGTCCCAGCCCTGTGCTTCCAGCTCTGGAACTGCCCTTGACTTCACTGGACAGGCCTGAGCAAGTCGTGTAACCTTCAGGGACTCAGCTATGCCCACTCCAGGCTCTGTGAAACCAAGACAACCTCACGTGCTCAATTCCTCAGCTCTGCAGGAGCCAGGCTGCTCTGGGGTAAGCAGAGGGAGAGAGAGGGATATTGTCCTATGCTTCCTTCACATAGCTGAATGTTTTATTTATTTAACTTTTTGGATAAGTAATGCATTTTATGGTTAAAAAAATCAACAAGTATAAGACGTTACACAGTGAAAAGTGTCCTTTCCCATCTGCTCAATTCTTTTCTTTCTTTCTTTCTTTTTTTTTTTTTTTTTTAGACGGAGGCTCAGTCTGTCACTCAGGTTGGAGTGCAGTGGCACAATCCTGGCTCACTGCAACTTCTGCCTCCCAGGTTCCAGCAATTCTCTTGCCTCAGCCTCCCAAGTAGCTGGGAGTACAGGCACGTGCCACCACGCCCGGCTAATTTTTGTATTTTTAGTAGAGACAGGGTTTCACCATATTGGCCAGGCTGGTCTTGAACTCCTGACCTCAGGTGATCCACCCGCCTCAGCCTCCCAACGTGCTGGGATTACAGGCATGAGCCACTGTGCCCGGCCCCCATCTGCCCAATTCTTATCCCCCACCCTAAAGACATAGCCACTGTTATTAATTTGTTGTTTATCCTTCTAGAGTTTTGTGGGATTTTTGCACATACAAGCACATGGAATATATATTCTTCCCCCACTCCCAACTCTTTTTCTACTTGATTGGTAATACACAGTACAGTGTTCCTTACCTCACTGTTTTCAGTTGACAGTGCATCTTAGGGATCTTTTCATCATAGTACATAAACCATTTCCTCATTTTTCTTTACTAATGCTTACTGTCTAAAATATGACCAAACAATCCCCTATAAGTGGACATTTAAGTTGTTTGCAGTCTTTTGCTTTCTGCTGTGGGCAACTGCAATTCTTTGTTCAGCACACAATTATGTTTATGCATAAGGTAAATTCCTAGAAGTGGAACTGCTGAGTCAAAGGGTAAACGCATCTCTAATGTGGACAGATGTTGCCAAATTAGCCTTTACAGGGGGTATGCCAATTTATGCTCTCAGCAGCAATGTATCAGAGAGAGTGCCTATGTTTCAAAGCTTACCAACAAACTTGGCTTTTAAACTTTTGGATTTTTGCCATTCGATAAATTTGAAAAAAACCAGTATGGTTTTAATTTGTATGTTTCTCATTGTGAGTGATATTGAGCCTAGTTTTACATGTTTAAGAATCATGTATATTTCCTGTAAGCTCTCCATATCCATGCCCATTTTTCTATTGGTTTGTTTGCCTTTGACTCATCAATTTGCAGAAGCTTATTATATACTAGGGAAATTAATCCTTTTTGATGTGAGTTACACATCTTTCTCATTTTGTCATTTATTACTGATTTTGCTTAGGGTGTTTTTTTTTTTTTTTTCAATTGCTTTTTGCCATGCAAAAGCTTTTGGTTTTCATGCAGTTGAAATTATTCACCATTTATTTTGTGGCTTCTAGATTTTGAGTTGTAGTTAGCAAGGCCTTCCTCATTCTCCCATTTTTGTTTTACTATTATGTCTTTTCTTTTTACATTTAAATCTTTGACACAGTCAGAATTTATTCTACTATAAATGTGAAGCCCATGTTCAAAATCCAAAAGTGGTGGTTATCAACACCATTTATTGAATAATCTGTCTTTTCCCCATATAGTTGAGTGCCACCTTAATCCTAAACAAAATCATTGCATGATTTGGATGTTTTCCGGGATTTCAATTCTGTGCTGTATGTCTGTCTCATAAGTAATATGCCACTACTATAATGTTTTAATTGTTGAAGATTTTAAATATGTTTTAATATATGGTATAACTATTCCTCATTTATTTTATCAGAAATAGCTGGTCTATTATTTTTCCATGTAAAATTTAGAATCACTTTGTATAGATAAAAACTTCTTTTACTGGGATAACAGTTATATGCTAACATTTATAAGTTAAGGGAAATTGACATCCCTATGAAGCTAAGTCTTCCTGTCTAAGAACATGATAGGGATTTTTATTTATTCAAGTCTTCTTGTTGTTCTGAGTGTTTAAAAGGTTTCTTAATGTCAATTTCCATGTTTCTTTTAAACTTATTTTTAAATATTTTATCTTCGTTAGTGCTTTTGTAAATGAAGTCTTTTCTCCCATTATATTGTCTAACTGAATTTGTTTGTATCATATAAACAAAAGCTATTGATTTCTATTAGTTTTACGTATCCTGCTATCCTATTAAATTTTCTTCATGATTCCATAGTTGTTTTCACTTATTTCTCTTGTTTTTTCAAAGCATAAACCAAATCGACTGCAAATAGTGATCGTTTTACCTCTTTCTACCCATTTTTTATATTTTTGATTTTGTTCTCTTTCTAGTTGTGTTGGCTAATAGCTCAAGTACAAAATTAAATAACAGCATGATAGTGAGAAAATGCTTGTCTCATTCCTGACTTAAGGGTAAAAGCTTTTAGTATTTCTTGATTAAGCATACTTTTTGTTTTTGAGGTTGACACACACACACACACACACACACACACACATACATATACATGCAATATTTAGGGGTTCCTATGTTATTGACTATGGAAAATCGAGAATGGATTTTTAAATTTTGTTGAGTTCTGTTTGCACATGTACAGAGGTGATTACATAATTTTCTCCCTTAGAATTATTATCATTTGAATTGGATTTTTTTCATGCTGAACCATCTTTCTGTTCCTGGAATAAGGCCCATTTGGTCAAGGTGAACATTATTGTTTCACTTGCTGATGAATTCTGTTGGCTGATATATTTGCTAACATTTTGTTTATAAAAGTGCACAGATCTTTAGTTTACATAAAGTATAGAGATATGTAGTGTACAAATATATGAATTGATACATATACATGCATGTATTTATGTATGCAATATATACATAAGAATTTGAATATAAAAATATAATAAAAAGCTAATAGATGAGAAAAATAGAATAGAAAAATACATGATCAATCCTGAAAAAGGCAGAAAACGAGAAACAAAGGAGTAGAAAAGATGAGATAAATAGAAAATAAATACCAACATGGTAGGACTTAATGCACTTATATCAGTAACTAAATATAAATACAAAACACTCCAATTAAAAGAAAAGGTTGTTGGATTAAATGAAAAGTGTTGAGACCCATGTGTATACTGTTTACAGTGAATACATACTAAATAGAAGGACAAAGTTAGGATGAAAATAAAAGGATGAAAAATGTTGTGCCAAGCAATATTGACCCAAACAAAGTTTGTATGGCTATGTTAATATCAGAAAACTGTACATTAGGGGAAGAAATATTACTAGAGAGAAAAAGAGATGCTTTGTTATAATAAAGTGATCAATTTGACAAGAATATCTAAGAACTGAAACTTATATGCATCTAATAACATCATTCAAAACATAAAACATAAATCAACAAAATGAAAGGAAGAAAGAACAAAGCATGAGTCATGGTTGAGGATTAATCATGTATTTTTCTATTCTATGTTCTTATCTATTAGCTTTTTAATCATACTTTGTGTGATTGCCCTAAAGATTTCATTATGTATCCTTGACTTATTACTTTCTACCTTAAGTTGTTACTTTTACTTATTAATTAATAATAATGCAATAACCTTATGACAGGTTAAGTCCGTTACTCCCTCCCACACTTGGTGACCCCACCCAAATCTCATGTTGAGTTGTAATTCCTAGTGTTGAAGGTGAGACCTGGTGGGAGGTGATTGGATCATGGGGGCGGAGTTCTCATGAATGGTTTAGCACCATTCCCCCTTGGTACTGTATAGTGAGTGAGTTCTCACCAGATTTTGTTATGTAAAAGTGAGTGATACCTTCACCCCCTCTCTCTCTTCCTCCTGCTTTGATCATGTAAGACGTGTCTGCTTCCCCTTCACTTTCTGCCATGATTGTAAGTTTCCTGAGGTCTCCCCAGAAGCTGATGCTGTCACACTTCCCATACAGCCTGCAGAACCATGAGCCAATTAAACCTCTTTTCTTTATAAATTACCCAGTCTCTGGTATTTCTTTAAAGCAGTTCGAGAACAGACTGATGCACTTGGGGTATTGTATAATTTTATCTTGACGTGTGTCATAAAGCTCATAAGACATTATTATATTTTTTGCTTCAAACAGAAAATATTTTTAAATCTTTTCCTACATATTTGTTCTTTTCAGTGCTGTGTGTTCCTTCCTCAAGTTCTGTGCTTCTATCTGGAAACATTTTTCTTCAGCTTGAAAAAAATTGTTCTATAGTATTTCATGTAGTGCTTCTCCACTGAGGATGAGTTTTCTCAGCTTTTCCCCCTCTGCATTTATTTTTATTTTGCCTTCAGATCTAAAGAACCTTCAGCTGGATATAGCATCCTAACTTGATATTTTATTTTAACACTTTCAAGATATAATTCTATTGTCTTCTGGCTTTCATGCTTTCTGTTGAAAAAGTCAACCATCAGTCTTAACTATTGCTCTCTTCAAGTTAATATACTTTTTTTTTTTTTTTTTTTGAGACAAGGTCTTGCTCTGTCACCCAGGCTGCAGTGCAGTGGTGTAATCATGGCTCACTACAGCCTCAACCTCCTGGGCTCAAGCAGCCTTCTCACCTCAGTCTCCTGAGTAGCCGGGACCACAGGCTCATTAAAAAAAAGGGTTTTTGTGTGTGTGTGTAAGTGGGGTCTTTCTACGTTGCTGTATTGGTCTGTTCACATGCTGCTAATAAAGACATACCAGAGACTGGGTAATTTATAAGGGAAAGAGGTTTAATTGACTCATACTTCCACATGGCTGGGGAGGCCTCACAATCATAGCAGAAGCCAAATGAGGAGCAAAAGCACATCTTACATGGCAGAAGGCAAGAGGGGTTGTGCAGGACACCTCCCATTTATAAAATCATCAGATCTCATGAGACTTATTCACTACCATGAGAATAGTATGGGGGAAAGTGCCCCCATGATTCAATTATCTCCACCTGGCTCTGCCCTTGACATATGGGGATTATTACAATTCAAGGTGAGATTTGGGTGGGGACACAGCAAAACTGTATCAGTTGCCCAGGCTGGTCTTTAATTCTGGGCTTAGGCAATCCTTCCACCTTGGTTTCCCAAAGGCTGGGATTACAGACATATGCCACTGTGCCTGGCCTACTTTTTTTTTCTAGCTGCCTTTAAGGTTTTCTTATTCATCTTTGGTCCTCAGCTGTTTAACTCAGATATGTCTTGGTGTGATTTTCTTTTTATTTGTCTTCCCTGTGGATCACTGAGACTCTGGATCAATGGGTTGACATCTTTCATCAGTGTTAGAACATTCTTGGCTATTATTTCTTCAAATATTGCCGTGCCCTTACCTCTGTATCGTCTCTTTCTTGACTCCAATTAGGCATTTATTAGATCTTTTGACTGTGTCCCAAATTTCACTTATGTTTTATTTTGTTATTTCCATTCATTTTTCTATCTGTGCTTTATATTGTTTTTTGGTTTACTAATCCTGTCTTTTGCTTTATATAATTTTCTTTCAAAACCAACAAGTTCTTAATTTCAGCCATTGTATTTTTAGTTGTGGAATGTCCACTTGATTATATTCTAATTGTTACATTCATGGATTCTAACTGTTTTCTTTAACACATTTTTCATATATACATATTTTTGAGATGGAGTTTCGCTCTTGTCACCCAGGCTGAGTGCAATGGCGTGATCTCGACTCACTGCAACCTCTGCCTCCCAGGTTCAAGCAATTCTCCTGCCTCAGCCTCCTGAGTAGCTGGAACTACAAGCACCTGCCACCATGCCCGGCTAGTTTTTTTATTTTTAGTAGAGATGGGGTTTTACCCTGTTGGCCAGGCTGGTCTCAATCTCCTGACCTCAGGTGATCTGCCCACCTTGGCCTCCCAAAGTGCTGGGATTACAGGCAGGAGCCACCATGCCTGGCTCATTTTTCATATTTTTTCAGAATCATAAAGTCTGTAGATGATATCTACCACTGAGGGTTGCCTTTTCCTTCTTTTAGGCAGATAAGATGAAAAGAGGATTGTTCCAATCCAATCAGGGACTGAGTGGGCTTGAGGCTGGATTCTACTCTAGTAGATGATTTTCACCCCTGATTTGTCTGGAAAGTCCTGTCTTTTGGAGGTTTTGAGCTAAACGATCATCCCAAGAAGGTTAAAATTTGGCAAATGTCTTGAGGAGAAGACTGGCCATGTATTTTGCAGGCTTCTCCATCTGATGAGACTTCGTTTCCTAAACACCTACAAGACTGAAGATTATTTCACTCTGCCTTTCTGCCTCTGTTCCCCTCTGGACACCCCAGAACTTAGCAAATGTCTCATGGGAAAAAATTGCTTTGTATTTTGGGCTCTTGTAATTTCTAATCCATTGCACTAACTGAAAGCTTTGCTGGCTTCTCTTCCCATGTAGATTTCCTCTGTTTGAGGCAAGCTGATTATTACCTCACATCAAGCTGGTGATATTCAGCTCATCTAGGATGAGCTCTTCCTCTTCTGGAATTTTTCTTTGCCTAGTCCTTGTTGTTTCCATGATTCTCTACTGTCTTTAGAATATGATTATTTCTCATTTACCTGGTTGTTATTACAGATTGTTGATCTTTCTGACCTACGGTATTCCACAAGTATGTAGAGTACAAGAAGGCCAAGTATCCTGTTTATCAGTCTTTTATATTTAGTATTTGTTGTTGTTGGTTCATTTGTTTGTTGCTTCAGTATCCATAAGTGAAATTAATTTATGAATTTTTGTGTGCAGTCCTTGTTAGGCTTTCTATTGTGGTTATTTCAGAAAGAGCATTTGAACATTTTTCTCTTAAAAATGCTCTGGCACAGTTTAAATACCATTGGACCTACTGCTCTTTAATGAGAAGTGAACTTGGTTTGGAGCTTTTATTGGCAGAGGGTGGCAGGGAGAAGCTTTTGGGAAAATTTATTTGTTTCTCTATGGGTATTAGTTTATTAGATCTTCTCATTCTTCTAGTGTGTTTTAACAAGTTATATTTTCTTTTACGGCATTGTACAGTATAATTTGTACAGTGCATATTTATATTATACAATATAAATATAAAGCTATGTATAGGCAGAGGCAACATAAGTTGCCTATATAAACAGAGGCAACTTATAATAAAGCCATTGTAAATGGAAAATATCATAAGTCAAAATGAGTTTAACATACCTGACCTACTGAACATTATAACAGCCCAGCCTACCTTAAACGTGCTCAGAGAACTAACATTAGCCTACAGTTGTGTAAAATCATCTAATACAAAGCCTATTTTATAATAAAGTGTTAAATATTTTATGTAATTTATTGAATACTCTACTGAAAGTGAAAAACAGGATGGTCGTATGGGTATACTTAAAGCATTGTATCTACTGAATGTGTATTGCTTTCACACCATCGTAAGTTAAGGACCATCTGTATAATTTCACATTTTTCTGGTAGCCTATTTTAAAAGTTTTTAAAAAGCAGGTGAAACTATTTTAAATAATATTTTATTTAACCAAATGTATCTAACATATTATAATTTCAACATGTAATCAATTGAAATTTTTAATGAAAAACTTTTTTGCGTTATTAAATGTTCAAAATTTAGTGTGCATTTTGTGCTTACAACACATCTCAGTTTAGACTAATTCCATTTTAAGTGTTCAATTTTCATATTTGGCTAGTGGCTACTGTATTGAACAGCTCAATTCTAGAACATTGTCCTTTTTATCCATATATTTGAAAATTTATTTTTATTATGTTGAAAAAAGTAATTCTGTGTAATTTATTTAATTTCCATGATTTCCCTGGTTGTTTGAATTTATTTAATCTCATTTTATATATTTACTTTCTTCCTTCTTCTTGATTTTGTTAGCCAGAAGTTTATATACTGCATTGTTATTTTGTTTTTCAATGAAACAGCTGTTGCATTATTTATCAGTTAGTTCTATAGTCTTCTGTTTTATAATTTCTTTTTTTTTTTTTTTTTAGTTTCACTCTGTCGCCTAGGCTGGAGTGCAGTGGCGTGATCTCACTGCAACCTCTGCCTCCCCAGTTCAAGCAGTTCTCGTGCCTCAGCCTCCAGTTCTAGTGCCTCAGCTGGGACTACGGTTGCATGCCACCATGCCTGGCTAATTTTTTGTATTTTTTGAAGTAAAAATGGGGTTTTGCTATGTTAGCCCGGCTGTTCACAAACTCCTGGCCTCAAGTGATCCACCTGCCTTGGCCTCCCAAAGTACTGGGATTACAGGCGTGAGCCACCATGCCCATTCTGTTTTATAATCATCCTATTCTAACTTTGTTGTAGTTAATTTATTCATTCAGCCATCCTATCCTTCGGTTCATGTGGTTGCTTTTTTCTGACTTATTTTGTTGTTTCATTCACTTTTTAAATTTTTTTATGCTTATTAATACAGTTAAATAAGGCTCTGTATTTTCACCAAGTACTGCTTTAGCTGTATGGCTATAGGTACTGATGGCAGTGTCTTCCTTATTACTACCTTCTGTTATTTTGTATTAATGTTTGCATTTTTTTCTTTGACTCAATATTGTTTAAAAGAGTACTTTAAATTATTCACATAGTAATGGCTTTTTGTTTTTTGAATTTTTGATGTTATTTCTACATTGTCTTTAAATAAATTTTTTTGTTCTATTTTTGTTTTTCGAAAATTTTGAGGTTTGGTGGTCACTTGACAAGATGGTCTTTTTTTTTTTTTCTTATTTATTATGTAACTTAGTTCTCTTTCAACCTTGTTAATGTTTTCACACCTGCCTTGTTCAGCTTTAATGTCTGTCTCTCTTTGCCTGTGGTATTCTGTAGTTTCCTATGATGTATTTCTGCATGTAGTTATTTGAATTATCCTTCTTAGGTTTTGGTATACTTTTTAAACTGAGGGTTCATATCTTACTTCAATATTCAAGAGTTCTCAGTCATTACCTCTTTGAATATTGCCCAATTCCTTCTTTTCTGTATTGGATCTTCTCTTAGACATATGTTGGTTCTTCTCATTTAAATGTTCATGTTTCTTCTCTCTCATATTTTCCATGTCTTTATTTTTTGAGGCATGTTGGGTAATTTTGTCTAATCTTCCAGTTTCCTTTTTTTGTTGTTGTTGGAGAGAGAGTCTTGCTTAGTTGTCCAGGCTGGAGTGCAGTGGCCCAATCTCAGTTCACTGTAATCTCTGCCTCCTGGGTTCAAGCGATTCTTGTGTCTCAGCCTCCCTAATAGCTGGAATTACAGGCACACACCACCATGCCCGGTTAATTTTTGTGTTTTTAGTAGAGATGGGGTTTTGCCATATTGGCTAGGCTGATCTGAAACTCTTGACTTCAAGCAATCCTCTTGCCTCGGCCTCCCAAAGTGCTGAGATTATAGACGTGAGCCACTGCACCCAGCCATCTTCCAGTTTCCTAATACTATCCTCATTTATGGCAGATGTCCTATTCAGTACATCAATTGCACTTTCCTATAGAAAATATATATGTTTTCTCTCTCAGACTTCTGTTTGGTCCTTTGACAATATGCCTGTTTTATTTTCATTCTGTTTATGTTTCTCCCTTTATCTGTTTAAACTTTTTTTTTTTTTTTTTTTTGAGATGGAGTCTCACTCTGCCACCCAGGCTGGAGTGCAATGGCACAATCTCGGCTCACTGCAACCTCTGACTCCTGGATTCAAGTGATTCTCTTGCCTCAGCCTCCCAAGTAGCTGGGATTACAGGCATCTGCCACCATGCATGGCTAATTTTTTCATTTTTAGTAGAGACAGGGTTTCGCTATGTTGGCCAGGCTGGTCTCGAACTCCCGACCTCATGATCCACCTGCCTCCACCTCCCATAGTGCTGGGACTACAGGCGTGAGCCACTGTGCCCGGCCTTTGTTTAAACATATTAAAAATCTTCCTTTATCTATTTAAACATATTAAAACATGTTAAATTTAAACATATTATCCTATTATCTTTGGTTCTTGATATGCAATTATTCCTATTTATCAGATCTGTGGATTTTCCCTCATGGTGATTAATTTCCTCTAACAGTTTGTTATTTCTGCTTATCTTTAGTGTTGCTCATATTTTTATGGTAAGGCCCTATTCCCTGGGTTTGGGGATCACCTCTACAGAATTGGTTTGCATTTTTCTCTAACATGGTCCTTGTGGATTTCTTGAGTTCTGAACTACTTTTTACATTGATTTGTGGCTTGAGGCCATCGTGCTAGGCAGGTAGTGGTAAGTCACTATCCTAACAGCGCTGGCCTGGATTCCTATTTCTAGTATTTTTCTCTTTTTCTTCCCCAAGTTGCAAGTGGATGGCAAGCTTCCTTGTGACTTCTCATCCTGGTGAGTAGAATTTTTCTTATCCATGTTTCTTATTTTAAGTTAGAAGCAGCAGTTTATGAAACCTAAAATCCTATGAATTTTAGCTCTTTGGCACAGCTCTTCCTGTGCACACACTAGATTCTGCCCAGGCTCGTTTCTCATGTGGGCATTAAATCTGCACCTCCCAGCCTATGTCAAGTCCCACTTCTCCATACGTCCCTCGTCTTGAGCTCCTATCATCACTTTCACTTTTCACGCCTTGGAGGCTATGAATACATTTTTTTCTTGTTAAGTTTTATCCAGAATTTTAATGTGTGAAATAGGATTGAGGGATTTACCAACATAATGTCCAGACATCCATAAGTAAGATTTGAAGAGAACATTTTTTTTTACAATAAATTAAATATGACTCTATTATTGAGTAAAAATTTGAAATTTGCCTTAATTTTTAAGATAGTCTGAACACTAAAGAAATTTTGTTTGCGACAGAGATTTGGGCCAACTGCCTTCATCCCCTGAGGTTACTTGTTTGTTCTATTTTGTCATCGGGGGTACTTGTGTGGAAAAGTTTGAGAGGCCTTGCCCCGAGGTGACCTTGACTGCTAGGATGGAAGTCATTCCGTGGGCAAATCCCCTGACACGTAAATTACCCACTTGCTGACTCAGTGGGCTGTAGCTGTTGTTTTGCCTAGGCTTGGGCTAAAACGTCAGGAAGCAGATTTTTAAAAATTATTGTTACTCATGACAAAAAGCTAAAACACTACAAAAGGCTGTAAAGTGGAAAGAAAAAGAGCCCTAACCAGTCTCCCTAGTCTCCCCCTCCTATTCCCATAAGTCCTCACTGCTAACAGCTTCTCACAAACCTTTCCAGAAATGTTATATTTGTAGATACAGATTTCTTCTTTTTTAAAAAAAACCAAATGAAATCATAGTATACATGTTCTGCAGATTGAAAAAAATTCATCAATGCATTTTGGATGTTTTTCCATATCAGCACATGTAGCCTTCCCTTGTGTTTTCAGCAGCTGTAGTGGATTTCCTGTACATTAATAGATGTAGGGTTTCTTTCCCGTATGTGTGCTATTTACGAAAACAATTTAGGGAGCATACTTGTGCAGACATCTTTTTAAGTGTGTGAGCAGATTTGTAGGTTAAATGCTGGGCCAAAGGTATGCGCCTTTGAGCTTTTGATGGACAAGTTTGAAGTGCTTTCCAAAAAAAGCTGCAGCAATTTGCACTCCCAGAAACAGTAGAAGACCCACCCAGTGAGCAGGACTAAGGAGCCTCCAGATTTGTCCTTTCTGCCTGCCTGGCATCCCCAAAGCATGCAGGGATGTTGCTGTCTGACACCCTTCCTCCCGAAGCTGAACTGGCTGTCAAGAACAAAAATCTGGTTATTGATATCAAGATCAGATGCTGCTTGATTTTGAGGGATATGGTTGCTTGAGTGGCTTTGGTATTCCAAATGGAGATCAGGGATGGGCCAGATGCTGGTTGGGGGGCGTAGGGGACAGTGGATGAAAAAGCAATCTATTCATGGATTCAGCAAACTCTTTATTTCTTAACACGTATTGTTGTTTTTTGGTAAGTAAGACATTTTCACTGTTAAAGGGGGAAATATGAAAACACACAAAGTAGTTAATAAAGCTACTGACACGTGGGCAATTAAATAATGCTAATTAAATAAAACTACTTTATATGTGGGGTAACTGATACTCCAGACAGTTAATAAAAATAATTCCAATGCTGAGACGAACACTGTGTTTGGTCATTTCCCTGAGCCACTTCCCAGCTGTCCTGATTCCCCAGCTACCCAGCCTCTCTCCAGGACTTCCCAGACCTTCTTATGGTTCAGAAACGAATAGGTCAACCCCCAGTACAGCAAAATATGGCCTTTTGTTTTTTTCTTCTGGGTGTATATGCATATGTGTACACCCTACACATAGGAATGATAGAGTATTTAACAGCTGGTTCAGCATGGGCACTGACCAACGGGGTGGACAGGAGTCTGGGAGGCTGGCTTTTGCTGTACTGGGTGTTGACCCATTAGGTTCTAGACCATGGGAAGGTCTGGGAAGTCCTGGGTGGTGGGGGAGTTAGGAGGACTGGGGAGTGGCTTGGGAAGTGACTATTTATCATTTATTATGAAATGTTTTTCATATTTTGTTTTTTTTTTTTTGAGATGGGGTTTCACTCTTGTTGCCCAGGCTGGAGTGCAATAGCGCCATCTCAGCTCACTGCAACCTCCGCCTCCTGGGTTCAAGCAATTCTCCTGCCTCAGCCTCCTGAGTCGCTGGGATTACAGGCCTGTGCCACCACGCCTGGCTAATTTAATATTTTTAGTAGAGATGTGGTTTCTCCATGTTGGTCAGGCTGGTCTCAAACTACCGACCTCAGGTGATCTGCCCAACTTGGCCTCCCAAAGTGCTGGGATTACAGGCATGAGCCACCACACCCAGCCCTGTTTTTAATATTTTAGCACCCTCTGTGTCCATACTGGTGCATACTGCCCTCTAAGTGTGCATTCCAGTTTGTGTACTTTTAAATATAATTAAAACCATACATTGCACCAACTATTTGCTGCTTATAAGAGATATGCTTTAATGATAAGGATACAGAAAGTTTGGAAGTAAAGCTAGAAAGATACACCATGCAAATAGTTACCAAAATTTATACTGATCTTAATGATTTGTAATTCTTTTAACTTAACATTGTCCCTATGGTAAAACATTCTTCTGTGTTGTTGCATATTATGTTATGGAATGCGTGTATCAGCATTCATTTAGCTAATTAAAATATTATTAGACACTTTAGTAATTTCTAGCATTTTATTTATTTTTTTATTTTGAGATGGAATCTCACTCTGTCGCCCAGGCTGGAGTACAGTGGTGTGATCTTGGCTCGCTGCAACCTCTGCCTCCTGGGTTCAAGTGATTCTCTTGCCTCAGCCTCCTGAGTAGCTGGGATTACAGATGCCCACCACCATGACCAGTTAATTTTTGCATTTTTAGTAGAGATGGGGTTTCACTATGTTGGCCAGGCTGGTCTCAAACTCCTGACCTCAGGTGATCCGCCTGCCTCGGCCTCCCAAAGTGTTGGGATTACAGGTATCAGTCACCACACCTGCCCTAATTTCTAACTTTTTTAATATGAAAAATAACACTAGGTTGAATCATTTTGAGTGTATAGTACCACCTCAGATAATTCTTCATTTCTTTCCTCAGGATACATTTTTGGCTATGGAACCACGACTTTAAAGTTTATGTACATTTTAAAGTGTTTTTTCTCTGTTTTGCTAAAATGACCTCTAGAAAGTTTGCATGGATTTCTAGTGCCATTAGCAGCACATGACAGTCCCAGTGCCACCTCCCATCTCTGCGTGGTATTCGTCATCATTTTATGATGAAGCAAATAAGTGAACAAAACAGAAAAAGAAAAAAGAAACAAATGCATCTATTTTTTTAAACTTTCCTTTTTTTGTTACTCACGAGTGGTAGCATTTTAATGTTTTTTACGTGCTGTGAGTTGTATACACTTCATATGTGTGTTCATATTTTAAAGACTGATCTGTAAGAGTTCATGATAAAATAAGGATATCAAACCTCTGTCATAAATGTTGCAAATATTCTCCTCAGTTTTTTGGCCATTTCTTGGTAGTTCTTTTTGAAAAGGGTATTTGATATACAGTCAAGTTTTATCTTTTTACTTCTCACCTGTGAGTCAGCTACAAGTTCGGCGTTGCCTTTTACTAGAGGGAGGATGCCCTCAAGTCCTAAGAGGTTTAGAAATACTGGTGGAGTCTCTTTGTCCAAACCCATTAGGGAAGTCTGTTAATGGACAACTGAGATTTTATAGAATCTGAAGGAGATAGGGGCTCTGGGTAAAGCTTCCTTTACTGCTGCCTGGATTGCTTCTAACGTTTCTTGCTATTGGATCCCCCCTCAAATGTGGCCACTTGCCTAGTGGTTTGGAATAGAGGCTGAATTGAAACTCACTGGGATGTGAAGCATATTGTTTTCCAATTTCAAGGAGGCCACTATGATATGGAGCCTCCTTTTTGTTGTTGGTGACTTCAGGGCAAGCAGACTATCTTTTCATAGCCTATAAAATGTCTCTTTAGATCTAAATGTCACTTTGGGTATTGGGAGCTTGGATTTTGTCCTCCCTCAAAGCCCATCCATCTGTAGTCAGTAGTACTTGAGTGGCTCAGAATGCAGAGCCACTTGTTTTCTTGGTGGAGATCATTAATGAAATGCTTAGAATTCTCACCGTGGTCTTGATACCAGATGGAGAATGAAGCCCACACCAAAAGCAGAGATGGAAAGAACTGGATCATTGTTGACATTCTTAAACCACTTATTCAACTGTCTCCAAAACTCCCCTACAGAGCATTTGTATTATATAAGAGAATGCATTATCTTATTGATGATGCTGTTTCAAGCAGGGGTTTCTGTTATTTGTAGCCAAAGCCTCCCAGTAGGTGGAGTAGCAATATTGCCAAAGCCCCATGAGGCCCCATGGCTTCTTTGTATGCCCCGGAGCAGAATCTAAAACACACAGATCCATTGCTCTTTTGCAAATCTTCCAGTTGAAATGTCTTTGTGGCTCTCCTGTAGTGAGCCAGTCCTTTCTCCTCGGCTGAAGTTTCCCCTTCCTTTCAGCTCTCACTCTTTTGAAAGACCACCCTCCCTGCACTCATCTTCCCTTCAGCCTCCTGTTTGTGGGGAAGGATGACTCACTGCTGTGGAGTAAAGGGAGGGCTCACTGGTGTGGGGGAGTGAAGAGGCAGCTCAATTCGCTACTTGGGAGGCAAAGAGTATTTCCAGCCAGAGAAGATTTGGAGAAGACTGGTCACATGGAACGTGTTTGGCTTGCAACGTCTCCCCATCTGGGAACTTTAAGTGGCCTGGGATACTGCTTTTGGGGGCTACTGAGAAGCTCAGAAATAATGGGTGTTGGAGTCATTTAATAGCTACTTCACCTTGATGGTGTTGTCTCTTTCCTTCTCTCTGCTCTGTCATGCTTGGTATTGGCCCAATACTTGTAGCTGGCTTCAAGATGACAGCATCAGCTTGAGAAATAACATCCTGAGGAGTGAAGGACACTCTTCCTGTGGCTTCTTCTCAGAAGAGAAGACATTCCCAGTCCTCACTGTACCCCCACTGCAGGTTCTATTCACAATGTAATGGTCATCACTGTGCCTTAGGCTTATCTTGAGAAAATCACTGGATACCGGGAATAGAGGAATCTTGGGCCCTTTCATGCTCTTCCCTGAGGCCCTGCCCTGGGCACACAGCTGCATGAGAGTGGAGCAGATACCTGAACAAAATGGGGGTTCTTTGAAGGAGGATGGCGATAATGGATACCATGACAATCAAAGGCACCATCTATAAATACCATTTGTGGAGTTTCACCATGTTCCAGGACTATAATATTTCTAACACCCCCTCAACCTCAGCAGTGAAATCATATTATTATCTGGTTTTACACAGGAAAAGACTGCGCTCAAAGGTCAAGATCTTTTGATATTGTTAAGCAAAATTTTTTCTAAAATACTGTGGTAATAGAGTTTGCCAGTGGGCAGCCCAGGGATAGAACTTCCTGGGTGGTGCAGGGACTTCAGCCAAGTGCTATGTGAGACTTGTCCCCTGCACCTTTCATTGAGCTCCTCAGATACTGACTCCCCACTGGATGCTTCTTGCCTCTCACCATAGAAAAATCATGATCAGCAAAGCCAGGCCTGTTTCTAATATGGGAAGTCTTGCCAGGCACCAGGTAGGCTTACACTGGAGGACAAGGTCAGAAACAAACCTTTATAGATTCGAATGTCTTCCCGCCCCCACCCCAGCCCACTTGGGGCCACCCAAAAAATGATGCCCTGGAGCCTTGGCATGCCATTAAAAGTGAAGAAATGCTTAATCAAATCACGCCACTTGAAGCGAGTTGAGTTGGAATGAAAAAATTGTGCAGTACTGCCCGCAGTGGAAATTTACCAGGCCAAAGTGGACACCAAATACTCCCAGGTTGTTTTGAAATAGATACGGTCGCGTTCTGTAAAGTTCTGAGATCCCTTTCCAAATATTTGAAAATCTTTCCATTAACTAGGATTGCTTTAGGAGAACACACACACACACACACACACACACAGACATACACACACACACACACCTCCCCGACCCCAAAGGCTTATGCTATGTGCATGGAAGAAACAGAAAACTCTAGACGCCCCAAATATCTCTTGAAATTGGCAGAGATCCATGAATCCCCTCTGTTGTCCGTTGAGACAGCTCTCATTTTTTAAAGTTTATTTGCGTATTCCCCCCTCAAAAATGTCATGACTAACTTTCCATTCATTATCAAAATATTCTTTTGCCACTAATTTCCCTTCTTGGTTAAAATAAACAAAACAGAGTGAATGCTGTTGGCATTACATCTAGGATGCACTCAGCTGTAAACAAGAGAACATTTTCTTAACGGATCTTGAAAAGTCCTCCCGTGAGAATTTCCTGTGCAGTCTGTCTCTGTTTCTTAACTCCATTTGGCGTGGAGGGCAGAGACGCAGCGGTGGCAGGAAAGGGGAGGCTGCCTTGGGCTTGCCAGGGTCCAATGTCTCATCCCCCGCGGCCAGGCCCCTGCAAGGTACCTGGGGAGTCTTCACATGACATGGACACCGGGGCTGGCTACCGTGTGACCTCAGGTGGCCATTTAACATCTTTGGACCTCAGTTTCCTCAGCCATAAAATGAAGCCATTGGATCTGATGATCTCTAAGCTCCATCCTGTACCAAAACTCTAGGACTCAAATCTAGCAATGTCTAATTAAAAAAAAAAAACGTGGAGAAGATACTTGAAAAAAAATCTTAAATTTTAGGATTTGTGAATATGCGGTGAAGAGCTCCATGGGTGAGAGAAACATTTCATTTTTAAAAGGTAGAACACAAGAAAAGTAGGTCAGAAAACCAGCTTGTCCAAAGCTCCCTTTCCAACAACACAGATGAGAGCTTGTGAACCCCCCAGAATATACCCTGTAAGTGGAGGAGCAGACAGGGGATGCAAAGCAGGCCTCCTCCACTTCCCGGAGCTGGGGGAGAAGAGTTCCTAGCTCTTTAGCTCCTTCTAGTCCACAGCCTAATTTGTGTGGCTGCTGGGAGGACTCTGGGATGTGGGGCAGGCCAGCAGTCCTTTTTGCAGAAGTTCCCCAGGCCTCCTAGAGAAATGGGGAGAGGTCTGAGGGTGGGGGTGAGGATGACTCTCAGTGCAAAGAGAGGGCCAAAGGCGTCTGTCTCGGGAGAAACTCACCTGAAAGTGACAAGACGCTGAGTCCTCCCCTGATTAATACGGCCACTGAAAGAGGGTGCACTACCCAGTGTTACTCAGGAAATCTCAGGGGTGGTCTCCTGAGGACACGTCCTCCATGGAAGGATGTGAAGCAGGAAGAAGAAATGCTAGTGACAAAGGTGTGACCCTTCAAGGTTGGCCAAAAAGACATCATCATCTCTGCTGGGGAGACTCCTTTCTCTGGAATACTCCTGGGAGGCAGCAGCAGCCCTTCGGTCAAACTTTCTGGAGACCCCTGATGTCATGTTGTCATGTAAAGGCCCAAAGTGGGATGGGGAGGGCAGCCACAGCAGTGTGTCCCAACTGCACAGGACCTGGTCAACCCTGGGCATTTGGAAATGGGAAGGGACCTGAGAGGATGGAGGCATGGATTTCTGTATTAGTACCAGGTGGAGCCTGCGAGTCAATAACACTGGGAGCTCTCGTAGTCACCCCGTAAATCAGGTTGGCTTAGGGAGCTGAAGATGACATTGGCAACACTCTTAACAGCCGCTCCTCAAACATGGCTTCCAGTTCAGGTCAGGAGACCAAGGCTTGGCGGCTGTGCCAGTTTCAAGGGAAATGAGAAAAACAAGAATAAGATAGTGCTTTCTTCCATACATCTAAATTCATTTCACTTAAAAGACTGTTCTCTATTTTGAGAGTATGTCTTCCCCAATTTTGGTGTTAAAAGTGTCCTCTCCTGAAATAATTGCAACACATGATAGGTTTAGAAAAAAGGTTTTTATTTGACAAAAGAAGAAGTTGGTAAATTTTGCTGAGCCCTGTTTCCGATTCTTGTAGTTTTCTCTCCATATTTGCTTTCCCCTTTTTTCATTCTAAGAGGAGTTTAAAGGGGCATGTGACTATCCAGAATAAAGCTTACAGTTCCCAGGTGTCCCCTGGAGTTCAGTGTGGCCATTTGCCCAAGTTCTGGCTAATGAGATGTTGGCAGAAGTGATGTATACAACTTCTGGGGTGTGTCCTCAAAGGGCAAGGGTCTGTCTGTTCCCTGCCACTTTTCCTCTTTCCAAAGGCTGTAGTACATACGTGGTGGTGAGTTATCTTGACTGTGCAGATGAATGCAGTATCCCAGGGGCGGCCCAGCAGCAAGACATGGGGAGCCTAGAGTCCACTATCAGCCCAGGGTGCTTATGGAATGGGAGAGGGAAATAGCCATTGATATTTCATGTCTTTGGAGAGAAAATGAGTCTGCACTTACATGATATTTGCAGAAATGGAAATAGTTGAGATCAACAAGGAATAGAGAGTAGAGGGCGAAAAGAACAGTGCCTAGCATGGAGCCTCAAGAGCTCCACCATGTAATATTTACAGCATGGAGGAAGAACCCATAAAGAGACTGAGGAGTGAAGCCAGAGAAATAGGAAGAGAAAACGGTGTGAAGGAGCCAAGGGGAGAAAGTATTTGAGAAATAAGGGAGTGGTCAACCCGTTTCTGTGACGCTGAGAGGTCCAGTAAGATGAGGCCTCAAATGTAGCCATTCTATTTAAAACAGAGATGATTGGAGACCTTATTAAGAATTGTTTCCTTAAAGTCGTGTAGTGAAAGTCTGTGGGAATGGGGTCCGGGGTCAGTGGGAGGTGAGGGAGACACAAGGAGTGTGGCCACAAAGGCAAGAGTAAGAGAGGTGGGGTGCAATGTCTCATGCCTGTCATGCCGGCACATTGGGAGGCCCAGGTGGGTGGATCACTTGAGCCTAGGAATTCGAGACTAGCCTGGGCAACATGGTGAGACCCCATCTATATCAAAGATACAAAAAACAAAAATTAGCCAGGCATGGTGTCATGCACCTGTAATCTCAGACACTTCGGAACTTGAGGCATGAGGATCATCTGAGCCCAGGGGGTTGAAGCTGCAGTAAGCTGTGATCACACCACTGTACCCCCACCTGGCCAATAGTGCAAGACCCTGCAAAAAAAAAAAAAAAAAAAAAGACAGTAAGAGAGGATAGGAGCTGGAGGAAGAGGGGGGTCTTCTGGTCTCTCCTTCCCTCCTCTCCCCTCTCCCTTTTCTTTTTCTTTTCCTTTTCCCTTTCCTTTTTCAAAGATTGCAGCTATGGTAATTTTTATTTATTTATTTATTTTTTTGAGACAGAGTCTTGCTCTGTTGCCCAGGCTGGAGTGCAATGGCATGATCTCGGCTCACTGAAACCTCTGCCTCCCAGGTTCAAGTGATTCTCCTGCCTCAGCCTCCCGAGTAGCTGGGATTACAGGTGTGCACCGCCATGACAGGCTAATTTTTGTATTTTCAGTAGAGATGGGGTTTTGCCATATTGGCCAGGCTGGTCTCGAACTCCTGACCTCAGGTGATCTGCCCACCTCGGCCTTCAAAAGTGCTGGGATTACAGGCATGAGCCACTGTGCCCACCTGCAGCTAGGGGATTTAAATGCTGATGGAGGAGATGGAAGGAACAAGCTAGAGAGGATAACTGGTAGCACCAGGCCCTCGAGAAAGCAAGAGGCACAGGGCACAGAGGGCATCTGTGAAGGAGCTGGCCCTCTCAGCAGGAGGAGGGAGAGTTGGGTGCAAACTCAGGGACATCTGTTTGTAGATTTGGTGGGACAGTTTGTTCTCTTTTCTCAGTACAGTAGAAGACAAGGTCATTTGCTGAATGTGAAGGAAGGAAAGAAGGAGTGGTTTCAGACGTGGTGAGATTGGAGAAGGTTTGAAGTATAAATTGTGCAAAGTAAGAGCCTGTATTGACTGAAGGAGCCCTTTGTGGTTCCAATTACCAGGCAGTCCTGAGGGCACAGCCAAGATGGGTGGCTGTGCAGTTCTGGGATGTCCCTCCAGCAGCGATCTGCTGGCCGATAGCAGGTGTAGAGAAAGTGGATGCTGACGTCCACCCAAGGCTTGAATTTTGCTAGATAGGTGAGATGTAAGAACAGAGAGGAAGGGAATGTCTAGTACAGACAGTCCCTGACTTGTTCCACTTATGATTTTTTTGACTTTGCAATGGTGCAAAAGTGATATACATTCAGTAGAAACTGTGCTTCCAGCCCCCATACAGCTATTCTGTTTTTCACTTTCAGTACAGTATTCAATGACTTACAAGATACCCATCACTTTATTATAAAATAGGCTTTGTGCGAGATGATGTTGCCCAACTGTAGGCTAATGTGTTTTCAGTGCATTGAAGGTAGGCTTAGCTAACCTACGATGTTTAGCTGGTTAGGAGTATTAAATGCATTTCTGACTTACGATATCATCAACTTAGGATGAGCTTATCAGTATGTAACCCCACTGTAAGTCTAAGAGCATCTGTATTTGGAGGAGAGTAATTAAAAGATTGGACCATTGAATGTAAGCAGGATAAAATGGAAGGTGAAGTGAGTAAAAGTAATAGATAAGGAATATCTTGGGGGTGGTCACTGGACTGAAGGCCTCAGTGGGGATGAGAGAGAGGTTAGGACAGGATGCTGTGGTCAGATAGTGGGGAACTTGGGTTTGAGATTTAGGAGTGAAGGAGCTCTGAGTCTTGGTCAGATCCCAGCAGTGAGCATGGGAGTGGGTGCTGAGGTGGAAGAAGAGAGGTGGTCACTGATCATGTGGGGGACAAGGGGCTGAGGGGCCGGGACCTTGGCTGGGCCTTACACAGGGATGCTGAGGCAACAACATGAATGGGGGTGGAGAAAGTTGTGAACTATTTGCTAAATATTGGTTGGATGAGGAAAGGTGCTAAGAGAAGTCCAGAAATGTCCTAGACAAGGGCAGTGAAAATCCAAGATTGACCTTAGATCTAGTTGAGCAGCTAATTGGCAGGACTGTAATTTCCAGACCACACAGAGAAAAAGTCTGGAAGTGACTCTATGGAGCCAGGAAGGCAGGGGCCCAACTTCTGGTTCCAAAAGTTTCCATTTGAGAGGGCTGCAACAGACGCAGTATCTCTTGGTCCGCCTGGGGCAGCTGGGTCTCCTCAGCATCTCCTGGTGAGCTTTTAAAATGCAGATTCCACGGCCTTACCCAGGCTAATTAAATCTGAAGGTTTGGGGCGAGTACCTGGGCACGGGGCTGCTCCATGGCCTCGGACCTGAGCAGTGGAACTCAGATGGGCCCTGTGCTTGTTCTAATGCCCTGCTGCTGCCATCTTGAAAATCCTTAATGTTTGTTGAATAAGAAAGCCTGCATATTTGTCTTGTACTTGGCTTCAGAAATTAGGTAGCCAGCCCTGTCTGGGCAGGAGTATCTTTTTAAACATTTCCTCAGGGGATTCTGATGTGAAGCCACGGCTGGGAATCGCTAAGTTAAGCCAAGAGTTGGAGGGAACATTTGATGAGATGGCTGAGATGCAAAGGTAGAGAGTTTGCCATCGTGGAGCAAGAATTTGGAGAGCAACATGGGAGGCAGGAGGGAGAGGGGGATGGCAGATTGAGTCAGGAGGAAGGTGGGAGAGGGTATGATGGGAGAGGATGGATGGGTATGGAATTCCCACTCTAGGTTTCCACTTGGTTCCTTGGAGAAGGATAAGTGCTTTGGCATAAGAGAAGTCTGCTTCAGCCTGAAAGGAAGACCCAGTGGTGGGGTGTGGAGCTGGAGACCCTTTGCCTTGAGGTCTTCTGGGGAGTGCATGTGTACAAAGGTGGGCTGGGGCAATGGATAGGAGAGCAGGGCCTTCGCAGGGCTGGGCATGAGTGTGAGCAGCCTGGTCACATGGCTTTGGGCTGGTTGTGCTGCATATAGGAGTTGTGTGTTTGGGAGGGTCTCCAGATCTCCTTGGAGCTGAGTGACTCATGATGTTTTGACTGGAGGACAAGAACTGGGAGCTGCCATTACATAGATGGGGCATAGAGCAATGTCAGTCTCAAGTGTGGATAACTTGGAATGCTCAGGGAACCTTATCAGGGATGTGGCATTTCCATGGGAATCCTATTTTTCCCTGGGAGTCCAAGAGGAAGTGAGTGGTGCAAAGGAAGCCAGGACAGGGCTCTGAGAAGAGGAGACTCCCCAGAGAAGTGAGCCGTAAACACAGGCGCCACAGGGTCATGTGTTCATGAAATGTTGGTTGTTTTTCTAAACTATGAGAGATAAGAGGCAGTGAAATCTTCCCTCTGCTTAAGCCCTTTAGTGTAAATATTTCTTTCAAAATCAACCCAGATGGGACTGGGCCTGGAGAAGCAACCAGGTGCACAGTCGTGTTGCTCCACCTCTGCGAGCTGCCTGATCCAGGTCCTGCCATGAAGGGACAAGGCTGGACCAGGTGCCTCTGAGACCCCCGAGGCTCCTCCAGGAAGCATGCCTCCCTAAGAGCAGAGGGGAAGCTGCCCGAGGGAAATTTCATCTCCTGAGCTTGTAGCTTGTAGTTTGGTCAGGAGAGCAGCAAGCACCATTGTCACTCTCCCAAACTCAAACATAGCTGAGCAGCAGGAGAGGATGGCAAAGGGTGCCTGCTCCAGCACACCATGCCAAATCGAAGCTAGGAGCAGCTGGGGAATAAGGGTGCATTTTATCCAGCTTGGCCTCAAGGGAGTCTGGCCTCCTGCTTGCTGGCCTCCAGCCTCTTGTGGTCCAGGTTAATCTGTTTCAAGGGTATCTGTGGTTCCACTCCAATGTTAAGCCTGAGTTGGTCCTGAGTGTCCCCAGCAGACAGCCACATGGTGGAAGGTTCATACTTGGGTTTCCTAGACTGTATTAGTCAGGGTTCTCTAGAGGGACAGAACTGATAGGCGATATCTATCGATCGATCTATCTATCTATCTATCTATCTATCTATCTATCTATCTATCTATCTATCTAGGAGTTTATTAAGTATTAACTTACACTATCACAAGGTCCCACAATAGGCTGTCTGCAAGCTTGAGGAGCAAGGAGAGTCAGTCCAAGTCCCAAAACTGAAGAACTTGGAGTCTAATGTTCGAGAGCAGGAAGCATCCAGTCCCGTAGAAAGATGCAGGCTCGGAGGCTAGGCCAGTCTGGCCTTTTCACATTTTTCTGCCTGCTTTATATTCACTGGCAGCTGATTAGATGGTACCCACAAGATTAAGGGTGGGTCTGCCTTCCCCAGCCCACTGACTCAAATGTTAATCTCTTTTGGCAGCACCCTCACAGACACACCCAGGATCAATACTTGCCCTTCAATCCAATCAAGCTGACACTTAGTATTAACCATCCTATAGACTAACAGCAGAATCAGGAGCCTCACCGGGAGAGCCCAGAGCACATTGAGGCAGTAGACATGCACTCCAGGTCACTTGGGATGTCCTGTTCTCCATAGAAATGTACTAACATTATACATTCTCAATATGCAAATGGCCAATATGCACATGAAAAGATGCTCAACAACACTAATCATTAGAAAAATGCAAAACAAAGCCAAGTGAGATACCACCTCACACCCATTAGGATGGCCACTGTCAAAAAAAGAAGGAAGGAAGGAAAGAAGGGAGGAAGGGAGGGAGGGAGGAAGGAAGGAAGGGAGGGAGGGAGGGAGGCAGCGAGGATGGAAGGAAGGGACGGAGGGAGGGAAAAAGAAAGGAAAGAAGGAAGGGAGGAAGGAAGGAAGAGAGGGAGGGAGGGAGAAAGAAAGGAAGGAAGAGAGGAAGGGACGGAGAGAGGGAGGGAGGGAGGAAGGAAGGAAAGAAGGGAGGGAGGAAGGGAGGAAGGAAGGAAGGAAAGAAAAAGTGTAGACAAGCATGTAGAGGCAACCCTGGTGCACTGCTGGTGGGAATGTAAATGGTGCAGCCACTGTGGAAAATGGTAAGACAAGTCCTTAAAAAATTAAAAATGGAATTAACACAGCATCCAGCAATTCTACTTCTGGGTATATACCCCAAAGAATTGAAAACAGGGTCTCAAAGAGATATCTGTATGCCCACATTTATAGCCGAAAGGTGGACGGAACTCCAGTGTTTGCCGACAGATGAACGGAATAAGCCAAATGTAGCATATGCATACAATGGGATGTTATTCAGCCTTAAGAAGGAAGGAAATTCTCACATATGCTACCACATGGATGAACTTTGAGAACATTACGCCAAGTGAAATAAGCCAGGCACAAAAAGACAAATAACTGTATGAATGTGCTTGTATGAGGTACTGATTGTTCAATGGATATAGAGTTTTGTTTCTACAAAATTCTGGATATGGATGGTGGTGACTGTTGCGCAACATAATGAGTGTACAGTCATATGTCACTTAATGACAGTGATATGTTCTGAGAAATGTGCCATTAGGTGATTTTGTTGTGTGAACATGATAAAGCGTACTTATACAAACCGAGTTAGCATAGCCTACTACACATCCAGGCTGTATGGTAAAGCCTATTGCTCCTAAGCTACAACCCTATATGGCATGTCACTGTATTGAATACTGGAGGCAACTGTAACACAGTGATAAGTATTTCTGTATCTAAACAAATAAGATTATAATACTGTAAAAATACTGTATATGACAAAAATACTGCATATGACAATACCACTGTCTTATATGTGGTCTGTTGTTGACCAAAACACCACTATACAGTGCATGACTGTACTTAACACCGCTGAACTGTACAATTAAAAATAACTAAGATGAGGCCAGGCATGGTGGCTCACACCTGTAATCCTAGCACTTTGGGAGGCCGAGGCAGGCGGATTGCTTGCTTAAGGCCAGGAGTTTGAGACCAGCCTGGCTAACATGGTGAAACCCTGCCTCTACTGAAAATACAAAAATTAGCTGGGCATCATGGTGCACACCTGTAGTCCAAGCTACTCGGGAGGCTGAGGCACGAGAATCGCTTGAACATGGAAGATGGAGGTTGCAGTGAGCCAAGACCATGCCACTGCACTCCAGCCTGGGTGACAAAGTGAGACTCTGTCTCAAAAAACAAAAAGACTAAGATGGTAAATTTTATTTATGTCTATTTTAACACAATGAAAAATGAAAGTTTTTTTAGATTTTTTTTTGGATCAACAGAACCTGACTGCTTTGAAGAAGTCTGACTCCCCTATTTTGACTGCCAGGGATAAAATGGTCAGGAAAGCCTGTCTTATTAGTGGGTTGGTTGAGTGACTGGCAATGTGATACCCTTTGGCTCCCGTCCTCATTACTGAAGTTTGCTTAAACCACCATTGGAAAGGATGGGTGCTGAGGAAATCTACACAGAATGCCATGAAGAAGGTTCCACCTCCTCTTGACCTCGGACCCCAGAGTCACATCCCTAAGTGTACAGTGTCAATGGGGGTTGCACTTCCCATCCAGCCAATTCATCCTTTGCTCGAGAATGAGTGTG
Organism: Pongo pygmaeus; assembly: GCF_028885625.2. NCBI lineage: Eukaryota > Metazoa > Chordata > Mammalia > Primates > Hominidae > Pongo > Pongo pygmaeus. The sequence goes on from NC_072395.2 coordinate 47,103,424, forward strand.
TGGGGTTTACTGTGCACACCTCCTGAGTTTTCCGGGGTTTCATCATTGTGTCCCCAACTACTTGCAAGTTCTATGAATTTCTCCATCCTCCCTGAAGCCCCTACATCTGCTTCCTCACCTGAGGACCTGCCCCTAACCTCTTCATTTGAAACTCTTCAAACTCTTTGCTTGGTTGGCTCTTTCCCACTTAATTCTTCTTTTGCATCAGAGGAGGGTGGAGGGGCTTCAATTAGGAAGATGGAGAAGAAAAGGAAGATGATCAAAGAGTCTAGATTCTGGAAGACAGTTGACTATCCCCATCCTCTTCTCCACCCCGACCCTGGATGCTTAAAGTCTTGCACTTCAAGGTTCATCTCTTGCTGAGACTTGCCAGAGCCTGTGAGGCAGCACTTGCTAGAAGAATGTCCACTCCTCACCAACCTTCAAACACATTAAAAAGTCACCTTCACTTGTTCATTTCCAACATCTGAGTTCCCTTTCACTGCAACAGGTAGGGGACATAATTCTAGCGCATGCTTTTCCTGGTAGAAATCTTCGTGCCCTTGCAAAGTTGAGAAGTAGCTCCTTCCTCCTCCCCTGAGTGCATGGGTCCATACTGCTGTGTCGCACACCTGTTCACGAGGCACATTCCTCTCCAGGTCTGGGCCGCTGCATGTCACCTGGCATATCGGGCAGCTCTCCCAGCACCTTCTGTAAATGTCAGCGTTGGTTCCTCTGCCTCAGAAGTTTTTCTCAGACCTCAGGATCACATCACTTCATCCCTGGAGGCATTTTCTTGTCCAGAATGTCTCTGATGCTCAACAGCATCTGTCTCTGGCTGAAGATCAGATATAAGGACTCCAGCACCCCCTGTTTTTGGGTGGCTAATGTCACTTATCTGTCTGCAGCCCATGCCCTAAATCAGTGGTCTCCAAACCTATCTCATTATGTGACACACTTAGTAAAATGTTGGGGGGCGGGGCTGGACATGGTGGCTCACACCTGTAATCCCAGCACTTTGGGAGGCTGAGGCAGGTGGATCATGAGGTCAGGAGATCGAGACCATCCTGTCAAACATGGTGAAACCCCATCTCTACTAAAAATACAAAAAATTAGCTGGGTGTGGTGGCGGGCGCCTGTAGTCCCAGCTACTCGGGAGGCTGAGGCAGGAGAATGGCGTGAACCCGGGAGGCGGAGCTTGCAGTGAGCCAAGATTGCACCACTGCACTCCAGCCTGGGTGACAGAGCGAGACACTGTCTCAAAAAAAAAAAAAAATGTTGAGGGGCACATAGGTTTACTTATCAACTATATATTATGTAAATTATAAGACATACATACAATTGAAACTAAAAGGATGAACAAGATGAAATAAACAATATTTTGAGTGCCATTAATTGTGACAGCTTGGTATTATCGTTCGTTAGTACCTGAAGGCATAATATACATTTAGATTTAAGGTTCATCGTTAACAATAAGGGTTATAGATACGCATTTGAAGTAGTCTTCTTGTGAATTTCTATCTTCTTTTGACTGGCTTCTTGTCAGATCTGAATAGCTCCACGCATTTTTATGTATTTATTTATTTGAGACAGGATCTGGCCCTGTCACCCAGGCTCGAATGCAGTGGCACAATCACAGCTCACTGCAGCCTCAACCTGGGCTCAAGCGATCCTCCCACCTCAGCCTCCTGAGTAGCTGGGACCACAGGGATGTGCCACCATGCTGGCTAATTTTTATTTTTATTTTTGCAGAGACAAGGTCTTACCATGTTGCCCAGGCTGGTCTCGAACTTCTGGGCCCAAACGATCTCCCCACCTTGGCCTCCCAAAATGCCCTGTATGGCCTCAGAGGAGCTTCCCCTGTCTCAGTGTGAGAAGTTAGCACCGCCTTTTCTTTTGGCTTCCTGTGGTGGCCAGGTCAGTATAATCCCCAATCAACTTTTAAAATAGTAATCTACTAAATCCACCGATTCATTGCATGAGAATTGATTACATTACTATGAGATGGTCTAATCTATAAATCCACTTGCCTGCCTGCAGGTAGATTGCTCTGGTCACTCTGACTGGGAGGGGGCTTGTCTGTCCCTCTGAAGTGTGGCTGTTCTACTCCCTAAGAGACTTCAAGTCCTGCATGTGAGGGACTAAGTGAGGGGACCCACGAGCACCTTCATGTAAAATATAGTATATTAGCTCACAAGGACTGGTCTATCAAAGTACCACAAACTAGGTGGTATAAACAACAGAAACATATTCTCTCCTAGTTCTGGAGACCAGAAGTCTGAGATCATGGGTGTCTGTCCACTGGGTGGGTTCCTCCTGAGGCTGGGAGGGAGGATCTGTTTCAGGTCCCACTCCCCTGGCTTCTGGGGGTTGCTGGCAATCTATGGTACTTGTGGACATGGCACCCTCACCTCTGCCTTCATCTTCCATGGTCTAACTCTGTGTGTGTGTGTGCACGTGTGTGTGGTCCAAATTTCTCCTTTTTATAAGGTTATCAGTTATATTGAATTAGGCCTCACCCTACTGATCTCATTTGATCATCTCTGTGAAGACTTTACCTCCAAATTAGCTCACACTCTGAGGTACTGGGGGTTGGGATTCCATTATATGCTTTTTAGGGAAACGACGTTCAACCTATAACACTCTGTGAAGCTCACTTTTTTCTACTTTCTAGATAAAATAAACAGAAATAGAGGTTCTACTGGCTTCCTTTGGCATCCCCACAGAGAGTGGTCTGTTGCTCCCACGGGGTGTATGTATTCTCCTATGGAGGCCACTGCCTCATCAGTTCTGGCCCTCCTCCTCCCCTTATGATCACTCACCCCTAGTTCTCACTAGGAGAAGGGGGATGTGGGGTGTTGATATGGTTTGGCTCTGTGTCCCCACCCAAATCTCATCTCGAATTGTAATCCCCGTAATTCCCGTGTGTCAAGGGAGGGAACTGGTAGGAGGTGATTGGATCTTGGGGGTGGGTCTCCTCCTGCTGTTCTTGTGATAGTGAGTGAGTTCTTACGAGATCTGATGGTGTTAAGTGTTTTGCAGTTCCTCCTTCACATGCTCTCTCTTGCCTGCCACCTTATAGATGTGACTGCTTCCCCTTCTGACATGATTATAAGTTTCCTGAGGCCTCCCCAGCCATGCAGAACGGTGAATCAATTAAGCCTCTTTCCTTTATAAATTACCCAGTTTTGGGTATTTCTTTATAGCAGTGTGAAAATGGACTAACACCATTGTGGAGTAGACCAGGACCGTAGGAACTCCACCTGAGATCTTCAGAAGATTGATTTAATGGGAAACTTCTGGTGTCAGGATAGCCAAGTGAGCCTCTGGCTAGCCTCCTCTCCATCTTCTCCCTTGCTCTGAATCTCAGAAATAATACTAAAGTTGTGTGTACCGCACAACTTTTTTTTCCAGATAGGGTCTCACTCTAACACCCAGGCTGGTGCAGTGGTGTGATCACGGCTCACTGCAGCCTCAACCTCCAGGGCTCAGGTGAACCTCTCACCTCAGCCTTTCAAGTAGCTGGGACTACAGGTCCACACCACCCTGCCTGGCTAATTTTTGAATTTTTTTGTAGAAACAGGGTTTCTTCATGTTACCCAGGCTGGTCTTGAACTCTTGGGCTCAAGTGATCCACCTGCCTTTTCCTCCCAAAGTAATGGGATTACAGACATGAACCACCATGCCCAGCTCAAGACATAGTTTTAAGTGAAGACATAACTGTAAACAAGAAGTGGAAAAAACAGTTTTACAATTCTTCAAAAAGTTAGCCATGAAATTATCATATGACTCAGCTATTCCACTCCTAGGTATATACCCCAAATAATTGAAAATGTATTCAAATAAGAAATTGTATATGAATATTCATAACAGCAGTATTCACAATAGCCAAAACATGAAACAATCCAAATGTCCACCAGTGGAGGGATAAGCAGCATGTGGGATAATCCATATAGTGGAATATTATTCAGCCATAACAAGGCATGAGATATGGATACATGTTACAACATGGATGAACCTTGAAATCATTATGCTAAGTGAGGGAAGCCAGACACAAAAGGTCACGTGTGATATGATTTCATTATACGAAATGTTCAGAATAGTGCAATCCAGAGACAGAAAGCCAATTTGTGGGAGGAGAGGAGAATGGGGATTGACTGCTTAATGGGATAGAGTTTTCTTTCGGGGTGCTGAAGATGTTTTGGAACTAGATAGAGGTGGTAGTTGTGCAATATTGTGAATGAACTAAATGCCACTGAATTGGACACTTTAAAATGGCTAATTTTAAGTTGTATAAATTTTACCTCCATTTAAAATATAAAGCAAGAAGGAGAAGTCTTGGAGAATCAGAGACATGGACTCTGTAACCAGGAATGGCTTCATATGTGAAGGGGACTCAGTCTCCAAGTTGGTGCCATCCAGTGTAACAAAGGCCCTACAATCAGCCTGGGCAGCCTCCACCAACTTGGTCATGTGAAAATTCTAGCAACGACATGGATTTAAAAACAAAAACAACAAATGGCTTGATGTTGTCTGCTGTTCAGAGCTCCAGGACAATGTTAACATATTAATAACCGCAATTTACAAGACCCCTTCCTGTCTTCTCTGTCTCACTTCCAAACCTTCAAATCTTGTATTTTAAGTTCCTCCTGTTTTCTCTGGAATGCAGTTAATTGACTTGGAATGACTATAATCTCCAGTAGAGAATAACATGCTTACTGGGTCAATAGCTCTTTCTCAAAAGAGCTGCACAAAGCAGATTATGTGTGAATTCAGAGAATGATCTTTGGTGCCAAGCTGTGTTGGATTTGAAATGTCCTGTCAAGTTTCAGATTCACAGCTTGACATTTATATGGTTATTTATGTCACTTATTAACTGTGGTGTGTTTGTGGCAATCTAGTTATGATTGCCCTCCTAGCTTGTGAATAGCAAGAAGAGATTACTTTGTGACAAGAGCTCACCCTGGGATGTTCTGTTGAACACAACTTGGGGAGGATGGGGATTGAAAGGGCTGATGGCTTTGTTATGTATTATTTTTGCTCTGTGATGTTCTAGAAGCTTTTGCCCCAAGAACACTGGTTGCCAGGTATTCTGCTGCTCTGGGTCCAGGAAGAGGCAGGAAGAAGCTTGTGAATCTGCTTCAGGTGCATGGTCTTGAACAGCCTTTGTTTCTAGGAGATGCGGAGGCACTCAGAGAAAAGCCCTGGATTTCTTTAAGGTGGTTTGGAGATTTGGCCTGAGTAGGGGATTGTGGAGAACCAATATTCTGCTTTTGGAGAAATTTGTCTTAATTTTTGACATTGTGGCATTAAAATCAAAGATATTAAACTGTGATTTTTAGCTTTTGCCTGCGGTGCAGGGGTACTGCTCTGTGCTGATGGGCATATCCTCTCTGATGCAGACCTGGAATGAAATGAACTCACATTCCAAGGCTTCTGGTTATAATGTTTGCCCTCCCTCCCCCTTCCCCAACCTGTGGAGCTTTAGGGTGAAATGGATTATGAATGGCAGACTTGGTAGGATGAGGGAGAGGCTGGGGCAACGGAAGAGAAGAGCTTTGGGTTCAGCTCAGAACCAAATCTACTGGGCTTCTCCAGCTTCAGATGAGGTTCTTAAGAGGGCACTCCATCCTGACACTTCCAGAAGAACCAGAAAAAAAGTTTAAAAGCCTATCTGGGCCACACATGGTGGCTCACACCTGTAATCCCAGCACTTTGGGAGGCTGAGGCAGGTGGATCATGAGGTCAGGAGATCAAGACCATCCTGTCAAACATGGTGAAACCCCATCTGTACTAAAAATACAAAAAATTAGCTGGGCGTGGTGGCGGGCGCCTGTAGTCCCAGCTACTTGGGAGGCTGAGGCAGGAAAATCATTTGAACTCGGGAGGTGGAGGTGGCGGTGAGCCGAGATTGCGCCACTGCACTCCAGCCTGGGCAACAAAACGAGACTCTGTCTGGAAAAAAAAAAAAAAAAAAGCCCATCTGTGCTCCTATCAAACTACTAATGACATTCTTCACAGAATAAGAAAAAACAATTTAAAGATTCATATGAAACGTAAAAGAGAATAGCCAAGAATCCTAAGCAAAAAGAACAAAGCCGGATGCATCATGTTACCCAACTTCAAACTATGTTATGAGGCTATAGTAACCTAAACAGCATGGTACTGGTACAAAAACAGTCACATAGACCAATGGAACAGAACAGAGAGCCCAGAAATAAGGCCACACATCTACAACCATCTGATCTATGACAAAACTGACAAAAACAAGCAATGGAAATAGGACTCCCTATTCAATAAATGGTACTGGGAGAACTGGCTAATCATATGCAGAAGGTTGAAACTGGACCCCTTCCTTACACCGTATACAAAAATCAACTCAAGATGGATTAAAGACTTAATTGTAAAACCTAAAACTAAAAAAGCCCTGGAAGATAATCTAGGAAATGTCATTCTGGACAGAGGAACTGGCAAAGATTTCATGACAAAGACACTAAAAGCAATTGCAACAAAATCAAAAATTGACAAACAAGGCCCAATTAAACTAAAGAGCTTCTGCACAGCAGAAGAAACTATCAACAGAGTAAACAGACAACCTACAGAATGGGAGAAAATATTTGCAAACTTTGCATCTGACAAAAGCCTAATAACCAGCATCTAAAAGGAACTCAAACAAATTTACAAGCAAAAAACAAACAGCCCCATTAAAAAGTGGGCAAAGGACATGAACAAACACTTTTCAAAAGAAGAGATACATGCGGTCCACAAGCATGTGAGAGAAAGCTCAATATCGCTGATCATTAGAGAAATGCAAATCAAAACCATAATGAGATACCATCTCACACCAGTCAGAATGGCTATTATTAAAAAGTCAAAAAATAACAGATGCTGGCGAGGTTGTGGAGAAAAGGAAATGCTTATACATTGGGAGGGTAAATTAGTTCAACCACCGTGGAAAGTGGTGTGATGATTCTTCAAAGAACTTGAAACAATTACCATTTGACTGGCCATCCCATTACTGGGTATACACCCAAAGGAACGTAAATCATTCTGTCATAAAGACAGATGCATGTGTATGTTCATTGCAGCACTATTCACAATAGCAAAGACATGGAATCAACCTAAATGCCCATCAATGGTAGACTGGATAAAGAAAATGTGGTACATATACACCATGGAATATTGCACAGCCATAAAAAGAATGAGATCGTTTCCTTTGCAGCAACATGGGTGGAGCTGGAGGCCATTATCCTAAGCAAACTAATGCAGGAACAGAAAACCCAGTACTGCATGTTCTCACCTATAAGTGGGAGGTAAACAATGAGAACACATGGACACAAAGAGGGGAACAATAGACACTGGGGCCTACTTGAGGGTGGAGGGTGGGAGGAGGGAGAGGATCAGAAAAAATACCCATTGGGTACCATGCTTATTACCTAAGTGATGAAATAATCTGTCCTCTAACCCCTGTGCACACGGTTTGCCTATATAACAAAACTGCATGTGTACCCCTGAACCAAAAATAAAAGTTATAATTAAACAAAAAATAAAGAATAAGCCTGTCTGAAAAGAAATACCACATTGAGACTGCAAGACACTGCGAGACACTCAGTAAAAAGATGATCCCCAACCCTCGCCCTCGCTGCTGGTTGGGAATAGATTGTCTCACACCCATCTGGTTACACCCTGGTGACACTGTCCTCCTCTTGACCCTCAGGACTTCAGAATCACTCAGTGTTTTAGGGCAGGGAAACTTACTCACATTTTTCCACCTTCTTGGAAAGTGACCTATACTGCTGGTTTCCACTTTTAGAAGATCTAATTAAGGGATGATTGACACTCTCCCTTCCCCAAACCATCTTCAGCTCTTGCTTTGCTTAGGTTAGAATGCCATTTGCCACAGACCTGTTGCTTTGCAACTGGGTGAAAATTTTGGCCCAGGCTGCTTGAATCAGTGACTATCTATCTATCCCAAGTCTTCAGACAGGCACAACCACTGCCATTCTGTCAGGCAGAGGAGTTTCTGTAAGGGAAAACAGATGAGAAAAATTTAAGTGAAGACCCACACAAATATGTCAAATTGACTTTTTTTATCTGCTGGTGGCTCACACCTGTAATCCCAGAACTTTGGGAGGCCGAGGTGGGCAGATCACAAGGTCAGGAGTTCAAGACCAGCCTGACCAACATGGTGAAACCCCGTCTCTACTAAAGATACAAAAAATTAGCCAGGTGTGGTGGCGTGCGCCTGTAATCCTAGCTACTGGGGAGGCTGAGGCAGGAGAATCATTTGAACCCTAGAGGTGGAGGTTGCAGTGAGCTGAGATAGTGCCACTGCATTCCAGCCTGGGCAACAGGTGAGACTCTGTCTCAAAAAAAAAAAAAAAAAAAAATTTATTTCAGAGTCTCACTGTCGCCCAGGCTGCCGTGCAGTGGCATGATCTCGCCTCATCGCAACCTCTGCCCCGCCGGGTTCAAGCGATTCTCATGTCTCAGCCTCCTGAGTAGCTGGGATTATAGGCGTGAGCCACTGCACCTGGCCAGCTTTTGACAAAGATGCAAAAGTTACTGAGAGGAGGAAAAATGGCCTTTTCAACAATCATGCTGGAGCAATTTATACCCCTCTGCAAAAAAATGAATCTTGACCTAAACCTCACACATTAGACAAAAATTAACTCCAAATATGTCATGAACTTAAGTCTAAAATACAAAATTTTAGTAAAATATAAGAGGAAGTTATGGGGACGTAGTGATCAATGACATGTTCCTTGACTTGATACCAAAAGCATGATCCATAAAAGAAAAAATTGATAAATTTTACCTCCTTAAAATTTAAAAAAATTTAAAAACATTTGCTCTGAAAAAGACCCCATGAAGAGAATGAAAACGTAAGTTACCTCCTGAGAGAAAATATTTGCAAACCACATATGTTAGTCTGTTTTGCATAGCTATAAAGGAATACCTGAGGATGGGTAATTTGCAAAGAAAAGATATTTACTTTGGATCGTGGTTCTGCAGACTGTACAAGAAGCACAGTGCTGGCTGGCATCTACTTCTGAGAGGCCTCAGGAAGCTTCCAATCATGGCAGAAGGCAAAGGGGGAGTAGGCGTGTCATATGGCAAGAGGAGGAGCAAGAGAGAGAGAGAGGAGGAGGTACTAGACTCTTTTAAACAATCAATGCTTGCTGGAACCAATAGAATGAGAACTCACTCATTACGTACGATGGGGAGGGCACCAAGCCATTCATGAGGTATCTGCCTCCATGACCCAAATGATCCCACCAGGCCCCATCTTTAACTCTGGTGATTCCCTCCCCTCCCCTCCCCTCTCCTCTCCTTTCATTTCTTTTCCTTCTTTTCTTTTTTTTTTTTTTTTTTTTGAGACAGTCTCGCTCTGTCACCCAGGCTGAAGTGCAGTGGTGCATTCTCAGCTCACTGCAACCTCTGCCTCCTAGGTTCAAGCAATTCTCCTGCCTCAGCCTCCCAAGTAGCTGGGATTACAGGTGTGTGCCACCACATCCAGCTAATTTTTTGTTTTTGTTTTTTTTTTTCAGTAAAGATGGGGTTTCACCATGTTGGCCAGGTTGGTCTTGAACTCCTAACCTCAGGTGATCCGCCCGCCTTGGCTTCCCAAAGTTTTTGTTGAGAAGCTCCCAACAATGGGGTTTACAACTCCTCCTGTCTCACCTGGCCCAGTGGTTCTTAGCCCTGGCTGTACATTAGAATCACCAGGAAAGCTTTGAAAAAGCTTACAGGCGTGAGCCGCCATGCCCAATGGATCACATTTCAACATAAGATTTGGAGGGGACAAACATCCAAACCATATCACCACATATTGGACAAAATACTTGTATAGACTGTATAAAGAATTCTCAAAACTCAGCAGTAAAAAACCCCCAAAATCCAATTAGAAAATTGGGGAAAGACACAAACAAAACTTTTCATTGAAGAGAATATGCAGAAGCACATGAAAAGGTACCCAACACCGTTAGCCATTAGGGAATTGCAAATTTAAACCACAATGAGATATCACTGCACACCTATCTGAACGGCTAGTGATAACACCTGGTGCAGGCAATGATATGGAGAAACTGGATCACTCACACATTGCTGACAGGGATGTAAATGGTATAGCCCCTCTGGAATAGTTCGGCAGTTTCTTACAGAACTAAACATGTGCTTGCCATATGACCCAGCATTTTCACCCTTGAACATTTATCCCAGAGAAATGAAACCCTACGTTCACACACAAAAACACCTTTATAAAAATATTCCAAGCAGCTCTACTTGTAATAGCCAGAACCTGGAAACAATCTTGATGTCGTGTGGTGAGTGAATGGGTAAACAGAATGTGGTCCATCCATACTAGTGTCAATTTCCTGGGGGTGACATTGTACTATAGTTGTGCAAGTGGGTGCTGTTGTTGGGAGAAGCTGGGGGAAGGGGTCTTCCTGAAATATTTCTTACAACTGCATGTGAATCTATAATTATCCCAAATGAAAAGCTTTTAAAAAGTCAAGCAATTGTAGGCCGGGAACGGTGGCTCACGCCCGTAATCCCAGCACTTTGGGAGGCTGAGGGAGGCGGATCACGAGGTCAGGAGATCGAGACCATCCTGGCTAACACAGTGAAACCCCGTCTCTACTGAAAATACAAAAAATTAGCCGGGCATGGTGGTGCATGCCTGTAGTCCCAGCTACTTGGAAAGCTGAGGCAGGGGAATCGCTTGAACCTAGGAGGTGGAGGTTGCAGTGAGCTGAGATTGTGCCACTGCACTTTAGTCTGGGTGACAGAGCAAGACTCCATCTCAAAAAAACTGTGAAGCAATTGTAGATACTGAGGGCAGCGACCCCAGCACTGGGTTTTTAAAGTCCCTTATGGTGCTGGGAGCTGAGGAAAATGGAGCCTTTGGTTGAAAATGGAATTAATGAGAGCACGACCTCTTACCACATGATCCAGCTATCATGCTCTGTGGTATTTACCTAAATAAACTGAAAACTTATGTCCATGCAAAAACCTGCACACAGATGTTTATAGCAGTTTTATTCATAATTGCTGAGACTTGGAAACAACCAAGATGCTCTTCAGTAGGTGAATGGGTAAACAAACTATACATCCTGGCAATGAAATATTACTCAGTGCTAAAAAGAAATTAGCTACCAAACCATGAAAAGACATGGAGGAACCTAAAATGCATGGTACTACGTGAAAGAAACCAATCTGAAAATGCTATATACAGTCATGCACTGTATAGCAATGTTTCGGTTGATGATGGACCGCATACATAATGGCGATCCCATAGGACTATAATACTGTATATTTACTGTACCCTTTCTATGTTTAGATACACAAATCCCATTGTGTTACAACTGCCTGCAGTATTCCCTACTGTAATATGTTGTACAGGTTTGTAGCCTAGGAGCAATAGGCTATGGTCCATATAGCCTAGGTGTGTTGTAGGTTACACCTCTAGGTTTGTGTAAGTACACTTTATGATGTTCACACAACTACAACATCACCTAATGGCTGATTTCTCACAATGTTTGTCTGTCATTAATAAATGTATGACTCTACTGTATGATTCCAACTATATGACATTCTGGAAAAGGCAAAACTGTGAAAACAGTAAAAAGATGAGTGGTTGCCAGAGGTTGGCTGGGAAAGGAGGGATGAATAGGTGGAGCACAGAGGATTTTTAGGGCAGTGGACTACTTTGTATGGTAGTACAATGGTGGATTCATGTCATGCATTTGTTCAAACCCTCAGAATGTACGACACCAGGAGGGAACCCTGATGTAAACCTGGACTTTGGGTGATGGTGATGTGTCAGTGGAGCTTCATTGTTTGTAGCAAACATCCCACTCTGGTGTGGGATGTCGGTAGTAGGGGAGTCTGTGCCTGTGTTGCGGCAGGGGATAGGCAGGAATTCTTGGCACCTTCCACTCAAGTTTGCTGTGAACCTAACTCTGCCCTAAAAAAGAAAGTCCATTTGAAAATAATATTAATTGCTTCTCAGCCTTTTGGCTAAGATCAGTTATAAAAAAATAATATTAGCAAACCTCTATTAATATTTTTCCACAGTTCAAGGTGCTTTTAAGAACATTTTCTCCTGTAAGCCTCATGACCATCCTCTGGGGCAGGTGGAAGGTGGAGTGTGTTAAATGATGGTGAGTCCTATGCGCAGAGTACATGCAGCAAAGGCCTGGGGAAGAAGTGTGCCCCGCATCCTCTCGCTCCCATAGCCGGCAAGAGGCACCCATGTGGTCAAGGACACACTTTTCCTTCAAGGATAGGGATAGGGCGAGGGTGGGAATTGGGGCTCACCAGTGGAATGAGCTGGCAGATGGGTGTTGAGGCTCCAGCCCAGACAAGCTGGATAGAGGCAAGGAAAAGAGGTGTGTGGTCCAAGCATGAGGGTAGGACCAGGTCAGGGAAGTGCTAGGTGCCAGCTGGGTCACTGGCTGCCACAGCTTAGCACGTCAGTGGGACACTACTGTGCAGACAAGGAAGGGAGAGGAGGAAGGCAAAAAGAAGGCCGGTAATGGGGTCCAATAAAGGACATTTTGGATCTCAAAATGGAAGAGGTACGAGTCTGAAATCTGGGACGGATCCAGTAATAAACCCAAAGTGCTGATTTATGTTGGGAATTTATATGTAGTCAGAAAATGGGAGAGGACACAGTGGGAGTGATTTTTCTGGGGGCCATGACTAGGTCCCATGACTGCTGGCTTTCCTCCTTTATGCCTTCTGAAGTTATTTATCTCTTTACCAAGCACTTGTGCTGGGCACATGGTTGGGTACATAGGCATTCCTGCTGCCAAGTTTGGTGGAGAAAGCTGTCTCCCTCTTGTGGTCTCCTGGGGGAACCACTTGGTCCTCTCTTGCCAAGGAGAGAGGGGCTGGGATTTTGGGAGCCTTCAGAGGCCGCCCACCTTGGTGCTTCCAGGTGTGAGGCCACCTCCGGACAAGAAGCAAACAAAGATTGGGAAGTGGAGCCCGGGCTTGACTCTTTCTTGGATATTTTAGACCAAAGGGAATTCACAGGAAACCTGAAAACTGGGGGAAGTGAAGAAGAAAATGAAGCAACTGCAGATGGGGCAGAAGATTCTAGAGCCTCAGGGGCTAACTAGTGCTGCCGCCTTGGTAAAAGGAACAAAACATTTGGAAAGAGCCAGGCAAGGAGTGCTTTATCCTCCATGTCCTCTTTTTGTGAGCAGCTCTCATGACCCCATCCAAGATGACCAGGGACACCCTCTTCCTATGCAGTGTGGCAGCAGAGTCCCACTCTTCTGCAGACTGTAATGATGTTTCCTTATGAGAACAATTACAATGATTTGAGAGCAAGCAATGGCGTTCTAAGTACCTGTGGTTGTCTAATTCCTTGTAACAGGACCAAAGTCTTGGATCTCCTTGACATCCTTGGAGATCTGGTGTGGTCAGCAGAGGTGTTGACTTGGGCCATGTGGCACAGGTGGCCAAGGGGCCAGTGCTCCTGCCTCCTGGGGCATCCCAGTCCATCTCAGCTTTGGGGAATCCGAAGGCTGACCTCGTCCTTACCAATGACTGAATCCAGAGGTTAAGAAAGGAAAAAATGTTGATGCTTACTGGAAAGAGAGGAAGGAGATCTGCCCTAGTGGCAGCTCTGTTTGGAACTTGAGGAAGTCAGATTGGATGCCCCTGGGAAGCAAGCCCCTCCACCTCCGGGGATGAGGGGCCACTCATCTTGGTGACCTACTGCATTTGGGTGGCCTTTAATCACTGCGGGTAATGGCCCATGGCCTGTCTTTCTCTCCCTGCTGACCATGAGCTACAGGAGGGCAGATCAGGTCCCTCCACTGGGTCCTCTCTAATGGAACTCAGCTGTGTGGGGCTGACAGGCTCAGCTTTTTGGCCCTTGTCATGTGCACTGAAACCCAAGAGAGTTGGTGAACTTAATTAGAGCCAGAGGCTCTTACTTGTCTGCATCTGCTGCCTTTAATCCCAAATGAAGATGTTTTAAAAATCCCTAGACATTTTGCTTTTACATTTCTGATTTCATTTTATTTTAAACTTTTTATTTTGAAAATTTTCAAGCCTGCAGACAAGTTGCAAGAATAGTGCAATGGACATCTGTCTGCTCCTGACCTACACTTACCAATAGTTAACATTGCCACATGAGTCTCTAGCTCTTTCCATATGGAAACTTATTACTATCACTTACTGAACTATTTGACAATAAGTTGCAGACACCATGATCCTTCATTCTCTAAACATTAAGATGAAGAACACTCGTTTTCATAATCACAACACAGTTATTACATTCAGAAATTTCAACACTAACACAGTACTAATCTGTAATATGCAGTCCAAGTTCATATTTAACCAATGTCCCAAAAATGTCCTTTACAGTAATTTTCTTTTCTGTTCCCAAGTAAAGACCTTTTATCCTTAGTGTCAACAATTGTTGAGAAGGTGGATTTGGCTACATGCACACTCACGCACCTGTGTGCACACACACCCATACACACATGGTTTTAGTTTATTTACTCATTTATTTTTTGGTGACAAGCAGCCTCCCCTGCTGCTGCAGGCTTCTAACCACTCTCTGGGCTCATTCTTCCCAGTGCTGGAGAAAGTGGCCCAAGGGCTCTGTCTCATCTTGTGGGAGGAGGAAGGGAGGATGAATTCAAACAGGATTTGAGGCCTGGCCCCAGTTTTCCTGCAAGGATATTCTGCTCTTGAATTATCAGTGGGATTCAGGGAGCTTTTGCTTTTAACTTACCATCATCCATGTATAGAATCAGAAAACATGGAGCTGAAGGAGTCCACGGAGGTCACCTGCTGCTCATCTTTCCTCCTCATTTGACAGAGAAGAAAACTGGAATTCAGGGGGAGGTGCTGTGACTTTGCCAAGCTCACTTAGCCAGTGCTGATATTTTTTCAAGGTGTTCAGCTATTTTGCAGACACCCAAATCTGGGGAGCAGGGAACACACAGAAAGCGTGGTCCCCAGAGAGAATGAGAACCAGTGACATGAACATGCTTCTTGAAAGATGAAGAGGCAAAACTTTGGGTGCCATGTTGCCCCTGTGACTTGTAGCTGCAGGGGAGCTGGATGTCAGGCTTGCTACATCTGAGGGGTGAGGGGCCAGGCTGAGGTGGTTCCCAGGTTCTTGGTGCTTTCTGTCAGGGATTTAGGCAGGCAGAGGGCTGTGAGACTGTCTACGCTTCTTGTCTAACCACTCTGGGTTTTGGTGTCCTACTTTGGCTTGGAGTCCACCAAGAAGAATTCGCCATAATCTGCTCTTCTTGCTTTTGAACTCACCAAGGGATGAGACACATGCTCAGGGTGAATGAAAAGTCATATTTAAAATAATCCTTTCTTAAGTCATACCCCATCTTACTTCATACAATGTGGATCTTACAGGATTCAACAATTAGTCAAAAAGCCATAAGCTAACAAAATAGGAGCTTTCTGCCAAGAACCCCTGTGCTGTGGGTTTTGGGGTTGGAATCAGTTGCTTGATTTATGGGGATCCCATCCACTGGGAATGCAGAACCATGTGCCAGAGTGGTGGAGCATCATTCCTCCTGAAGATGGCTTGGAGGAAAGCCTGACCAAGCTGCATCTGTTTTGCAGATTAAGAGAGACACACACAAAACAAACTATTGTGTCCCTGCACTTCCATGGCCTGTGATGGCCCAAGCAAAGCCGTGATGGCTGAGCATTAACATGCAGTGAATGGAACTTGGCCTTCTTTGGAAAAAATCTTTTTTGTTTTGAAAAATATTTGAACACCATATTCAGAAGTTCATGACTACCGAGAGGGAATTTTGGGCAAATAATCAGCCCCTATCCCCTTTTCAGGATAGATTTTCTGTTTTAATTTCCAACAACAAACAGCACGAACAGAATATGGACATGTACTGAGAGTTTTCTATGTGCCAGACACTGTTCTAAATGCATTACCTATTGTTTTCTTCGATCCTCAGCACAATCCTATGAAATAAGTTCCCATTTACAGATGAGGAAACCAAGGCTGAGAGAAGAGGTTAAGTAACTTGGCTAAGGTCACACAATAATGAAACAGCAAAGTCAGATTCAAATACAGGTAGTCTGGTGCCCAAATGCACACTCTTAACCACTATTCTTTATGTTCTCTTAACAAATTCGTCATTCTGTTTTAAGTGAGTGAGTGTTAGAGTTGGGATGTGCCTGGAATGCAAATTCCTAGGTGATTCTTCTTGGATGTAAATCTGATATGATTTTGCCAACTTCTGAGCCAATGTGGGGCATTCAGGTCACAGGACTGGATCTGTAGTGTGTTGTTGAGCCCTGGTAGGTGGTGTGGCCTCTGGGTGAGGTAACAGCCCTGCTTCATTTACCAAGTGAATGTTGGGGAGAAGGAGAATGATAGGCAGCCTCCAAAATGGCCCCTAGTGATCCCCAGGTCTTGGTATTTATGTCCTTGTGTAAATCCTTCTCCTCCAATGTCAGCTGGACTTAGTGACTTGCTTCTAACACATGGAATGGGGCAGAAATGATGGAACGCTACTGCCAAGATGGACTTACAAAAAGACAGTGCTGGCCGAGTGTGGTGGCTCACGCCTGTAATCCCAGCACTTTGGGAGGCTGAAGTGGGCAGACTATGAGGTCAAGAGATCAAGACCATCCTGGCCAACATGGTGAAACCCTGTCTCCACTAAAAATACAAAAAGTAGCTGGGTGTGGTGGCATGCGCCTGTAGTCCCAGCTACTTGGGAGGCTGAGGAAAGACAGTGCCTTCCATCTTGGGTACTCATTTTCTACTGGATCACTCATCCTTGGGGAATCCAGCCAGCATGCTGTAAGGTAGCCCTGTGGAGAGACCCACACAGTAAGTGAGTGAGATCTGCCAAAAACTGAATGAGTGAGCTTGAAGATGAATCTGTCTGACCCCAGTCAAGCCTTCAGATGAAACTGCAGACCTGGCTGACAGCTTGACTGCAACCTCATGAGTGACCTTGAGCTAGAGGCACTCAGCAAAGCTGAGTCTGGATTCCTAACTGGCAGCAATTGTGGCATGGTAAACGTTTGTTGTGTTCAGCTGCTAAGCTTTGGGACGATTGGTTACACTGCAATAGATAACGAATGCAAGGAGCAGCTGGGACCCATCTCCTCCTTTAGGTGTCACCTGAGGTGCTTGGATGGACTAAGCCTTGGCCAATCTGCAGATTTTCACCAGCCCTCTGGTGGTTCCTGGGTGTGCACTGAATGTGTATGTTTTGCTTGATGTCTGAGGGTGGCAGAAAGGAAAGTGATTTTGGACCAACCACCAGGGTGTAGACAACTGGCCTGGCCATTGAAGCCCCTGTGTCCCTACCCCATTCTGAACTTGGATGAGGAGACAGATCATTCAGGCTCGTGGGAGCCACAGCCACCCAATAAGTTTTACCTCATGCTCTTGCCATCCAGGTACCCTGATTCCCTCACCAAAAAATAAATCTTGACCAAAAACTCTAAATTATACACAGCACTTCCATGTACATTCTCCTTTGAATTCTTATAATTGCCCTAGGATGCACGTAGATGAGGAAACCGAGTCTCCAAGGCTGGTGTAACTCTCTGTATTGTTTACAGGTTCTTTTACATTCAAGGTCTCTCCCAAGACATACTTATGTTTGAGCTCAGAGGAGTTGAAAGAACTGCTGGAACCAGGACCTAAACTCAGACAAAAGAAAGAGAGCCCCAGCATAGCACCCTCCTGCCCCTGCCTGGCTTCTAAGCCTCCGTGTACCTCTGAGCCTCACCCTGCCTCTTGGGTACCACAGAAGAAACACTTTTTAGGAGAGACCATTTGGAGAAGGAGAGCTGAGGAGTTAGGCTCCCCTCAGAGGGGGTTCTTTAAAAGTTCTGAAATGATGTCATTGAAAAATATGTACACACGCAAAAACAAAACCGCCTCTGAAAACCACATTTTTTTTCTAGTTATAAATTGAGGATAATAACATTGTGTTAGATTTTGAGGGTTTTTATGAAGATTAATTTTTATGAAGAGTAATTACTTGGTTAATTAATTCAGTAACTCAACAAATATACAACAGAATGTTTTCCACGTCCCAAGTATTATTCCAGATACTCAGAATGGTGGAGCACAAGATCCAGAAAATTTCTCCCCACGTGGGCTTGTATTCAAGTGAAAAGATGTACTTACGCTGCAGGAGCTAAACATCTCTATGGTTATAATTAGTGTGCAGAGGTGGGCTACTTTTTTCACTGAATTTATGTCGTATGTACTGTTGCATAGGTTTTAGTCACTCCAGTATTAAATAATTTAATTGCAACAGTTTACTTAATCTTGCCTAATTGATGGGCATTTTGATGTTTTCAGTTTTGACCATTATGAAGAGAGTTTCTGTAAACCATTCTGTATAATTAACTTTCAACAATTCTTTTGAATTATTTCCACAAAATAAATTCATAGGAGGGAATTTGGGCTAAAGGATGTGAATTTTTTTTACTCTTTTTAGATAATACCAGATCACACTCCAGAAATTATCAAATCAAATAACTATCAACAAGGTTTTTTTTTTTTATACCCAGCATTCCTAGCATTGGTTTCTTGATCATTTAATTCCTTTTTGCTAGTTTCATAGGTACTTGAATTTTATGAAGTTGAACATTTTCTTTCATGTCATATAAACAAGTCTAGTTACATTGGATTAAGATGTGGTAATAACATCTCAAAAGTTGTAGTGATGGCCAGGCATGGTGGCTCACGCCTGTGATCCCAGCACTTTGGGAGGCTGAGGTGGGAGGATCACCTGAGGTCAGGAGTTTGAGATCAGCCTGGCCAACATGGTGAAACCTCATTTCTACTAAAAATACAAAAATTAGCCAGGTGTGGTGGTGCATGCCTGTAGTCCCAGTTCCTTGGGAGGCTGAGGCAGGAGAATTGCTTGAACCTGGGAGGTGGAGGTTGCGGCGAGCGGAGATTGTGCCAATGCACTCCAACCTGGGCGACAGAGCAAGACTGTCTAAAAAAAAAGAAAAAAAAATTGTAGTGACTTAAAATGACAGAGGTTCATTTCTTGCTCATGCTAGATTCCCACTGTCAGTTGACCTGTTCCTGTCCTCATTCTAGGGGCCAGACGGTGGGGCAGCCACCGTCTGAAATGCTGCTGGTCACTGAGGCAGTAGACAAGGGAGAGTAGCAAATTACATATAGGTTATTAAACAGTCTGGCTGGAAGTCACACATGTTACTCCTGCCATTTCATTGGCCAAAGCAAGTTACATGGCCATATCCTACTTCAAGTGCAAGGGACCTTTGATTCTATCATGGGACCAAGAGAAGATACAGAAAAACCAGGAAGATAGAACTAATGACCATCACATCATGGTTTAGTATTTGTGAATTTTCTTTTATAAATTGACTATTTATCCTTTTATTGCCTTTTGGTATGCAGTGATCCAGAGAGAAGAGTATAACGTTCTTTATTTGATGCTTTTCTCTGGGATTATTATGTTCTCACATCATCACCCAGTGGAACTCTGATATGGCCTTTCCTCTTCTTCCTGTTCTTTTACCAACCCAAGATCAGCATTAACTGGGGGTGTTTCTTACTTTGTCTTCCCTTTTCCTTTTTGCTAATTCAGAATGACAACCTTGAGAAGCATCCAATCATCTTTTCCCCATTCTTAATGCCCGGGCATTGCTCTCTCGGGTTTTCCTGCAGTTTTCAGACTAATTGGCGTGAAGCCTGAGGAGTCACTTTGAGCCAAAATGTCAATGGACCTAACTAGGTGGTGATTACAGGATAGTGAGTTACTTGTTCCCTTTCAAAGGCAAGCCAGTTTGGCTTCACTTCTGGTTAACTGGTGCTTCCTTTGATGTCACTTGCATAAAAGAGAGTGTCATTAAAAACAATCGAAGCAGCCAGGCGTGGTGGCTCCCGCCTGTGATCTCAGCACTTTGGGAGGCCAAGGCAGGCGGATCACGAATTCAAGAGATCGAGACCATCCTGGCCAACACGGTGAAACCCCGTCTTTACTGAAAATACAAAAAATTAGCTGGGCTTCTTGGCGGGCGCCTGTAGTCCCAGCTACTTGGGAGTCTGAGGCAGGAGAATCACTTGAATTTGGGAGGTGGAGGTGGCAGTGAGCCGAGATTGTGCCACTGACTCCAGCCTGGGTGACAGAGCGAGACTCCGTCTCAAAAACAAAACAAAACAAAACATAAACAAAAAGAACAATCAAAGCATATTTATGCTCCATTTAAAAAGCCATTTGGTGCATTTTTCATTATCTGACCGAGAGTATGTATTTGCTTTAGATAAATGCAGATGTAATTTTCCTTTCAATATAAACCTGAGGACTCTAATGAGTTGACTCTTGTCTTTCTCATTGGATCTAGCACTTCATGTACACACTAATTAGAAAAGAAACAGTTTGATGAGGTAAAGATGTGGTTTCCATTGAGGGGAGAACTTTCAGGAAAATGATGCTGTTCTTAGTAGGGATTCCTAGCATTGGCTGGAATATCCCCATTTGGAGAAGAGGATCTCAAATACAGAAAGAGGGAGGAATCACTTATGGTAAGAGAACAATGTGTGTGTGTGTGCATGTGTGTGCACATGGGTCTGAGAGGCCACACAGATACTGGCAAAAGAGAAGCTGAGAAAGTCAACTCCACCCAGTTCTGGAGAGGCAGGTCCCTAGGACACATCTCTAGCAGCTGAATGCTGAGAAATGCCTGCTTGGGCAGTGGGTTTAAAGGGGGACAGGGCTCTCTTCCACTTGCTCCCAGGGTGAGTTAGGAGCTTTGCAACAAAAACAATGGGGTCTATAACTCTTCTTGTCTCACCTGGCCCAGTGGTTCGTAGCCCTAGCTACACATTAGAATCACTGGGGAAGCTTTGAAAAATATTGATATCCAGGCCCCATCCTCCAGAGGTTTGTATTCAGTTGGTCTGGAGTGAAGCCCGGGCTTCTGCATTTTTTTTCAAGTGAACAAGGTTGAAATCCAATGAAGCACAAATGTATCATGCCCCTTCTTGTGCCCAATGTGTCAAAATACCCATTCACCATCAAACAACCACACTTGGGGGTGTTTGGTTTTTTTCATGCTTAAGAGGGGCAGTTATCTTAACTCTTTTCTTTTAAGTTCCATGGAGTGGTGATGTGGTTTGGCTGTGTCCCCACCCAAATCTCATCTTGAACTGTGGCTCCCATAATCCCTCTGTGTTGTGGGAGGGACCTGGTGGGAGGTAACTGAGTTATGGGGGTGGGTTTTTCCCATGCTGTTCTCATGATAGTGAATAAGTCTCAGGAGATCTGATGGTTCTATAAAAGGGCAGTTTCCCTGCACATGCTTTCTTGCCTGCTGCCATGTCAGATGTGACTTTGCTCCTCCTTCACCTTCCGCAATGACTGTGAGTCCATTAAACCTCTTTCTTTACAAATTACCCAGTCTTGGGTATGTCTTTATTAGGAGCATGAGAACAGACTAATATAAGTGGTTTGAATGGTGGTCCCCCAAAATGTATGTGAATGTCCTGGATTCTTTGAATGTGACCTTATTTGGAAAAAGAGTCTTTATTAATATAACTAAGTAAAGTCAGGCAGCTTGAGATAAGATCATCCTGGATTGCCCAGATGGGTCTTAAATCTAATGACAAATGCTCTTATAAGAGACAGAAGATGATAAGACAGAGACACAGAGAAGAGACACAGAGAAGACATGTGTATAGCCATGTGGAGATGGTGGCAGAGGTTGGAGTGATGTGGCCACAAGCCAAGGAATGCCTGCAGCCTTTGGAAGATCGGAGAGGCAAAGAAGGCTCCTCCCCTAGAGCCTCTGCAGGGAGCACATCCCTGCTGACACCTTGATTTCAGAAGTCTGCCCTCCAGAACCATGAGAAAATAAACTTCAGTTGTTTTAAGTCACCAAGTTTACGGTAAATTATTACAGCAGCCACAGGAAACAAAATATATCCTATTGAATCCCTTTTCCTTTATGCATCCTTTCCTTAGTGCTTTTCCAGATGTCTTGGCTATTTTTCCAGAATAAAGTTTTCGAAATTTCCATTTTTTTTTCTGATTTCTACACATCCCTCTTGACTGATGGATACTGGTGCAACAATTTGCACACAGCAGCAGCTGATGCAAACCCATGGCTGTGGCCCTGTTGAAGAGCCTATCTAACTGGAGTCTTTGTAGTACTAAGTTGATGCTTTAGATTACAGAGAGAAGTGATGGCAGTAGAGCTAGGAAATAGGGAGAGGGAAACTCTAGGGCATGAGGCTAGAGCCAGAACAAATTTTATGGGCCAAACGCATGATTTGCACCTGTTAATGAGAAAGGATCCTTGTGCATTGCCTTGGGGGAAGGGCAGGGACATGTTGGAACTTTAGAGCCTGAGAATGTTCTAGGTCTTCAGCGTCTGAGAAAACTTTAGGTCTTCTTTCTTGGTAAATCCCTCTCAGCGTTTTATGTAGAAAATAGCTCCTCATACTAAAAAGGGCAGAAGCAGAGGGGAGCAGAGGTGGGTGTGTCACAACACAATATTTCTAAGTATTTACTGGCATTGAGTGAGGGCTCACGTTAGCCATGAACGTCATGCCTGGGACACCTGGAAAAAATGATGTGAAGGACAAGGGGAGTCCCAGCTGGGTCTTGTGCCAAAGAGTGGTGGAAGAAGGGGAACCCAGGTGGATCCAAGGAACCGATCTGGGGGTCCTTGAACAGGAGGTCTAGAAACAACAGAGGCCAAGAAGAACGGGGAGTAGTCAGGTTAGTCATGGCCAGCTGGGGAGGGCTCAGACCTCTCCTCCGCTCTTCCCACACCAGGGAGCTGCCACACCAGAGAGAGCTGGCTCTGCTGATATTGGGTTATTTTTTGAAATAAACTTTTAATTTTAGAATAGTTTGAGATTTGTGGAATTGTTGTGAAGATAGCCTAGAATTTCTATGTGCCCCACATTCCCTCTTATTAATATTTTACATGTTCACTAATTAACATTAGTATGATACATTTGTCACAATTAATGAACAGATATTAAGGCATTATTTTTAATTAAAGTCGACCCTTTGTTCAGATTTCCTTAGTTTTTCCCTAATGTCTCTTTTCTGTCCCAGGATTCCATCCTGAATGCCACATTGCATTTAATTATTGTGACTTCTTAGGCTCCCCTTGGTTGTGAGAGTTTCTCAGATTTTCTTTGTGACGACCTTGACAGTTTTAAGAAGTACTGGTCAGGTATCTTGTAGCCTGTTCCTCAGCTGAGATTTGTCTGATGTTGTTCTCATGATTAGATTAAGGTTATTGGATTTGGGGAGGAAGACCACAGAAGTAAAATACCATTCTCATTACATCATATCAGATGTACAGACTATCAACATGATTTATCACTGCTGATTTTAACCTTGACCACATGGTTGAGGCAGTGTTTTTTTTCATATTTGCACATTGTAAAGTTACTCTTTTTCTCCCCTTTCCATTTTGCACTCTTTGGAAGGAAGTCATTATGTACAGCCCACTCTTAAGGAATGGAGAGCTGTTTACCTTCTTGAGGTGTACTCCACCCTACAGAAATTATTTGGAATTCTTCTGCACAAGAGATTTACTCATTCGCCCCCATGTATTGATCTGGGCACTTATTTATATTAGTATGATCTCACTGATATTTATTTTATACATTGGGTTATCATCCAATACTACTTTCTAATTTTGTTGCTCACATTGTTCCACCTTTGGCCATTGAGAGCTCTTTCAGTTAGTTCCTGTGTCCCTTTGACATAGAAATGTGGGATTTTTGTTCTTGCTTTTGTCTTGAGCACTTTCTTACTTTTTGGCCCTACAAGATGTCCCAGGATTATTTTGTATGTATATTTCTTGCTCCAGTCCTAGAAGCAGCCAGTTCTCTAAGGAGGCCTGGTTCCTTTTATTGGAGAATGCTATTAGAAACCAAGATCTAGGTGGTAGGTGTGCTTGTTGCAACTGAGTGGTCATTGAATCTAGGCCCCCTCAACTGACAGAGTAGGGATATATGTATGTGTGGTATACTAACTTGTGTATTTACACATATCTTAAATATTTTTATATGTAACTACTTGTATCTATATTAAGCCAAATATGTGTTCATACTGATGTCTCTGACTCTAATCTATTACTACATAGATCATTCTAGCCTCTTCCCCTTTCTTGTCTGTAACCTCCCACTCTAACAGTAAGACACCTAGCTCTTACCATCTGCTATCCATTTACTTAATTGTTCAGTTTTGGTATACATATATAATGATTTCAAAGTTGTTAACTGTACCCTCATGGAAACAACTTTATCAGCTAGAGTACAGCACTGGGCTTATGTACAGTTCCTTAACCTTCAGTCTTACAGGCTCCACTCACTTCCAAAGTTACTGTACCTTATTCCCCTACATTCCGCATTTCATCCTGGGATCTTCTGACTTCTGAAATGATTTTATCCCAGCTTCAATTGAAAAATACCAGAGAAGGAATTACACCTGCACCAGCCCTTGTAGTTAGAATAATCGAGTACTTTGATCATCAGGGACTGTGTTGGTTACCCTGTTCTGTGTTGAGAGATGGTGTTGGGTTGCTGGGATTGTCTCTCTGTCCATAATCACATGACTGGTATGGAAGAGGAGAAGGTCCCACAAAGGAAATGGGGTGCAGGACAGACACAACAACAGATGCCCACAGTATTCCACTTCTTAGTCCCACAGCACACATGCACACATCCATCTTCCCACATTTATAGCTAGAAACCTAGCCTTTCCTAATGAAATTTATATGTCTTCTCTTCCCAAAGGCAGTCAAGTTAAAATCCACATAGTTAATAAGCAGCTGCAAGTTCAGGAGCCCTGAGTGATGTGTTTTGTTCTCACCTAGATTTGAATGTGACTCTTCAGGGTCAGGCAAATTCCTGCCCAAAAGTATTTGGATTCTAACAAAGAAGAAAAAACAGGGTAATATTTAACCAAAGTTATAAATTTTTAATAGAAGAATAGTAAGAGAGATTTTCTTGATCAGTAAATATTTGTACTTTTGTAATTTTTTTCATATAATGCTGTGTAGATACTTAATGACTCTATCCATGTTTTAGCCTGGGTCTGTGGAGAAGGCAGACAGTGAAGGATATGGATTCATGTGTTCTGGAGACATCAGTTTCTACCCTCAGCATTGCTTAATGTGTGTTCTAATTTTGTTTGCATACAGGGTTCATTTCGCAGTGCCAATTGAAATTCAAATAAGTATCTTTTGTATTCTCATGATAGTTTCATTTAGTAATCACTTTGTGTCTGTCAAGAATTTTATGTATGTTCTTCTTTAACTCCATTAATCTTAGCTGAATTTCAAAGCATTGTAATTAAATTGTATCAAATTGTTTACTTTGAAACCCTTTTTAAAATGTCAATGGACTGGAATTAAATTCTATTAATTGGTACAGAGTGCCTGCAAAGGCAGAATGAGTTGCAATATGCAACCATTGCTAATATGACGAGACCAGAGTTGACATTAATAAAAGAACTGTAATAATTTACCATCTGTTTGATCAGCTGATGCTTCTTAGCATATCATAAAAGACTACAGAAAGAAGAAAGCTATTTTCAGTTCATGAAAGGTAATGATGCTGTGATTCCAAGCAGAACCTCTCAGTGGTTGCATCTTTATCACTTCCATTCTTTTAAGAATTCTGCTATATATCACACACACACGCACACACACACACACACACACACACACAGTTTCCAAGTTCCTCAAATGGTAGAATATTTTAAATATTTCCATTTAACAAATCAGTGTTTTTAACATGAAAATCCAAGTTGAATATAATTGTGCCACCCACAAAAATGACAGGGTTTATAAAAAGTAGGATTTCATAGATATTATAGGTTATGTAGACCAATATTAGGACATAAGTTTAAAATCTGCTGAATAAACATCGTCTTCTCTCAATTCTATCAATGTATTGCTATGACTGGGTATATGAGCTCATTTGGAGATAATGTCAAAAGTTTCAATTTAAGAATGTTTATGAATGTGGGACCCTGCCCTCTGCTACCTGGCTTCCTGGCCTCCCCATAACAGATAACTCTGATTAGTAGTGCTTCACAGCTCAAAAATCTTCAGTAACTCCTTGATCTTCCACCTATGTTTGTCCACACTTTGGTTATCATTTGCCCATTTCCCTTATTTCTCATCAATTATTTTCCTTTTACTCCTATTCTTTCCTCTGCCTGGGAACCTCTTCCCAGTTTTGTCTAGCAGTTTCTGAGGGCAGTGACCCTGTCTGGCTCATGGCATAGCTCATGAGTGGTTATAATATTTCCATAGATATTTGCCAACAAATGAACAACTATTTACATTCTACCCATTTTTCAAAACCAGGCTCAAATAATACCACTTCTAAAAAGATCTCTCTGATTCTTCATCTGGAACTAACCTCTATGACCATACATTGTGATCTAGAATTCCTTTTGTTATAGCACTTTTTACATACGGACATCCTCTGCTGATAATCTCTACTTACACATCTTCTAGAACATGGGGTAATATAGAAATTCCTTCCTCTTTCCATAAAAAGAAATCACCAGCCAATCTTATGTTTGCCCCACATATTTGCTGCTTTTTTTCCCACAAATGACAATATGACTCTTTTTCTACCAAAGTTTACCCCCTCCACATGTGTTCTAGAACCTACCGTTTCTTCTTTTGATAAGGTACTTGCTCCCTCTAGCTCCTCTGACATCAATCTATCAGTCTTCTTCTCTTTACAGAATCATTTTCACCAGCACTCAAATGTGGTCTAGTATTTCCCTTCTTAACAAATAATTCCTGTTGATGTCATATACTTTATGAATCACCATCACATTCTCTTTCCTCCTTTTCATAGCAAAACTTCTTGAGTTGCTCATGGTACCTTTTTCTCGTCCTCATCTTTTATTCTTTCCTCATCCCAGTTAGACTGGGTTTATAACCCCACCAGCTCACTGAGGTTGTTTCTACTGAGGCCACCAGATTGACCTCTATGTTGCAAGACCCTACAGTCATTTTTATGTCTATATTTATTCAAGGTCTCAGAGGCATTTAACATAGTGTTGATAACTTCAATTTTTTTTGAAATATTCTTTTACATTGACTTTCATGACACCACACTCACCAGACTTTACTTCTTAGTTGCTCACCAGTAGTGGAGATAAAATGAATCATAAAGAATTCTCAATTAATTCAAAAGAAGGAAGTAAAGTAGGGGAAAGGGGAGTGAAGAATAGAGAGGACATATAGAAAACAAATAGAAAGATGGTAAACTGGAATACTACCATATGGATAATTAAATTAGATACAAATGGTCTAAACATCCCAATTAAAAGGCAGATTGTCAGATTGGATAGCAAGACCCCATTATATGCTACCTACAAAAAACTATATGAAGACACAGATAGATGAAAAGTTAAAGGGTATAAAATATATACTCTATTAACACTAATCCAAAGAAGGCGGAATTGTTCACATTAGTATTAGACAAAGTAGACTCAGAACAAGGACTATTACAGGGATGAAAAAGGAGAGTTCATAAAGAAAAAGTGATCAATTTATAAGGAATACAAAACAATTTTAAATGTATATTCATCAATAACAGAGCTTCAAAATACAGGAAGAAAAACTAACATAACTGAAAGGATAAATGGACAAATTCACAATTATAGTTGAAGATATCAACACTCTTTTCTTTAATTGATAGGAGAGGAAAATCAACAGGCATATGTAAGACTAGAACAATATATGAACAATGTGATATAATTGACATTTATAGAAAGCTCCCCATGACAAAAACAGAACACTCATTCCTTTAATTTTCATATGGACATTCATTAAGATCATATGCTAAAGCATAAAACAAGTCTCAATAATTTAAAAGACATGAAATAATGCAGAAAGTGTTCTCTAGTGATAATGGAACTAAATTAGAAATCTATCACAGAGATTGCCTATGGGGAACATGCAGAAGGACAGAAAATATGGTCCAAGATTAAAACTTTGGGGAATACCAACGTAGTGGTAGTAGAGGAAGAGCTCTTTAAAGAAGGCCAATGAGAAGAGATCAAAAAAGAATAAGGAGAACCAGGAAAGAGGTGCCATGGAGATAAAGGGAACAGAGAATTTCAAGGAACAACAGTGCTATATCTAGAGGTGTCCAATAAG
Organism: Pongo pygmaeus; assembly: GCF_028885625.2. Lineage (NCBI taxonomy): Eukaryota > Metazoa > Chordata > Mammalia > Primates > Hominidae > Pongo > Pongo pygmaeus. The sequence continues at coordinate 47,131,585 of NC_072395.2, forward strand.
ATAAGGATTGAAATAAATCCATTGGATTTGGAGACATGGAGATTACTGGTGACTTTAGCAAGTAAGCAATTGATGGGAAATGAGGAAGTAAAGGCAGTGAGTATCTATTCCTCTTCCAGGCAAATCTCTTTTCTTCTTGGGAAAGCAAAACACATGAAAACAAGGCAGTGGCTGGAGAGAGTCAGGGCCAGAGGAGGGATTTTTTTTCTTTTTTCTTAATTAATTTGTTGTTATTTTAAAGATAAGAGAGATTTGGACATGTTTGTAGGCTGACTATTAAGAGCCGGTGGTAAAAGACAGTTGAAGATACAGGAAAGGAGTTACTTGTTGGAACAATGTTCCCAAGGAGGTGGGAAGGAATGGATTTATTACTGTAGATGGGGGATTCATCTTGAATACAGATATGAGGGGCAACAATATAAGGATGAGTCTAAATGTAGATGAATTTGTAGGTGGCCATGGAAATTGCTCACACAAAGCACCTTCATGGATTCATCTTTTACCTTTATGCAGACTCCCAAAATGTATTCC